>NW_015505523.1:2560266-2585728 GCF_001515645.1 Sinocyclocheilus grahami | reverse complement strand
TATTTATTCAGGAATTTAAACACCACTACAGTGTGTTGATATGATAATCATATAGAGATAGAGATGATAAGTGGTTAATTCTGCTGTGGATTCGTTGCAATCTATTTTTGTTGGGAAAGCAAAAATAGATAAAGTAACTGTCAATATTATGTGTAAAATCTTGGTTACTATATATTCATATTAATGTTGTTTATTGAACTGTTTCATAAAAGCAACACTGCTTTGCTTAATTATATCATCTTCATACATCAAGGGAGGTATTTAGGGCTGTCCATCATGAACAGCAAGACAAATATATTTACCTCCATATCACTAAAGGATTACATGTAAATGTGAACTCATTAAACCACCCTAACAGTCCCATCATGTCATTCTGTAGCTTCAAAATGCATCTATTTTCTAGACACTTTTTTGGCTAATCCATTATAATGCTGCCACAAATGCCCCCCATTATAGCATTAAAGATCAAAGTGGATCTAAAAGGCCATGTTATGGTCTGCTTCTTTAAATCCATAATAGACCCCACTGGATTTGAAAGAATCAATCAGCCGCACAATTCACATATGAAACATTTCAGAACATAATGCTGTGAACAACAAGTGACAGTATTTCCAGACACCACATGAGAGTCAGTATTAAGATGCTGCATGACCTAGAAAAGTGGGTCACTCTTTCTAGGCCTCCAGAATGTAAATGTGATGCATTACAGGGGCTGAAGAGAAAGTGATATGCATTGCAAGTGAAGTGAAAAAAGGAAGTGTTTAAAATGAAAAGCAATAAAAACAGTCATGGAATTACAACAAAAAACATTACCAGCATCATAATCATCATTTCCGTTATTTCAGATGCAATAGGAACAGGCTTTAAAAAAACGTTTAAAAATCCTCAATCTTTACAATCATTGACTCCATTCGTTTTTAACAATTTACTTAAAGTGTCGTGGTATTGCCAATAAAATGTAATCAGATATTTTTCTGCGCTCTCACTTGTAAAATACTTCAACCTTTCCATCAGATGTAGTTACACTTCACTACCTACTTCATTTAAAGCTTGTAAATCCCTGAGGGGAAAAACTCCCACAGAGAACTTTAATTGGAAAACTGAATTAATTATCTAAGGCACATTTATACTCATAGCCTGCTTATCCTCAAAACATTTTTCATTGCTCACATGGAAAAACATGCCTCATCACACTTATTCACTAATACTTGATTACAAGTGCAATGAAATATTATGGAAGTTTAGATAAAGAGTTACTGTAATAAGAATGCTAAATGATAGACAGAAGCTGAGTGCTATTATCTAGAGAGAAAATTGAAAAAGAGATACCACACAAATGCAGTTTCATGACTCTTGCTATAATCTAAATTTTATGATCGCATATCTTTGGGTAAGAAAGATCTGTCTGTCAAAATTAAATGACCAGTCTATGACCACAAAATGAGAAAAAAATGGACACAACAGACATTTATCATTTTTTTTACTTTATCGGAATAGTACGAAACTTGGTAAAGGTTTTGCCACTTGATATGTAAATACAAGTCAAGTCAAGTCACCTTTATTTATATAGCGCTTTTAACAATACAAATTGTGTCAAAGCAACTGTACAGCATTAATTAGGAAAATATTGTGTCAATAATGCAAGTATTAAACATGATTTTGAAAAGTGAACTTATTTAGCTTTGATTTTCACACTGTTTTAGAGTAAAACATGTTTTCCAAAATATGTATTTAACATAAAACCTAAAAAAGTATTTTTTGGAATTTTTCATAATAATAAACTTCTAACTTTATTCAGCTTAATTTTTTTTTACCTTTTCACTGCAGAAATAAACTGTCTGTTTTATCGTTCATCAGCTGGGAAAAATTGTTTTGAAAGTAATTCCAACAATATTGTTCCTCTGTGCTGTTATTGTTAATAATTAATAATTAATAATAATTTATGCATTTCAACCCACCACCTTTTGCGCTACTAACGCAATGCTCTACCACTGAGCCACAGGAACATTATAAATTATATTATATTATTGTTATAGTTGTGGTGTGGACTCTGCTATTCTTTTAAATTTTGAATGATTTTTAAAATTCAAAACTATATCTTTATCATTATAATGATCATCCTTGGTGTTAATGGGCCTTTGTGAGGCACTTATAGTAAAAGTAAATGGAGCCAGTTTTTGAAAATCAGAAATTGAAAGCAGAAATTTGAGGTTTATAATTTTATAAAAGCACTTACACTAATTTTTTCATTAAAAATGGTGTATTATTTGAGCTGTAAAGTTTTCTCGTCAATTTTTCGGTCATTTCAAGGTTTTAGGTTGTCATGAAAACAAAGAAATAAAATTGCATTTACTACATAAAATTATTTTTTAAGCTTTTTTACAATGATATAATATACACGCATATTGTTTAGCCTACCACTTATGGCTTTGCTATTGAAACCTACAACTGTGTATTTAACATTTGCGTAAATTTACATTGACATAGGACATTTACAGATTCGCCTCCATTATAAGTGCCTCACTGTATAACCCATAAAAAGAGGGACATGTTCATATGATTTTTGTCAACATCATGCCACAAGATTGAGCTTAATTTATACTGAACTCAGAAAATTCCTTTAAACAACCTAAATTTGTGTGTCCTTGCAATCCATCTTGCTGTCAGATGTACAGTAACCCACCAATAACCACCAAGAGCTTTTCTGCACCCAATCTGGCAGGTTAAAGCAGTAGCTTCAGCAGCAGGGATAAACAGTCATTGTACAAGGTAGATGTCTGTAGTCCCATGAGGAATGAGGCTCCACTTGCACAGCCGAGGCAGCAAAAATGGGGCCAAACCTTCCTTCGTGATTGTTCTCTAATCTACAAGCGCATGAGCCTTTGGGATTGATGATCCTGATGGTCCTTATCAGGAACCCCGCGGAATAATGATCACCCACAAAGGTTCCCTGATAAATCAGTGTTGACTAGGCAGAGGGAGAGCTCTCTGATTATGTCCACAGGCTATGAGGAGTCAAAAATATGACTGCCGACGAGTTGATGTTCTCCTGCATCCTGTGCACTAGCTAGCTCATCTTTCCAATCGAGACGCTCTCTGCCAGTGTGCTCCTCTTTGATATTGAGAATGAGAATGGAGGCACAGGCCAAATATAGAGGAGGAAATGGAGAGAAAAACATGAGAATGAAAAAGCAAAAGCTAACAGAAATGTCACAAAAAGAGAACAAGAAGCTGAAAAAGAAACTTACTAAGAAAAGTACTAAGAGACAGTTAGATGAGGGATAAAGGGGTTTTCAAACTGAGGTTCATGTAGGCCACATAGAAAAAAAGAACAGAAAAAAAACGAAATCTTAATTTATACATTTCATCTTTCAGTCCATTAAATGTATATACATTTATTTAAAAAATATAGTTCTTAAGAGTCATTGTTGTTGTCTTTAACTTGTTTACTGGTTATATACCAGTGTTTTCTGTTTTATAAAAAAAAGCTTTACCAATCAATTTGAACTAAAATATTTATCTAATTTAAAAAAAAAAGATTTATCTTATTATTTTTTTATATAATATACTAATATACTAATATTAATGTTTTTAGCTATGCTTCAACAGATCTCTGTTACAAAAGAATAACTCTCTCCTCCCAACCTTTACAAATGTGGAAATAACTTTTACTGTATCTTCTGATCACACTGCAAAATGGAAATGGACACAGTGAAATTGTCACGAATCCGGTCCATGAACTTTCCTTTTCATTGACTCTCGCACCACACAAACTGTTGCATAGCACCCCGGACTACATTTCCCATCATGCATTACTGATTGCACTCAGCACGAATTGCACACACCTGTTTACACTGATTGCACCCAGCTGTTTCATATCACTCCCTCACTATATAACACTCACTGCCCTCATCTGACCCAGGCCTGCTGTATGACCACGTCTCTGTCTTTATCAAATAAAGCTTGCACATGGATCCGCAAGTCTCACGTCTCGTCAGCCCCGTAACAGAAATGGAAAAGAAAGTGCCTTTATGAGTTTAAACCCTTATTAGGCCATTAGAGCATTATCATTTTGGAGTGTCCGTGGCATTAAAAAGTTCAAAAACCTTAATATCTCAGTCATGGAGTGATGCCTCCTTGTCTCTCTCTGTCCTTATGGCACTGATTATCTGTATTTGATTGATGGTTTTACTGGTTATATACCAGTATTTTCTGTTTTATAAAAAAAAGCTTTACCAATCAATTTGAACTAAAATATTTATCTAATTTAAAAAAAAAAGATTTATCTTATTATTTTTTTATATAATATACTAATATACTAATATTAATGTTTTTAGCTATGCTTCAACAGATCTCTGTTACAAAAGAATAACTCTCTCCTCCCAACCTTTACAAATGTGGAAATAACTTTTACTGTATCTTCTGATCACACTGCAAAATGGAAATGGACACAGTGAAATGGAAAAGAAAGTGCCTTTATGAGTTTAAACCCTTATTAGGCCATTAGAGCATTATCATTTTGGAGTGTCCGTGGCATTAAAAAGTTCAAAAACCTTAATATCTCAGTCATGGAGTGATGCCTCCTTGTCTCTCTCTGTCCTTATGGCACTGATTATCTGTATTTGATTTATGGTGGATGCAATGATGAACATATGCTCCACAAAACCATGTCAGAGCAGGGGCAGATAAAATGCATTGCCTGGTCGATTGTAAATCAAAAATAAATGTCCTGCCATGGCAAATGACAAATATGGCAGAATTACAGTACAGAGAGAAAAATAATGGATTTGGGAGATCTTGCTGTGTCTGTGGTGTTACACTGTTACACCACTGAACGTTTTCTTTAGGTACGTTTTATTCTATTCTATTTATTCTATATTTGATTTTATAGGAACAAGGAATCCTAATAGGAAAAGAAGTTTCATTATGCTTTAAGACACAGGTTGTGAAGTGTGCATTACATGTCCGCAAAAAACTCAACCCTAACCCCCACACGTACAGGATGTATTGTTGAGAGAAAGGGGCAGTTAGGTTGGAGGAGGGCTGCTGGGAGATTGATCCAACAAAATGCCATGTATTTACCAGCAGCATTGCAATTGGCTAGATTATACTGGCATTCTCTTCTCGCAGTGTTTCGACAAAATCCGAAAACAAAAACAATCCTTCTGAACCTCACCCGAATAAATCAATCAAACATAAGCACGTTATGTCACTGGGGCACTGTCCGTGCCGCAGCAGCAGTCTCATGAGAGAGAATATTCAGAGCAGTACACAGCAGGGCCTCAACAAAACACACATATGGGAACAAGATGGATAACACTTCATGCAAACACATGCACACACACACACACACACACACACACACACATCGACTTGGATACATATTACCAACCACAAACCATCCTAACACAATACTGTATCTGCTGTCTTTTGGTAGAACACCTGTTATGAATCATTGATGTGAGCTTCCCAGCCCCCTCTCGTCCTGTCACAAAGCACACAACACATCCATTAACTGAAGCACTGATGGGACAAATCTGAGTTAACTTCTTCCCTCGGAATTCCAGCATGCAGGTGAAGGAGAGGGCGAGAAAGGAGAGAGCAGGTTCTGTCTTAAGGGGAGGAATGACCTCTACATAATATGAGCCAGAATGCCGCAATCTAATTTAAAGCAATACGTTGTTGTATCGATTGAACCACTTTAATTCAGTTCAGTGCACAGAATGGTGACGTAAAGGTGGTTATTAGAAGTAGTGGGACGATTTATTTCTCATCTATGGACATATAAATTAGCTTATATATATCAATTATATATGTTGTATCGATTGAACCACTTTAATTCAGTTCAGTGCACAGAATAGTGACGTAAAGGTGGTTATTAGAAGTAGTGGGACGATTTATTTCTCATCTATGGACATATAAATTAGCTTATATATATCAATTATATAAAATAAATAGATTTACAAGTCTATTCCCACCAAAAATAAAATGCGTAATTGCAAGATAATGTTAAAAATATGAAATAAAAAGTCACTCTGTAAGATATAAAGTTGCAGTTGTGAGATACAGTCAAATTTAGAGAAACATCATAGCAATTATGAGAAATAAAGTTGGAATTGTGAGATGTAAAGTCATAAATATGACAAATAAAGTTGGAATTATGAGGGAAAAGTTGCAATTATGACAATTAGAATTGTAATTGTGAGACAAAATCTCAATTGTGAGAAGTAATGTCACAATTATGACAAATAAAGTTACAACATATGACAATGTTGTAATTGTGAAGGTTGAAATAATGAGAAATAAAGTCGCAATTATGCAAATAAAGTGTACAGTTATGGAGAAAATATAGTCACAACTGTGAGATGTAAAGTCGCAATTATGACAAAGTTGCAATTGTGAGAAATAACTTGTAATTGTTATAGATAAAGTATTCGTAACTGTGTGATTTAAAGTCTCAGTTTTGACAAAAAGCAGTAACTGTAAGATATTATGCTGCAGTTATTACAAATAAAGTCACAGCTATGAGAAATAAAGTTAGAATTAATACAAATTGTAATTGTGAGACAAGTTTGCAGTTATGGGAAAAATATAGTCACAACTGAGATGTAAAGTCGCAATTATGACAAAGTTGCAATTACAAATTGCAGTTGTGAGATATAGTCACAATTGTGAGAAATAAAGTCACAACTGTGAGATATAAAGTTCCAAATGTCAAACTGGATTAGATGGTTATCTATTTCAAGTTGTTTGTTTAACCATCAACATTTAACACTCCTTTAGTAACACTGAATGGAAAAAAACATTAGAGAACTGAAGTATTTAGCAGTGACTTCACCTCAGACTGCTCCTTAAACAATAAGTGCCTCAGAAAAAAACGTGGCTCCTCGATTTACCATCACCCTAATTACCAAGCCAGAGAGCCAGCGGCAATCAGTTTGAATCATGGCAGCTTATCAGTTGAACATCTATTATGGATTGTGTAAATCGTGCTGGGGATGGTATTGACGAAGTGAGCTGTGAATCTGTGTGGAGCCCATGGCGATACTGAAATTAATCTCTCGTTAATGTAGGTAGTCAGTGTGCTTGCTTCACCTCTTCCTTTCATCTGTCCATTATTCTTTTCATGCTGTTCAGTGAGAGAAAAGAGAGCAGGTTAGTGGCTTTGATTCAGAGCTGTGGACGAAGACGTGAGTGAGATCAAAGCCTGTGTACTGCGAGAAGGGGGAGGAAACGGCCTTGAAAAGGAGCAAAAGACCAAGAGAAAGCAGTCATTTAATCAGCTTGAACTGGAAGATACAGAAAGGGAGAGACAGTTTAATTGGAAAACAAACGAATAGATGGAAATTACCAAGAAATAACAGCTGAAGTGTTTAATGTCTGCACGCCTAGCTCCACCGAACAGAATTGCAAAAATAATCATGACTGGTTTCAAACAGGTTTCCTGAACACTACCTCCATCTACTATTGTTTGGAAAAACAGACAGCTCCACCCTAAACATCTAAAACTATGCCTAACCATCTGTAATCATTGGTAATTTCATTAGAAAACATCACACATCACTCTGTAATTTCACTATCACTATATTTAGTACTGTCAAATCGATTAATCACGATTAATCGCAACCAAAATAAACGTTTGTTTACACAATATATGTATATACATGTAAATATTTCTTAAATATATACATGTATGTGTGTGTGTGCGTGTGTTTTATTTATACATATAAATATACTCTGTACACACACATACTGTATATTATGTAAACACAAACTGTATTTTGGATGCAATAAATCGCGATTAATCGATTTGACTGCACTACTAACTATAATATAAAAATAAATATTTGCTTTTTAAATCTATTGTATATATATATATATGTATTATTAAAAAAATTATAATAATATACTGTATTTACATAGTGCCTTTCTAAAACTCAAGGTCAGTTTATAGAGCCAAAAAATATGAACAATATATAATAGGTTTTTAGATAATTAAAATATTCTTCAGGCTAAGAAAAAAATGCTATTTTAAGAACTGTTCACTGAAAGGTGCTTTGGGGATCCAAAATTGCATCACTGCGAAAACCCCCTTTTGGAACTATTATTTTTAACAGTGTACGCAAATGGAGGGAAATCATCAGCATATACAAATACTTCTGAATGAATGTCAGTGGAGAAAGACAGTCACCTTATTGGCTCACATCGAGTTGTGTAAAAGCTGGAATACACTACATGACTTTTACAGTTTCAATAAGTCAACTTTTGACTTATGACACATGACTTTTACAGTTTGAATAAGTCAACAATAGTTGCCAAAATTCAGAGCCAGTCTGCAGATTTGAGTTGACAGATTCCATAGAAAATCGCGAAGTGTATGATGGTCACAGACTCCTGTCAAATTGCGTTTGATATTTTAAAACACATATTGTTTTAATTTGTCATGCGTCTCCTAGCAACAATGTACACATTTCTATGTGAGTTTGTTGTGATCGGAAGGACTTTAAAGTCTGGTAGTGGATGATCCTCCGTGGTTTAGTGTATGATGGCCAGTTTTCCTCTGTGACTATTTACAAAGTTGGTAAGTGTATGATGCCTAAAGTTTTAAATTCCGTTCACATTTTAAAAGTTGTGTAGTGAATTGCAGCCTTAAGAAAATATATTTTGAAATTAAAAAATGACACTTCGTTGTTCTTATAGTGAGAAGGGGCCACTCAGAGACATGGGAGAGAACAGATGAAAAAAAACATGACAGATTGATAATGTATCTGTACATGTCAACAGAAAGAAAAGAGGGACGCAAGACAGATAAACTGGATGATGGGGTATAAAAGGGGGAGATAAAGACAGACAAAGCGAGAATGAGAGAGAGAGAGACTAATACTGTTGCTAAGGGCATGATTTGATTCATTACAGCATTAGTGGAGGGGTGAAATCAAGGACATGCTTAATATGGAGGAGAGGTATAAAAGGGGGAGATAAAGACAGACAAAGCGAGAATGAGAGAGAGAGACTAATACTTTTGCCAAGGGCATGATTTGATTCATTACAGCATTAGTGGAGGGGTGAAATCAAGGACATGCTTAATATGGAGGAGAGAGACTCCCTTTTACATGACACTAAACAGAAGAATGGCAAGTTCATTCACCAACAAACACCTACAGTTGCAGCAGGTGTTAATAGCACATATTAATATACTTCAACACCTACACTAGCTAAACTTGGATGATGGATTGAAATTTCCCAGTCTTGGCTACCTCTTCAGTTGTTTATTTTGGTTTCCTCAGGTAAATGCTGATGTTTGTAATATGCAAATCATCAAAATCTTTCCCTTTCTGCCCCCTATGTGCACTAGACCCGCACACCCACGTACGCCCCCCAGCTATGTTCACTAATTAAAAAGAAAGGAGACTCAATATGAAGAGGAAAACAGAGAGATGCCTCTGGGCTTTGAGGGACCTGTGGGTCTCCAGATTTAATCACAATGATGCCGTTCGCTGCCCACGTGGTCCATCTGGAAATAGGCCATGGGTAGAAAAGGGCACCTTAGGGTTCAGCTCTAAATACAGCAACTGAGTGAAAAATGGGGAGCGTATGAGCATAAAGGGGTGGGCCCACAAATTATAGTGGGTGGCCTTTGATGACATTTGTATTGTGAGTTCATATGTTTCTGTTGGAACTTGGAGGAAAGTTTCTGGGTCTCTACCAATCTGGCCTTGTGGACAATGTGAGCTGATCTCTGATTGATTTTAACTGCAAGGACAATGAGAGTCTGGCTCTGTGTTCTTTTCCAGGTTCAATGAACATGACGTGGTTTTCTACAGCTGAGGTGACACTAGGACAGCATGGCATGGAAAGATACTTAAAACATTGAAGCGTGGAATAGGAGGAGCAATAGGAGGAATGAGGGAGGCCAAGGTAAAGATGGTGAGAAGGAGAGTGAAAAGGCATATTCTCAACCATCTGGTAGTCATTTGTAGAAGCTGAGTCTGTATTAAAGGCTCCTGGAAGAGGGACCTTCCCGGTTGAGACTCCCGTGCATTGGAAAGGTCCTGTTTCACAACCAAAACCTGCCAAAGTGAAACGTTATTGTCCTTTCTGTGATAAGACTGAACATTACCTGAGTCAGTGTGCATCCTTCGCTAAGCTTACCTCAGACCAGGTCAGGACGTGGATTCGCAGTAACAACCGTTGTTGGCGCTGTGCCAGGGCACACCATGCTGCTCAGTGTGACCTTAAAAAGCCATGCAACATCTGCCAGGGCACCCATCTCCGGCCACTCCATGAGGTCAATGTCAGTCCACCCCTGAAGGAGGATTCAGCTAACATGGAGAAGAGCTGCCTAACGAATTCCTCCCCAGATAGGTTATTTCTGGATAAACCCTCAGTCAAAGGACGAGTTATGCTCAAAGTGGTTCCGGTGAATCTGCATTATGACGATCGATCCTTGGACACCTTCGCTCTTCTTGATGATGGGTCAGAGAGAACCATTCTGCTCTCCACTGCAGTTAAGGCCTTGGGGATTCAGGGTGTCCCAGAAGATCTTCCATTGCGGACAGTGAGAGATGATATTCAGCTCATTCATGGTTATTCTATTTCCTTTCACATCTCGCCCCTCTGTAAACCTCAGACCAGTTATAAGATCAATCATGCCTTCACGGCTGATCGTCTTAACCTGTCACACCAGTCTTACCCGGTAGAACAGCTACAACAGAAGTACAGACATCTGCGTGGTCTTCCCATCCGGACACTCACTGATGTCCAACCTTTACTTCTCATCGGTTCAGATCAGCCCTATCTCATAACCCCAACAGAGCCTGTTCGATGGGGTGACCCTGGTGCACCAGCTGCAGTTCACACACGCCTAGGATGGACACTTCAGGGTCCTATACCTTCTATGGGGTGTCCCCCTACCACACGGCAATGTCTGCTAACCTCTATTGCTCCAATTCAGGATGAACTCCTTCAGAACGTTCAACGACTGTGGCAGTTGGATACGGTCCCACAGTGGGAGGGAAAAGAGGTAACCCGGTCCAAGCAGGACCAGGAGGCTCTTCAGCTGCTGGACCGTAAAACTCTCACCCTGGAAATGGAGGGAATCAACCGGTTGGCAACACCCCTACTGCGGCGAAAGGACATGCCTTCATTGAATGCACCTAAAGAATCAGTCCTACCTACCCTTCGCAGTGTGGAGAGGCGTCTGCTGAAGGAGCCTGTAAAAGCTGAGGTCTACAAAGAGGAGATGAGGAAACTCATTGAGACGGGAGCTGTTAGGAAGATGTCTGATCCTATACCTGATTCACATGAATGCTGGTACATCCCTCACCATCTCGTGAGTCACAATGGGAAGTTCCGCCTTGTCTTTAACTGCTCCTATCAGTATCAGGGACAAAACCTTAATCAGTACCTCCTGCCAGGACCCACCCTCGGGGCCTCACTGTTGGGTGTCCTTATCCGTTTCAGAGAACATCCTGTGGCAGTAAGTGGGGATATTAAGGCGATGTTCCATCAGGTTCGCCTTATACCTGAGGACCGTCCTCTACTCCGTTTCCTTTGGCGGGACCTGAAGATGGATGAGGCACCCAGAATTCTTGAGTGGCAGGTATTACCCTTCGGCACAACCTCCAGTCCGTGTTGTGCTACCTATGCACTACAGCGTCACGTGCGGCAACACCCCCTAACGGATGAGGCAATCCGGTTTTCAGTGGAGAGGTGTTTCTATGTCGATAACTGCCTGCAGAGCCTGCCTACGGCAGATGAAGCTCGGAACTTGATTGATCGACTACGAAATATCCTTTCCGGAGCTGGATTCGAAATTCGCCAATGGGCCTGCAATGATCCTACGGTGCTGAGTCACCTACCCGCCCACGCCCGTGCTGCAAGTGTGGAGCTGTGGTTGACACAGGAGAAGTCGGACATCCCTGAATCGACGCTGGGTCTGAGCTGGAACTGGCAGACGGACACTTTGTCCTACAAGCACCGACCTGTGATTTATGAGACTCTAACTTTGAGGAACATCTATAAGGTTCTAGCTACCCAGTACGACCCCCTGGGATGGCTTCTACCTTATTCAACTCGGGCAAAAATCATCATTAAGCAGCTGTGGAACAAGCAGAGAGGGTGGGATGACCCCAACCTACCCCCGGAGCTCCTCCAGTCCTGGAATGCATGGGAGGAAGAACTCCGATACCTTCCTTGTATCTCCTTTCCCCGGTCTTATGTCCCTCCTGAAGTTGGGATGGATGGAGTTACCCATGAAGTACATATATTCTCGGATGCCTCGGAGCAGGCATATGGAGCAGTAGCCTACCTGCGGACTACTGACCAGGATGGTCAGACCTACCTGTCCTTCATTATAGCACGCTCCCGTGTCACTCCTAAACGAGCTCACTCCATTCCAAGACTGGAGCTCTGTGGTAGTCTAGTTGCAGCAGAGTTGTCTAAGTTACTTGAAATTGAGTTAACCCTACCAATCAAGTCTATTTCCCTGTGGTACTACGGTCCTACGGTCCTTCAGTGGTTGAATTCTGAGTCCTGTCGTTACCGAGTCTTTGTGGGGAACAGAATCGCTGAGACTGACGGAGAGACGGAGAAGTGTTCCTGGCATCATGTAAGTTCTGCGGACAACCCTGCTGATGACCTCACAAAGGGAAGACCTCTCCAATACCTTGCTGCGCCGAACCGATGGTCCCAAGGACCCGCTTTCCTCCTTCAAGATCCCAAAGAATGGCCAGTAATCCCTAAGACTGAAACCAGGGAAGACCAGGGTGAACTCCGTAAATCTACCTTCTGTGGGATCAGTACCTTTCCTCCCTCATCTGGTAAGGGTGATGGATGGACTTACAACACCTGGCAAGAACTATTGGATTTTACTGCCCAAGAACTTCGAGTCGACTTGGTTCCAGGGACTTCTCCAGAGGCTGAGGATTACCGCCAGGCAGAGGTCCATATCCTTAAACGGGTGCAGCAGGAATCCTTCCCTGAGGATTATAAACTGTTAGAGACTGGGAAGCCAGTTAGGTCGGGGAGTCGATTAGTTACTCTAGCCCCTGAAATGGATCCATCCAGTGGTCTGATAAGGGTGGGAGGTCGTTTGCGGAGAGCTGCAGGCATCAAAGACTCCATTTTGTATCCTCTGGTTTTGGATCCTAACCACCCTATCACTGGTTTGATTATTCATCATTATGATGACCAGTTACATCATCCTGGATCGGAACGGTTGTTCGGGGAAATCTGGAGATACTATTGGATTCTCCGAGGCCGCCCAAGGATGATACTTTCACTTTGTTCGTGGGGATTTTTGCAGATTTAATATCAAGGTGGTAGTCACTGACCACAAAACTATCTACACCTTTGATTGTACCTCTGTGGCCCTTCCCTTTCTCTACTATTACACCATCGAAAGCTAATCACCTGTCTCTTCATTATTGGTGCTCTGACCGGCACCCAGGGAGGTTTACTCATCCATTACCTGATCAGAACCTAACAGTCCCAAAGTCTCTATAACAGAGTCTCTAGATTAATTTGAAAAATAGCCAAACAGCAGTATGACAAAGGTGACCTCAACCAACAGAATGAGCAAATTAAGTCAAGATCAAATGTTTCCACATGATTTACACACCCCCATCGCTTTCAAACTGCGGTAGAGGTTCAGGATCGTAGCCTGCATAAAATTTGGTCTATTCATGCATTTTTGCTTTTATTTTGACTAATATTGGTCCCTCAAAAGCAAAAAGTTTAATAAAAAAAATGCAGGCAAGAAATGCATTTTTGAAAGATTTGGAAACTATCTTTTTATTTCTCTTTATAATATCATCTTTATAATAAAACTTAATATTTATCTGGCATGATAAAATTGGATTTTTATAACCAAAAATATAGCTGCCTTTATATTTTTAAGAAAGAACCTTCAAACCACCATCATCATCATATGTTTTAGGTTAAACCCCATTCTAGAGAGTCATGTAATAAATTCACAATATATTGCATGTGAATATACTGTTCATCTGATTTATTTATTTAATTCATTCACTGGGTTTGTGAGCTTGAATTATACATTCAGCAGCCTTTTGGTTTGCTGAATGGCTGAATGAAAACTGTCAAACCTTCAAGTTAATTGGTCATCAGAGACCTGAGGTCCACAGTCCAGCAGTGACAGGGCCATGACCTGGCAATTAAGATCAATATTCAATAAACTGGCCTCTTCATCAAGGTTGTGACATGCAACAAGCTTTGAGAGGGAAATTGAAAGGGCATACAACATTCATCACTACAAGTCAATGAATGTCTCTCAGTGAAATGTTTCACATTTCTCAAGGTTGAAACAACAAATACAATATGTTTGAGGCACTGGAATATGTTGTGAGTAAATTAAACTGAGAAATAAACATTCATCTACACTATGGATTCACATGAGATTAAGGTTTCATAAATCATAACAGAGCAAACTTCCCAATGCTTTGAATATTGGTAATTAAATCAGGTATTTGTCAGCTCACTTGGAGTCACCTTCAACACTACTTATGTTAAACAGTTTGCAATTTTGACAATGTTAAACATTTGTTTCACATTAAAAGAAACTGAATTTTTTATCGAGTCATTGGACCTAACCTTTGCCTGAACTGATGTCATTTACATCATAAATCATTCATAAAACCAACCTGATTGCAAATTATGCATGCCCTTCATAGGTCTCTTATTTATGCCAAATATGTGATCTAGGTTCCTCCAGGTTTGTAATCTGCTATGCATTTTACATAAGAGAGAAAGTGAAATCTAAAGGCTGAATTTTCTATTATATTTCACATAATATATTCTTGTTTGTTTCATAATCAAAATAGCAATCTACTTTTATTTCAAACTAAAGTCACTGTTTCTTGTTGACTAATTACTCCACTGAACATGCATTAAACTTCTTTTTTGGCTTGAATTCGGAAATCATCAGGAATAAGACTTTAGTAGGACTCTCTCATGTAGAGCCACTAATGAGGGGCCAATATGAGCGTCTCTGAAGCCCCAGACAGGTGAGAGGCTATGCTAGTGTTCATTAAGCGATCGCTATGCTGATGATCCTCCACCAGCAGATGGAGAAAAAAATCATTTGGTAAGTTGTTCCCATGCAGAAAGATCCAGAGCTATAGAAGAATGTGTGAGTAAATTATGAACAAACAGTTAAAACATTTTTCGATAATGGAAAACAAGTTTTGTGTTTGTTTACTTTTAATTTACACCATCAGGGTAATTCAGAACAACAGCATGATTGTGTGATATTGCTTTCAATTACATAAAAGAGTAACTTACATTACAGGATAATTCTAAACTAAACTGTCATGTGTCTCTGAGAAACAAAGCAGTGGTGTTTCATTCCTGAATGAATCAGTGTTTTTAATGAATCGGTTGAGTGACGCAGTGACTCACTCATAAAAACAGTCACTTGTTGCCACCTTCTGGCATACTGATGAAATCATTTGGTAAGTTGTTCCCATGCAGAAAGATCCAGAGCTATAGAAGAATGTGTGAGTAAATTATGAACAAACAGTTAAAACATTTTTCGATAATGGAAAACAAGTTTTGTGTTTGTTTACTTTTAATTTACACCATCAGGGTAATTCAGAACAACAGCATGATTGTGTGATATTGCTTTCAATTACATAAAAGAGTAACTTACATTACAGGATAATTCTAAACTAAACTGTCATGTGTCTCTGAGAAACAAAGCAGTGGTGTTTCATTCCTGAATGAATCAGTGTTTTTGAATGAATCGGTTGAGTGACGCAGTGACTCACTCATAAAAACAGTCACTTGTTGCCACCTTCTGGCATACTGATATAACCTGCAAAGGGAGTTACTGTAAAATATGCATAAACTGACAGTCTGTCTGGAATGCATAAACAAAGATAATCACAATGATACAAAAAGTCACAGCAACGGTATATCAAGATCAGATTCGAGGTCTTACAGTTGTGCAAAGATTAATATACATGTAGTTTAAGGAGACTGAAATGTATTCTGAGCTGAGTACCCACTGGGATGTGCTTGGAAGCAAGGGCAAACCCAGACACTTCTCATTTGGCCTACCACTAACAACAGTACATTACTCCTGTCACAATCTACGCTGAGGCACCACAATGGCATTCTCTCACTTAATTCAGTCCTATTTTCTCTCAGGCAGACACAAAGGTCAAACAAAACTTTGCTTCCAATCCCAAATGATATTATTTCTTCAGTGGAACACAAAGAGAAATGTTGAAGAATACACTGACCACTTTTTTAAGTAAGTGAAGGCTATAGCATAGGCTATTCTGTATTTGCTATAGGACGTAATGCTTTTGCTTGAAGAACAGACCCACAGTTTTATTTAAATTTAAGACTTTTAATTTAGAAGATTTAATTTAAGACTTGTAACATGAAGTCATATAGGCTACTTTTATGATACTTTTGAGCTCTTTATGAGCATTTCTAGCCTTTTGCAAGTAGCCATATTTTGATAAATACTGTATGGATACATATTCAAACAAAAACAAACACTTCATTCAACGCTTTCTTCTCTTCCAGGACAGTCCACCTGTTACGTATCCGGTCCATGAACTTCCATCTGCTAGCCATCAGAGGTCACCCTTTTTTCATTTTCATTGACTCTCGCACTACACACTGTTGCTTATCACCCCGGACTACATATCCCATCATTCATTACACTGATTGCACACAGCACTGATTGCACACAGCACCGATTGCACACAGCTGTTTCATATCACTCACTCACTATTTAACACTCATTCTCACTCCTTTCTAACTGCCGAGTATTGTTTAGCGCTGATCGTTTTGATAGCTACACTACGGAGCCTGTTTAGTTTACCCTGCCTTAGCTTAGTCTGCCTGTTTTCTTGGTTTCTGATCTTTGCCTGTTTTCCTGGATTTATCCCTCTAGTCTCACCCTTGTGATTCTGTTCGCCGATCGTTGACCTACGCTAGCCCTAGGACTATTCTTGTGTCTTGTCCGCCATATACCTGTTTGCCTGTGATTCTGACCTCCTCTGCTTTAAATAAAGCTTGCACATGGATCCGCACGCCTCGCGTCTTGTCAGCCCCGTAACACCACCGCCATTATTGAGAGTACCATGATGCCAACATGTGGTGCTGCTGACGTAAAACACTCATGTGCTGAGCCTTGTTTACGAGCAGAGGAATGCTGCGCATGCGTCGTGGACTCTCGATAACAGTGGCAGACTGTCCCGGAAGAGAAGAAATCGTTGACTAAAGTCGTTGTTTTTGTTTTACTTGCACACAAAAAGTATTCTTGTAGCTTCATAACATTATGGTTGAACCACTAATGTCACATGGACTATTTTAACGATGTCCTTACTACCTTTGATGACCTTCTGGGCAATAAAATGTTTTAGTTACATTGTTATCTATGCAGGGTCAGAAAGCTCTCAGATTTCATCAAAAATATCTTAATTTGTGTTAGAAGGTCTTACAGGTTTTGAAACAACATGAGGGTGAGTAATTAATGAATTTTAATTTTTTTGGTGAACTATCCCTTCAAGTTGTGAGAAACCACTGCAAATGATGCAGGGTGTGAGTGAACTGTCTGATCAAATTAAACTGAATCGCAGACCATTTGCTTTTTGCAAATCCATTTGACAGAATAGATTGATTGATTGATTTGTGAATCGCTAGTTCTGATTCTAAACAGCTCATAGAGAACACATATTATTGCCAAAATATCAGGAATACTGATTATTAAGTCTATATACTGTAATCTCCACCATCAGACAATTATTTATTAGTAATATTTTACTGGGGCACAGCGGTATTTCACTGGGGCTCATGTCCCACTAAAAAGTGTGTAGTGATACCCCTGGCTAGTAAATTAACATTTTGAGTTATACAAAAGAAAGAAAGTCATAGTGATTTGGAACTCGCATGGTGAGTAAATGATGACAAAATTTTCATTTTGACATAAACTATACCTTCAACATCTCTGGTTCCTATGACGTTTTTCACACATTCAGGTGGCATTATTTCTGTGGTGGATAATCTCCATCCACTGACAATCTAAAGACCCTCAAAACCCCTGCATACTATTACTCTTGCAGGTTACATTCATCACTGTCAGACCCCTGCTCCTATACCAACATACATGCCAAGGTATCTGCAGACTTCCGCAGCATAAGGAGAATAAGGAAGCCTCAGCACTGCCCAGTTTGACGGACACTAGAGGTTCATGGGTGAATCTCTAGTGACAGGAGGCCTGTGCATGATGGATGTCCTCTCGCTGATGGAGGCTAATATCTATCGGGAGCAGGAGGAACCTATTGGCCCCAGGACGTAAGTTACACTCTAAATCTGGATTTCCAAGATGTACCCAAGTAGTTCAGTGAAATCTAACCAGGATCAGTTAGGGAAAAGAACATTCTGTGCTGTTATTTGAATGTTTTACACATGTAAACTTTTGACAGCATACATCAGCTCTCACCATCAGACAATTATTTATTAGTAATATTTTACTGGGGCACAGCGGTATTTCACTGGGGCTTATGTCCCACTAAAAAGTGTGTAGTGATACCCCTGGCTAGTAAATTAACATTTTGAGTTATACAAAAGAAAGAAAGTCATAGTGATTTGGAACTCGCATGGTGAGTAAATGATGACAACATTTTCATTTTGACATAAACTATACCTTCAACATCTCTGGTTCCTATGACGTTTTTCACACATTCAGGTGGCATTATTTCTGTGGTGGAGAATCTCCATCCACTGACAATCTAAAGACCCTCAAAACCCCTGCATACTGTTACTCTTGCAGGTTACATTCATCACTGTCAGACCCCTGCTCCTATACCAACATACATGCCAAGGTATCTGCAGACTTCCCCAGCATAAGGAGAATAAGGAAGCCTCAGCACTGCCCAGTTTGACGGACACTAGAGGTTCATGGGTGAATCTCTAGTGACAGGAGGCCTGTGCATGATGGATGTCCTCTAGCTGATGGAGGCTAATATCTATCGGGAGCAGGAGGAACCTATTGGCCCCAGGACGTAAGTTGCACTCTAAATCTGGATTTCCAAGATGTACCCAAGTAGTTCAGTGAAATCTAACCAGGATCAGTTAGGGAAAAGAACATTCTGTGCTGTTATTTGAATGTTTTACACATGTAAACTTTTGACAGCATACATCTTTTGGCCCTCTGGAACTAGAAAATGTGTCCAACAGTTGTTTGCTTTGATCTAATGCACATCTAATAAGTGAAAAACACAACTGACAGCAGCAGCTAAGTAAAATCAGGGTCACATGTCTTTGTACTCAAGATAACAAGATAACAGATAAGTGATAACAGATAAGTTTTTTTTTATCATCTTTATAAGGTTAATATCTGCCACAGTCATACAGGCATAGACTGCAAATCTGACAAAGCTGACAGCATCAAGCAATGTGTTTACCTGGAACTTAATGATAAGAATAAATGCTCTTAGAGGTTTTGGGATCTGAATTAAAAGCTGACAGCACAAACTTGAAGGCCATTAAAAAATTGTGTATAGGTAATGCGTATTTGAAACATCTGTACACATCAATTTTGTTTTATAACCAGTCATGAAATGTACTGTAAAACATAAAGGAAAGACACAAAGATTATTGAATTAGCTAGTGGCATGTGTCAGAAAACATTCTGACTTCTTTTAATGAAGGACATGCCATTGTAATTTTGTATTGTCGTGTGACGGGACAACAAAGTTTGAAGGAAGGTCATGCTGAGGAAGTGTGTTTCTAAAGCGAGATTCGTGACTCATTATAGACTGTAGTCATGCAGCTGTCTGATGAAATAAAAGATAAAAAGCATGAATAATTCAAAAATACAATCTTAAATGCAGAGAAAGATTTTAAGGAAGACCTTAATTGAACTTGTCTGGCCAGATTGACCTAGACATCCCTGGCCTACACTATTTCATAGTGTTCCAATAAAATTACTATTGCTCACAATAGAAGTTCGAAATGGCAAAGATCACTGTAAAAACAATTACATTGGAACTTGTTTTAAAAAATAATGGAGTGCAATATTAGGCTAAATAGTGCCAAAAAATAAATGTCATAATTAATTTTATGACAGTTGTATTCAATTAAATGCCATTCAAATCCTTCTCATAGCCACAGAGACCATTTTAAAACTCTGCAAATGTATGTACTTATTAACTCTAATATATTAAATATCCATGAATCATTTATATGTACCTATCAGGCTAAAATAAAAAGCATTTATTATTCATGTCTAAATTGTTAGGACCCAGAGTGAGCTTATTGGGTCAAGTGCCAGCCAGTCTAATTCAGTCTGAAATAAAACGATTTATAATAATGCATTGCTAGGTAACGTAAGGTTTTAATTGCACAGTTCCATAACTCAAAGTCTCTTCTTTATAGTCAACAATTATCTCTCCTAATGCATTAAAATGCATGTTTATGCAATGATTGCAAAAGAAAAAAGAAAAAAAAATGGTAAGAAATCTAAGCCAAAGGATGTATGACTGAATAAGGAAATATTTTCGACTGAAATCTGTAACTTCTCACAGTGATTTTCCAAGTCAGCCCTTTTGAGAGAGAGATCTGAATTTGCATTACAATGGCAGATATGTTGCTGCCAAAGTGCCTCTTGTTTATAAGGCCTTAGGGGAACATCTCAGCATTTGTCAAGCATTTACTATCCAAAGCGACTGCTTCCTCGGTATTGACAGATCAGCTCCTTTGCTTGGCCCAGTGACTTGTGGCCAAAGTACAAACAACACCACATAACATGGGTGTTGTTAAAAAAATGAAGCAAAGTCATTTTTTTGTGTTATGCCTCTATATAAAAGGCATGACAGTAGAGGAACAGCATTGTCTAATTTCATTGGCTTGAGACAAACTCACTGCAGCATGCTGACAGAGTTTCCAGCAAGCAGCCAGAGGGGCCACTGGAAGTTTAGCAGGACTTATCAGCTCACAACAGTGGGGTAATACTATTCTTTCAGCTCAGCGAGCACATCCACTGGCTATGTACTCACAACATTCAGATGACATTGGGAGATTTCATCATACCTGGGTGATGTTCACAGTTACATGATGCTTGGTGTGTTTACTTTATTTCCCTGATGCCCACTACATCACATCTGTCCATGTGATAGAGATTCTTCCCCCTTGATACACCATTAAAATAATTATTTAGCCAAAAATGAAGATTTACTCACACGCATGTCATTCCAAACTGAAAATGCATAATTATGACTTGACTATGAGATGCTAAGCTATAATTATGATTATGATAAAATATAATTATAATTAAAAAAAACTTAATTATGTAAATAAATAAATAATATACAGTATTGTGCAAAAGTCTTAGGCCACTAGTATTTTCACCAGCTAAAAAATGGGTTTAAGTCCGTTATTTCTATATTTTGCTGTAGTGTGTCAGTAGGAAATATCAGTTTACATTTCCAAATGTTCAATTTGACATTAATTGTAATAATCCAGTGAGATTTTTGTTTTCACAAGGAGTCTGACAACAGCCAGTGCTCCACACAGAGATCTGATCTCATCGTCATCCAATTTGTCTGGAATGACATGAAAAAACAGAACAAACTGAGACAGACTAAATCCAGAAGAACTGTGGCAACGTCTCCAAGATGCTTCAAGAAACCTACTTCATCTAGTTTTAGTACTGTACATTATATACATACACATAAAATATGTACATAAAACTCATAATCATCACATCATAATCATCACATTTTGGCATAATTTCACATTTCTGTCAATTATCTCTTCATCTCATAATTATGACTTAATCTCATCATTTCGACTTTTCATGTCATAATTACGATTTATGTAAAAAATGATGGTTAATCAAAGAATTTTTTTTCTTATGTGTCAGGAATGTTTCCATTCTTTAACACAAAATCTCAAAAATAACACCAAAGCCTTTCTCCATTGAAACACTGTAACTCGACAACTTAACAACATAATGGTGCATTTGGTTGTTAAGAGCTTGCGATCTGATCATCCTTTGTGGAGATCTTCTGTTCTGATTATTCAGCAAGTGCTCTAAGTAAAACATGGGATCAGGTGGGATTAGACATTAATTGCTACTGGGAGAACTTGTTTTGTGAATGAGTCAGTGACGGGATCAGCTGTGTGGGTGTTTGTTAAGAGTGATTCAGCAGCTTAACGCTTACTATCACAGTCCCATCGAAGAGCATCTGCTCTTCCGGTCGCTTGATGGATCTCTCCTCCCTTTTTGCCACTTTCTACACAGAATTGTCTGATCTGTTCACCGGAACTGACAATTCAGGCAAGATAAAACAAAATCTACCCATTCATCTCAGAAAAAAATATCAAATATCCATAATAAATAATACTAAAAGAACAATTTGAATTATTTAGCTAAATTAAAGTACTATAATTACACACATTTGTGGTTAGTTCTCTTACTAATGCTGCATTTAATTGATCATTTGATTCAAAGATTGATAGATCTCAACTAGGTATGCACAATATTTTTGCATTTAGATTTTTTATTTATTTATCAGTATTGGTCAATATTGGACATTTAATTGTGGATGCCCTTTTCACGATTAGATTACCTTTGCCATCACCCAATGCTCAATTAAATTAGTTATTAACACTGTTAAATGTAATTTCTTAGCAATTCTCAAAGCAAATATTTATTTTTCATATTATACTTTGTCATACTGTGATGCCTTGAAGCCATTTGTAGCCTTTATTTATTTATTTTTTACTGATTGATGCTTAATTTATTCAGACAAAATGATATATTATTTGAATACTAACCATTTATCAGTTTTGAAAATTGAAAATGATCAGTTTATCATCCAGACTTGTAATATTGGTGCATCCCTACTCACAGCAATAACAAACTTATAAATTTTTCTCATGCATATTAAAAACACTTTCTCATACAGAAAACAATCAGTGCAATACAAACAGAAAGGATTAATAAATGTTACAAATGACTGCAAAGTGTAATAAAAAGACAGCAATTTTAAAACCCCCCAGACTCGACCTTTAACCTGCAGATAGTATAGCAATTGATGTCACAATATAGTGCACAATCAATGATAGTGATAATAATCATGCGCTGGAAAAGTATAATAAAGCCTGAGCATGAGGGTCATTCAGTGTTATTACTGCTTCGTGGGGCATACCGTCTGGGAGTTGTAACCGTTTCTGAATTGGATGGTATTTTTTTGATGCCACAGTTCCTCCAAGCAGATCCTGAAATGGAGATTAGTTTGCAGTCAGCTAGGTGTGAATCCTATAAATTGACACAGGCTTTATGAGATCCCTGAATTTGCCATGATGAATCATCTAAATGTTGAAACCCTCTGCTTCGTCCCAGAGAGCCTTCCAGAGAGAAATATTGGCTTTTAAATAGGTCGTTTTCCTTCTAAACGGATACAATTCCATGCAATGTCAATGACACCTTGCCGGAAACAACTATTAGCTATTATTATGTAGCTCAATTTCTTTGCTATTTTCTTCCATTTTTTTACTTGCTCGTGATAGTTTTTTCAGGGTCAAAACAATGGATTTGCCCTCTAACATTTATTGTTTAAGAAAAGACCAGCTTTGTTTCGGAAAATGTGGCAAGCTAAATAAATCAGCCTGTCCTGTTAATGCAACAGTGCTTCTAAAAACTGTCCATCAGCTTCAGGCTATACCATCCTTGTGCACCTTATGAATAATTTGCAGCTCTCCTCCAATCAAATTTGCATTATGCTACTTGTGTATCTTTAGGATCCATGATCCTGACTGCTTTTTTGCTCATTACATTTGTGGAAAATGCTTAGCGAAGCACTTTATCTGTTAAGAGTGCAATTATGTGCTTGTTTGGAAGCTCCTGAGAGCATTGCTTTGGGGTTGCACAATGCACAACAATCTGCTTTAAAACCTGTCATGTTCTTCTTCCAATATAATGCAACAGAGAACCCCTTTGTTTAATCATGAGTCTAAAATGCGGGCTAAAGGCAGTCAGTCGAAAGTTCTGGAGTTGCACGAGACAGTACCTGAGCACCCTGAAGTCACGTTCACTTCCCTCTGTCTCAGGGCACATTACCGAGGCAGACACAATAAATGAGCAGTAATTAGCAGATTGAGATCATTTGGATAAGACAGATGTTATGTAAATTACTATGAATAACTCAGCTGCTGTTAATTAGATTTTGAGCCTTTATTACCTAATTTCTTGGTGCACTTAAGAAGAGTTCAATGTGCGACATTCTATTAGAAGTTTGAATTGACTTCTTATGGCCTAGTGACATTCATTAATTAAAGCCACACTATACTACTATACACAGAATTTCGTTACTGAGCAAGTACATCAGACACATCTATGGTAAATCTTTAATAATGATTCACATTTTAAATGTCGCAAAGTATTTCCTAGTAAACTGCATAGCCCTGGCTACTATAACGTGTGTATGGTGTTAGATTGAAATAAGCTGGAAGGTTGTAGCCGTGAGAAGTGATGATGAATTGTTCAAAGCGACAACCATGGTTGAACGAAGAAACACAGAACCAAAAAGAGTAAAGTTATAATAATAATTCATAATAGTTTCCACCATTTGACCTTATCTTAATCGTTATGTCTACACTGAAAGAAAAAATGCATCCATCCATAGAAAAGTGGATTTTCCATATTGATTTTTCATAGGTTCCTTACTTGCAATCTGAATTATGCATTGCATTGTGTTGTGTTTTAGGGCTTAAAGAAATGTCCAACTTAACCGATAATGTCCTGTCAGAAAATTACCAGTACTATTTTTGTTTTTCTATAGATTTTCTATTAAAAAAAAATCGATATAGAAAATCCCTACATATTAACATAGTACACTCAAAGACTATAGAATACCCAAGAGGTGTCACTAGTATAGTTTTGAATGGGGAAAAATGCAACGCTTAATATGGCTGCCCAACCGCAGGAAGCCCCGCCTTCTGAATGAAAGAGCCAATCGCTAATCAGTAAAGTCAGCACGTTCTGAGACGTGTGCTTAGGACTGCGCATGCGCATTGGCTGATCTAGCCTGAAAAATAAGCTTTTTATAACACTATTTGAGCTAAAGAAAATACATTTATGACACAGTTGTTGTCAGATTTCATTGGTGATTTCAAATATGAAATTTAATCGTAAGCTTAGTGAACAGTTTAGGATAATTTAATGTTTCCCCATACAAAGTGATAGGAGCTGCACTTGCATGCCCGAGAAGCGTTTCAAAGATGGCCGCCGAGTGACATGACTTGTCTTAAAGGGGTCATATGATGCTTTTTTAAAGATCATTATTTTGTGTATTTGGTGTAACAGAATATGTTGACATGCTTTAATGTTCAAAAAACACATTCTTTTTCAAATACTGTACATTATTGTAGGTCCTCTATGCCCCGCCTCTCTCAAACGCTTCGTTTTCTACAAAGTCCC
>NW_015505523.1:2529367-2560222 GCF_001515645.1 Sinocyclocheilus grahami | reverse complement strand
CATCATATGACCCCTTTAAAGGGACATTGGTACACTGGACCCTGTCTTACAGACTTTAGAGCAGGGGTGGGCAAACTTGGCCCTTCCAGGCCACTTTCCTTCAGAGGTTAGCTCCAACCCTAATCAAACACACCTGAACCAGCTAATCATTGTTTTCAAGACTACTAGAAGGCTACAGGTAGGTGAGTCATATCAGGGTTGGATCAAATCTCTGCAGGAAAGTGGCCTGGAAGTGCCAAGGTTGCCCATCACTGCTTTAGAGTGTAGCGTTAGGGAAATGTCCGTAAACTTTTTCTTACAGTGTAGACATAACAATTAATAGTAATATCAAAGGCCAAACGGTGGGAGCTATTATAAAATATTATTATAACTTCATTCTTTTTGGTTCAATGTTTCGTTTTACCGAGTAATAATTATTGCAAGTAACTTGCGGTTTTATGCTTCAACCAACTGAGAAAACATTGTAACTATTTTACAATATTGTGATTTTGTATGAATTTCATACCAATTAGATTTTTTACAAAACGTAAAATGTTTAGAAAAATGCAATATGATCCACCTCTAACCCCAACCCTAAACCTAACTATCTTTGGGGAATAAGCAGATTGTAAGAAAACGAATGAATGAAATCACAAATTGATACAAATCAGTCACCATTTGCCATGTGCTGGCTTCAACTGCTGAAGTTACTTAGTGTACTGTAGCTTTAAAATCCAATAACTGCTTATTAAAAGAACTCCTATGGACTAGATTACATAATTTCCAATGACGATGATTACCACACTTCATGAAGACTTCTAAAACAAAATAAGAAGATAAGAGTGAGAACCTGACCTTCAGCTGGGTTGCCTTGCAGGAAATCTCCCGAAACACATCTACGCTGTATGAGGGGTAATAAAAACAGGCAGTCTCAAGCATGCCATCGTAATGTCTTTCACACTGCATTTCTTTTTCATTAACATACACATTTTCATACGTTGGAGTGATCACCTACCTTAATTTTTGAACACAATGACGTCTCACAGAGTAGATGAAACTATTAGACAATAATGATCATGTTTCACTCTTGAGGAAAAATAGTGACAGTGCACAGCTGAAACTTATGAGATAATGTCTTGTTTACTTGCGCAAGTAGACTAAATCAGCAATCTTGCTGCTAAATACACCATTAAGAGAAATGTGAGTACAGAGCTACCATATTAATAATTGCTACTGTTGGGTTTGCACTGCAACAGTGCCGGCAAAGAATAGCAGGACATAATGGGAAAAAGTTCCTTCTGAAATTCAAATATCCACTCATTAATACATTTGGGATGGACGCAAAGAATCTCCCTGGTTTGAAAATGGTGTGCATTTTACAGCCTCATTAATTTAATTAGTAACAAAAACAGAGGAAATGTTGTAATATGGGACGTGCCTGAAGACGCGAGGTCTCGCTTTCCACACAGGGCCCATTTAGGTCTTGGTCTAGGCACAACAAAAGAGGAGAATCACTGATGAGCAAATAACAGTTAATTGAAATGAGCTGTGGGAAAAGACATCAGTCATTCGGCTCTGTTGAGTGAGGAAAGTGCACATATTCAAAATGCAAAACATCAGCTTTCCAACTTGAAATGGTTAGGCTAATGAATCAAATAAAAGTGTTTTCAGAAGCATTTGGAAATATAAATGTGTTCAATCTGAACAATATGTGCTGTGACACAGTAGATATGAGTGTCGTGAATATAAAATATTTCGCGATCTGCCTCGAGCGAAAGCGATGTGCCTCCGCTCGCTTTCCCAGAGTGCTTCTTGAAAGGCAATAATGTCTACCACTGCAAGTAAACAAATATTCAAAAATACCTGCAATGGTGAAGTCTATTTAAAACATATTTACTAACTTTTTGAGCAGAATGCTGCCAGGGGCAACACGGGATGTGAAGCACATTAGTGGTGGAAATGGGACCGTAACAAATCTGCATACATTTTTAAGCTGGCAAGTCATGAAGGCGCTGGATGGGAAACAATGTCTCTGTGCCTACAGTACGAGGTACAAAACACTCGGTGACTCATCGCTTAAACACTGAAGTATACTGGAATAAAAGACCAGACAAGAGAGGGACCCAACCCCCATCGCAAACGCACAAAAATGTGACCTTCACAGTTTGATGCTTGGCTTGTGTCTAAAGAAACACTCAGTGCCTGTCCAGTGAACAATAATGCAACACTCTAACGATTCTGTGTAAATCAGGTTTTTTAAAAATCAATAAAAAGTGACAAAAATGTTACAAGACATAACAAATAAATTATAACATGCATCTTGTAACATTAAGCTACCACTTCAATGAAATTAATTACACTATTCAAAACATTTATTAAGCACATTTATACTTAAGAAAACAGCCATTGCTATTGTTGCATGTTGGGTCAATTTCTTTATATTAAATTAGAAATAAAATGTAAATATATATATATATATATATAAATTAGTGCTGTCAAACGATTAATCGTGATTAATCGCATCCAAAATAAAAGTTATTTACATAATATATGTATGTTTACTGTATTTATTTATTATGTATATATAAATACACACACATTCATTATATATTTAGAAAATATTTACATGTATATACATTTATATAAATATGTTTAATATATAAACATAGCATATTTTTCTTAAATATATACATGCATTTGTTTGTATTTATACAAACCCGATTCCAAATCTTTATGTAGAGCAACAATTCTTTTTTTCAGATCCTCAGAGAGTTCTTTGCCATGAGGTGCCATGTTGAACTTCCAGTGACCAGTATGAGAGAGTGAGAGCGATAACACCAAATTTAACACACCTGCTCCCCATTCACACCTGAGACCTTGTAACATTAATGAGTCACATGACAATTAGAAAATGGCTAATTGGGCCCAATTTAGACATTTTCACTTAGGGGTGTACTCACTTCTGTGGCCAGCGGTTTAGACATTAATGGCTGTGTGTTGAGTTATTTTGAGGGGACAGCAAATTGACACTGTTATACAAGCTGTACACTCACTACTTTACATTGCAGCAAAGTGTCATTTCTTCAGTGTTGTCACATGAAAAGATATAATAAAATATTTACAAAAATGTGAGGGGTGTACTCACTTCTGTGAGATACTGTATATTATTATTATAAATATTTAAATATAATTGAGAATTTATATATTTAAATATATAAATTCTAATTCTAATATTCTAAATAATATTATAAAATACTTTAACTTTTTTCTAATGCAAATTCAATTAATTTAAATATATATTAATTACATTCATATATATATTTAAATATATTATTACATAAATTATATAATATACAATTATATATAATTATATTTTTAATCATTATTATTTATTAAATTATATTTATAAATATTTATTTAAAAACAAATGCCAATTTTTGTTCTAGCTTTTGACATTAATTTATAATAAAAATTTTATATTACTATATTTTTATATATCATTCAATTTTAATAATATATTTAATAATAATTCATATATATATATATATATATTTATATATAAACTAATGGTTACGGATATAAAATAAAAAAAAAACTAAATAAAATGAGTAGTAATAAAAATACCAAATTTTACACGTTTGCAATGAGTGGACATTTCACTAACTTAAATGGACTGATCTGGTGTGTTTGATGATAATACAGTATCTGGATCACTTTATGCACATTGTAAGCCTAACTGTCCTTCAAAGCAATTTGCATCTCTAACTCGCATCTAATGGAATTTCAGAAAATAATATAATTAGTTCTAATCCTCAACACCAAGTTGGATTTTCCACAAGATTTCCACCTTCTTTCAACTACTTGCCAGATGGCCTTGAATGTGTAATGTATGATAATGCATGATAAAATATACAGCTTTGGACACATCCATATTTCACTGTACATTAAATATTTGTGGGTGGATCCGATTGTTGTTGTAGCCACCAGAAAAAAATATAACAGGCCTCAGATACATCATTAATCTACTATAACTACCCATAACTTCTGTATCAAAGGAGGCCACTTTCCTTTATCACAAAACATTAGAGTGCCTGAAGAAATACAAATATGCTAAATAATAAAACAAAGGCAATTTAGAAAAATCTAAATATGTCTAAAAATTGAAATGCGCTAGTTATGATATCATCTAAAACTAGTAATACAAGTAGGAGGATGTTTGTGAAATGTATTCGATTGTGACCTTAACTTTATCACGTGTCATACATTTGCAATGAACAACCATTAGTGAGGGAGGTTGCTCTTTAAAACTTCTGTAAGAATAAAAAAATGTAAGGCTTTTTGAACTTCATATCCGCTCTACTGTTAAACAACTACTAACCTTTTTCTCGCTCGTGACGGTTTCTCTTTCCCAGAAGACAACAGCAGGTCTTAGAAAAAGATGGTCTCAGTTCATCAACGTTTGGGTTATGGGCCCAACATGCTTCCACCGGACCACCACGAAACCCACCCCAGCTGGGACTTGAATCCCCAATAACGTTATCTGGCTTAAGAAATCAATGTCATATCCATGAGGTAACGATACAAAGAGAATTCTTCTGAAATGTCATTTGATCTTTATTAATCAATTTCTAGAGAAAGAGCCATCTTTTTAAAGCTCAGTAGAACACATTGTAAGAGATATTCAGCATAAAGTGGTTTATTTCGCCCTCTTTTGGCAGCGACTGGGAATTTTTCGTATTGTGAGACACTCTCGAGACTTTCACTTCGTTCTTTAACCTCAAGAGATAAACACTGAAGCACTGGATGTTCTGCAGATAACCAGAAACAAGTGTGAGATAAATGGTCTGACACACAAATTGGATTTCTCTGTTTTGGTCTCTTGTTGTTTTTCACAGTACCTGCATCAGAAGACAAACACGAAGCACAGAAACTCTCAAATGCATCTTTTCAGTTTATTTGTATATCAGTTTACAATTCACTGCGCATGAGATTGCTGCATGTCCACACATTCATATGGACAATCTGTGTCTGAATCCATGGCACACATATTGAACAAAGGCAACTTGTGCTCTGATAGGTGTTTCAATCAATCAGAGAGTGAAAATGATCCTTGCTGATAATGAAATTTATGCAAAAAACAAGGTTCTTTACGTGGTGCAGATGGATAAAGACAAACTTGGTTGCGGCATTCATTAAAACATGAACAATTGCCCAAGACATCTCAAGCTAATGTGCACAGTCATGCTGACGATAACAGGAATGTCTTGCACTTAAACTAAGACTTAGCAATGCATGTAGTGTATTTACAAAAGATATTGCTCCAAAATCCATTAATGCTGCTAAATGCTGTAACATAATGAGGCATAACAACCTTTCAGCTCCTCCAACACAATTAACAACTCATCCCTTTATACACGAGTGCACGTTTTTCTCAAATCAACATTTCAGCAACAAACTCACTATCTTTATACCCAAAAGCATTCAAAACATTTTAAAATTAGTACAAAATGTATGTGTCCTGTGTAATTGGATACATTGCATTTTTCATTTTGAAACAAAGGACATTCTGGCATTCTCTAATAAAACCAAAAACCTATTTTTAAAGGGGAAAAAAACAGATCTGAAATGTCACTCAGATGTAAATGTGCTGAAATGTCAACATGGCTCATAACCATAACACCAAGTCCAAGCGTCAGTTGATTTAGGAATAGAAAACGGTAAATAAACCAATAAATCTGCCTGTGTATCACTATATCAAAAACTGTCACGGATAGAGTCTGAGTCTCCAGCCAAAATGGATGAGTGCAGCACATTTATAAACAGAGAGGCCATCAATCTCCCTCTGTTGCTGAATATGATAGTTACAGCTGACGTGCTTGTCGAGTGGGTTATACGACCAGTCATACCGCGAGAAAGAGTGCATGGGTAGATAATCATTCAGCCCAATGAGTAGTGCAAGCTTTTCCAAAAGCACTGGAGTGTACTGGAAAATATCAATCATCTACACATTCAAAAAAGCACCAAGGAGAAAAACAACATTTTAAAATTAGTACAAAATGTATGTGTCCTGTGTAATTGGATACATTGCATTTTTCATTTTGAAACAAAGGACATTCTGGCATTCTCTAATAAAACCAAAAACCTATTTTTAAAGGGGAAAAAAACAGATCTGAAATGTCACTCAGATGTAAATGTGCTGAAATGTCAACATGGCTCATAACCATAACACCAAGTCCAAGCGTCAGTTGATTTAGGAATAGAAAACGGTAAATAAACCAATAAATCTGCCTGTGTATCACTATATCAAAAACTGTCACGGATAGAGTCTGAGTCTCCAGCCAAAATGGATGAGTACAGCACATTTATAAACAGAGAGGCCATCAATCTCCCTCTGTTGCTGAATATGATAGTTACAGCTGACGTGCTTGTCGAGCGGGTTATACGACCAGTCATACCGCGAGAAAGAGTGCATGGGTAGATAATCATTCAGCCCAATGAGTAGTGCAAGCTTTTCCAAAAGCACTGGAGTGTACTGGAAAATATCAATCATCTACACATTCAAAAAAGCACCAAGGAGAAAAACAATTAAAAAAAAGAACACAATCCACAGTTCAAAACATGCAAATACATCAAATGAATTGACACTGGTTGATATGAATTGATCTGTGGCATTTGTTAAAGGCACCTAGTGTTAAACTGATCAAGCATCCCATAGGAAAAGATTAAGTCCTAGTATTTCTGGTGGCTTCCAACCTTGTCAACATGCTTGTGTTCATCACTCAAAGATTTGAGAATTCTGAAGGCACTATCTGTATCAGAAATGTCCCTTGCACATCCAGCAAATATTTTTGGCATGTAAACAAACACAGTTTCATGTGCTTGAAAGTGCCAAACAATTTGTGGTAGTAGTAAAACCTGAATTGAAGTGTACACAAAACCAAATTGCTCAAAAAAAGTAAAAGAAATATATTAATCTTAAAAGCACAGTATATGAGGTTGCATGCTTCAGTGATAGCTGCAAACTGCTTCTCCAGACCCTCCTGCTCCTGAAACAGAGACTGGATTGTTCTTTCACACTTCCTCGTAGAAGGCCATCTGAGCCATGTAGGCAGAATTCCTCTGCAACAGACAGACCCGGCAGAATAAGAACACTGTTACAGTCTTTTGAAGAATGCAAACTATTTCATGATGGGAACTGGAAAAACACAACATTTTCTGCTGATTAAATTCGATTAAAACATGCATGCAATTTGACAGCAAAGATCCACTTTGTGGTTCAGTGCACCTTTACCAAGTAATTACATTTCTAAACTTATTTATTTATAATAAATTAATTAATTAAAATAAATAAATAAAACCTCCTCTTTTTTTTTTTTTACACATAAATGCAGCCTTGGTGAGCATAAGAGACATCTTTTAAAAAACTAAAAAATCTTACTGACCAGTGACCACCAAACTGTATTTATATCAGTAATGTTTTCTTAATGCTTATTTAATTTAAAAAATGCAGTAAAAAACATTGCAAAATATTAAAATAAATGTTTTCTATTTTGATACTGTATATATTAAAATAACAATATATGATTATTCTATTATAGCAAACAGAATTTTCAGCATTATTACTCCAGTCTTTAGTGTCACATGATCCTTCAAAATCATTCTAAAATGCTGATTTAGGGCTCATTTCTTATTTTTATTTTATTTGTTAAAAACACTTCATGATTGTCTGATGAATAGAAATTACAAAAGAGCAACAATTATTTGAAATATAATTTTTTATAACATTATAAAAGTCTTTACTTCACTTCTAAAACATTTAATGCACCCCTGCTGAATAAATCCTACTGACCCCAAACTTCTGAATGGTTGTATGTTTTAGTTATTTTAGTTATTTCTGCAGGAAATTCAACCCCAAAATGTTTGATATATGACTTAACCATCTATCAAAGCCTATTTTCCAATAAATTAGTTGCGGTGATCATTCATTATGCCGGAGTGTTTCTTACATTGCTGTGGGGAATATAAGGAGGTTCAGTGTAACTCCTGAGACTGTAGAGTCCAGCCTGATGCTGCTCTTCCAACTTCAAGGATTCAATCTCCGATTTGAGCTCCTTCAGCTGGTCTTGAAGATGTTTGCTCTTCTCCATGTACTCTAGCCTGACACACACACACACACACACACAAGACAGCAGCATATATTCAGCTTCAGTTTTCAATAGTTCTTCAGACAGAATGTGATCAAGTGCGTACCGTTCTCTCTCAATCTCCATGGAAAGTCTTTTCATATCCGAGTCCTTGAAGTCCATTCTGATGGAGCTGGCCATGTCTACAGTCCTATCTGGATTCTCTGGCCCAGTGGATGGAGGAGGGCTGGAGTATGCTGCTATTAACTGAGTGCATGACACAAATGACATGTTTTGAAAGCATAATAAGCATGACAAACAGCAGAATACTTCTCTAACATGTCATAGCAGCATTACAGGGTATGTTGATTTGGTGATTTCCAGGAGTTTCTGCTTTGCCCTCCGTTCTGCATCTTTAGCCTCATTCAGATCCTGTTTCAGGTGGTCTGCCTCCTTCAATCTGAACCACAAAATACAAGACAAGAATTGACCTTCTCAAATTAAATGTCTCTGTAATACTTGATTCTGGTTGGACAATCACAGCACTGAGTGTCAAGTATTTTAATATAATTACAGCATGTTTGTGTGTGTGTAACATTTTAATGAAGAAAAACTATTTTTGCTGCTTAATATTTTTTGTGGAAACCATGATCATTTTTTTCAGGACTCCTTGATGAATAGAAAGTTAATTGAACGACATTTATCTGAAATATTATGTTTTTGTAGCATTCTAAAAATCTGTACTGTCACTTCTGATCAATTAAATGCTTCCTTGCTGAATACAAGGTTTAAATTATAATTTTTTATTGTTCATACCCCAAACATTTGAATGGCAAAAAATTTCAACTTTGATTAAAAAACATTATTGAGCACAAAATGCTTATTAGCATATCAATGATTTCTGAAGTATCATGTGACGCTAAAGACTGGAGTAATGGCTGCTGAAAATTCAGCTGTTATCACAGAAATAAATTACATTTCAAAATACATGAAAATAGAAAACAGTTATTTCAAAATATTACTGTTTTTACTATATTTTTGATCAAATAATTGCAGCCTTGGAGAGCAGAAGAGAATTTTTTTCAAAAACATTTAAAAAACTTAATATTCCAAGTTTTGGCCAGTGTATATTAATATTCAAATATTTAACTAAGAAGTGTGTTCATTAACATGATCATTTTACTGTGAAATTAGTACCCAGAATTTTCACTGGTACTGATATCAACTACTGACAACCCTACTGGCCCACCTCCTCTCCGACTGCTCAACAAGCTTAACTGCCAGTTGTTCTGCTTCTCTCATCTTCTGCTCCATCAGTCTCTTCTCCTCTTTGGTTTTGAGGGCTGTGACCTCCAGCCTCTGCCTCTCATGTTCTGCTTCAGCTGCTTTGTGGGCCAGCAGTTTGGCCTCCTCCTCTGCGATCTGGGCTTTCTCTGCCAGAAGGTCGGCCGTCTCCTCGGAGCGCAGCTGCAGAAAGGGAGACAGATAAAGAAAGGCTTACCGGATCAGGCTCAGGGAGTCTCAGAGCATGGATGGAATTCTAATGGGAGTCCAGGACAATGGTTTGGACCTTAATAGCTCTGCAGTTCATCCCAAATTTACGTCTGGACCACATACTTTTATACCGCTGGGGCTATGAGGACATATATTACAAGCTGGCGGGGAAAAGAAAGTCAACTATTTGGCATCCCTCAATTTCAAGCTTGGCAAAACCCTCACTAGAGCTTCATTGGCCATTCGAGCCTCGTCCTGTAGCTGGAACAGACGATGCTCCATCTCTTCTTTCGCTCGCTCCGCTTCCTCTCTCATCTGCTTCTCCCGTGCAAGAATCTGACGCTCAACCTAAACACACACACACACAAGACAATGGGAGAGATCTTGCACAAGATGACACTAAATACATTTTAAAAAATCTGATTAATTCATGTACATGTTCAAAGGCATTGCTTATGGTCTCCAAAACTACATTTATTTGATCAATAATACAGTAAAAAAGTTAATTGTAATAATAGTTCACAATATTAAAAAAACTGTTTCCATTTGAAAATTTTATTTATTTGATGGCAAAGGTGAATTTTCAACAGCCATTAATCCAATATTCAGTGTCAAATGATCCTTTACAAATCATTCTAATATGCCGATTTGATGCTCAAGAAACATTTCTTACTACTTTTATCAATGTTGAAAACAGCTGTGCTGCCTAATATTAGTTTGGAAACAGTTTATGTTTTCTTTGATGAATAGAAAATTTAAAAGAACCGCATTAATTGAAAGAGAAATATTTAAAACATTATAATTGTCTTCTCGGTCACTTTTGATCAATTGAAAGCGTCCTTGCTGAATGAAAATGTTAACTTAAATTATATTAAATTTATAATAGAATTTAAATAAAAATTTTCTATTATTAAAAATGTACTGTCCCCAAACTTTTTAACGATAGTGTACTTTATTCTATTATAGTGTACCATATTCTATACTGAAGATAAACCTTTAAGTTAGTGTATAATGCCTCAGTGTTATTATAATGTTTATAGGTGTATTGTTCATTATATTTAATGAATACTCAATTACCATAATAAACATTAAATGAATAATTCAAGAGAACTGAAGAGAACAAATCAGAAATGTAACACCACAAAGGTTAATGACAATAAACATTAAACTAATGAATGGAAGTGAAAAAAGACAGACCTTTTTCCTGGCCTTCTCCTCTTTGGCCTGAGCCTTCATCTGTTGGACCTCTATGGAATCCACCTTCCTCCTCCTCATGAACAGGTCATGGTTTCCAATACACAGCTGTAGGATCTAATTTATACAAATGACATTAGCAACTAGTTTGAAACACTTTATTACAGAAACACCTATGAAAGTAACTTACCAGTTTGTTAACTCTGAGCTGAGAGGAGTAGAATTTAAAAACTTCCTTTTTCTTGTCCAATGGTTTGATAGTAAACTGAGAAGACACACCAATTCTGTATTATTAATTAATAATTAGGCTATAATAACCAATATTGTCATTTAATGTTTGCCGTTTTATTGTAAGGTGTCCTTGAGTGTCATGTAAGGCACCTATAAATAAAATGTAAATGAAAAATAATATTTTTGGTCAAGAATTTCCTCTCTCAACCTCTTTCTCGCTGTACGAGATGTTTCGGATTCCACTCCAGGGGAAGGATTTGTTGGGGCTGAGCTTGTTGTTGGGGCTGTAGATATGAAGACCCTGAGCATCAACTCCAAGAAGCAGCTCTGTGTCCCTCTTATTTTGCTGTGAGATTTAGTAGACATTTAATTCATCATTTATAATTCATCAACTATAATTTGGCGGTAACTACACACAAGATACATTAAAAATATACCAAGAGAAATGCAATCATTCCAACTGATCTCAATTTTGAATACCAATAAACACAGTGGGATCCAAAAGTCAAGACAACCAAATGCTTTTATTTTGCATTTTTCTAATTTAATAATTTTTTAAAAAATAAATACATAAATGTTTTTAATTAATTACTTTTTTTTAATTTTCAAAATAACAAATGAAGTGTGGACCGCAGTGTAAATTGAGTTTGGCAGAGGTTAGCTTTCTCCCAAAAAATAAAGAAAATATTACAATAAAGAAATATTTTAAGAAATAAGAACAGAGACTTACTGTAATAGAAAAGTAACTAACTCCATACATCTCTAGATCCTGTGCTATTTTTAGATACTCCATCTCAGCCTCGTCCCTACAAACACAAAACAAATGTAGTCTGTCTTTTATATCCAGGCAATTTACATGGACACCACAGGATATGCACAGTCTTACCTTGTGATATTTCTGTGTTCAGCATACCAAGCTGTTATCTTCTCTTCCCACATGTCTGGTGTCATCTGGTACTGCATCAGCACCTGCACAATAAAGCACAGAAATCAAACACACAAGTCATGTTGATGAATGCAAATGCTGGAGATTGATAAATGAACCCATTCTCACTCACTCTTTTGGGCAAGAGTTCATCTTGAGCTAAAAAACCTGGCTTGTGAAAGTTTGGATCATAGTCCCCATACTGCAGAAAGGAAGACAAACAGGAAATATTTAATAGACAGTATATAATTAGATGCATCCTATGATTGAAAACTGATATGGAGACCTACCTTGGCTTGAACAGCATATGACGCCAAAAGAACAGAGGCTTCCGGAGAGCAAAATATCTCCTCATCTAGTATCTGCTTTTTGACCTTGGTAAAGAAACAGGAAGAGTTTTAATTTCAACTTTAGCAGACCTTTTCTCAATGAAAACAAGATCAATCATGGCAAAACCCAAAAAGAGGTTTCTGTAGAGCGGAAAAAGACCATCATGGACAGAAATCATGCCAGATTCACAAGAACAACTCCCACATACTTGTAAGAAGAAGAGGTGCTGAGTAATTTCCTGCACAAGCTCATCCTCGACTTTCTCAGGAAAGAATTTGGCGAGAAAATGAAATGTTATCGGAGAGTCCTTCGGAACTTCTTGATCCAAAACCTAGATGGATTTAAAAATCCAACAAACTTGTCAGAGCAATTCCTATATTACTATATAAAGCTTTCAGTACCAGCTCTGCACTGCTGTTACATCTCACCTGTTTATCAGGCTTCAGCCAGGCATAAGTGTCTTTCACTGTGTATCGAAGGCCAAAGAACCACGTTTCCCTCAAACCAATGGTCCGGCACACCAGGTCAAACAAATCTTTCCCTTTCCACTTGACCTATGAGACACAGATAAACATAAAAAGATGATAATACAGGCAGACAGGCCAGACAGAACACATCGTTTTGTATGTTCATGTATGTTTACCTCACAACTGAACTCCATTTCAGCATCCATGGTGCTGACTTTGACTTTAAAAGTCTTTGCTTGCTTCTTTTTTAGACCCAAAATCGACATTGTGACTTCTTAAGCACCTGAAAATAAAGAATTACTGTGAAAGTCAAGTATATTTTACAAATTTTAAAGTAAACATTTATTCATAAAAGCATTTGTGCAGCAGAGGAAATATAATCCAAAAATTAAAAATAAACAAAGGGAGAACAATTCATCGTTTTAAATAAATATTTATAAGATATATATTTTAAAATATGTAAAATAGTTAATTAAATACTTCACATTATCATAAGCGCAGCATGTAATCTATCTATGTGCTAACGTTACTTTCACAATTCACATGGCAGATGCATGGAGTCAGACGACCACAGGTAGGTCGCATACACGCTAATCATTATTTACATGCAAAGCTGTAGATTAAAGACTTCTATTCATTTTCAAGGAAAACATTATCAGTTTTCATCTTTTTTGAGTCGGAAAACATCACAGTCTGCCATGTTATAGCGAGCGAGCAGTAAGTAACGTTAACTGTTATGCGACTTAACAAAGGTTGAGAATCTTTTTTTTTAAACCCAACCTAAAACATTAAGCTAACGTATTTTCTCCGTTTGAAGCGGCGAAATGTCACATTAAACTGTAAAGGAAATATCTGCAAATATTTCTTGAAAGATTTAGGAATGAAACAAGCTAAATATCAATCAGTTACCGTGAATAGGTTATGTGTTGAAACAGGCCCGATCCACGGCGAGGAGTTTCCAGTCTCTCCGCTAAACCACAACAATGCAAACCGGATTTGGTTTGTTCCCCTACATGGAAATCACTATAAAGCAGTCGAAAAGTGTTTACAACTCTTTAAAAGCGTCCATTTTCTTATTAAACCACCAGCTGGGCGGTTGTGGAATATAAATCTGATGTTATCTTGGGTAGAATGTGTTGGATAGGGAGTTTGGAATACTTTGTTGTTGATTTTCTTTGCCGCCCTCTACTGGAAAGACGAAGAATAACAATTTATCAATTTATTATAAAAAAAGTATTTTTTTTAATAAAACAGTGATTTATGTGCACCCTTTCAATGAAATAACATTTTAATAAAAGACTAATGTTTAAGTACATTTTTAATGTAGTTTATATGTGACATGAGTTTCATATATTTGCATGTAGATGTGTATTTACAAATGCATACATGCATGATTTTATCCAAATGCAATCTGCAGTACATCTGTATGTGTACATATATCTTTTATATAAACTTCATATAAATGTATGGACCTGTATGGAGGTCATAAAAATATTCTGTAAGAAATTGCCCTAAATGACACCTGGATCTGTGTAATTTTTCATAAAGGAATGGCAAACAGCAGTTGGACCTTTTCTGACGTGAGAAATGTGATCCTGTCGGCCCATAAAAACACAGGGGCCCAAGATAAGGTTGGCTTCTATGATACCTGGGCTGAAAACTATGAGCAGGTAAACTTTAGGCACCAGTACTTTTCCCAGCACTTTTTCCAGTAAAACTATTTTCATCTGTAATTTGTTTTCTCAGGATGTAGCGCTGCTGGATTACCGTGCCCCCTTGTTGGCAGCTGAGTGTGTGAGCTCATTTTTCAGAGGTGACAGAGAGAAGGCCGCTGTCCTGGATGTGGCCTGTGGAACAGGCCTAGTCTCTGCGCATGTAAGCATTGCTTTATTTGAATTCTAGTGGGCACAAGACAACATGATAAACCTGGTAAAGCAAAGAGTGATATATTTTTTTTCTCGATCCCATTTGTTTGAGGAAAGCTGAAGAAAATGGGGTTTCGTCATTTTGTTGGAATAGATGGAAGTTTGAAGATGCTGGAGTTGGCAAAGAAAACTGGACTTTATCAGCAGCTTACGCAATGCCTGCTCGGTCAAGATGAAGTTCCTGTTAAATCTGGTAACCATGCTGTGGACTTTAATGCTTTTACTGTCAAAATGTAATCTGTATTTTCTTATCAGAAATGCCTGTTTGGATGTCATGTTGCAATTTCAGACTGTTGTAATAAAGATAACCGTTTAAGATAAACCAGATAAACCATATCTTTGTTGAAAAGAACTCGCTAGGTCAGTAGGACATTCTGCACATAAAGAATTCACATTTTGATTCACCCATGTTTTAGGTGTTACAACTAATAACCTGTATCATAAAACATGCCTTTTTTCTCCTTTGTCTCAGAAACACATGATATTGTTATAATTGTTGGAGCTCTAAGCGTTGGGCACGTGCCTTTAACAGTCATCAGAGAACTCTGGGATGCTACAAAACCAGGTAACTTGTAAATTTCACAGCTGCATCCGAAAGCTGAAAAATGCTGCCTCTGCAGGCCGTATACAGAGACAGGAAGGCAACAAGGCACATCTAAATACAATGATCCTATCACATTTCGCATGTATTCTTCACTGCCTGTGATATCCCACAATCCTATGTAAATGTACGTTTTTCAACAACTTTTTCCACTTTTGATGTCATTTCTAGCGAGAAATTCGTATTGTAGTAACTAAATATTTGCTTAGTTATCACAAAAGCTCTCCTTAATTAGTTGTAAATAATGAACTATTATGCTGTCTCAGAAGCCCATGCAAAATCAGTTTCCTGCACAAATCACTGCAGTCAGCTGCCTAAGCTTTCAGACAGCCCACAGTGTTACTATTCAACAACTTTGTGGTTTTATTAATGTGATGTCATTGTTGTACTTTTGGATGCATACAGAACATGTACATTTCAGATATTTTCCTAAACTCCATCATTCTCTATAACAGGTGGCTATGTGTGCATGACTACAAGAGGGAACCCTGATAACCGGGAGTACAAGGCTGAGCTGGAGCAAATGATCAGAGCACTTGAAGAAGAGCAGAAATGGAGCCGTGTGACTGTAGTTGAGGTGGAGGAGTGGGAGAAGGCCGTTTCAGAACAGGACAGCGGGTACATTCCAGGCGCAATTTATTTGTATCAGAAAGGTTTTAAATGCAGTCCATGATTTTAGGACCACACAAGGGAAACCCAATAACCAAATGTGCTCAGTAATCCATGCAGCTATTCTAAATAGTTCTTATTCCACCAGCAGGTGGTGGTATTTTTTCAGAAATTATATTATCACTTGTTTTGAAAATACTTGACAAGAGATAAGCTTAAACATGATCTATTTGTTTGTTTTGGCACCAAATTATTTCACCTGGCACTGGTACACAGTGCAGCCATTTGAAAAACTTTAAGGTTTTTGTTCAAGTAAGGTCCATGAACCTAAAGGATTTTGTGAGAAAATGTCTAAGGTGTGTGGTTACAAATCTACCATTCCCCAGTTACATCTAACCTTTCGTTTGCCACTCCTCGATACTCCGACCGCTAAACTTTTGAAACTGCTATTTCCGCTGGTGTCATATGACAAAAAATAAAGCACACAAACAGATTATGGAGTGTGTAGGCTACTATGAATAAGATTATTTAACAAGAAAATTTCCTGTTTAAAAGGTTGTTGTTGAAATCCAGTGTTAAAATTGCATTATACTGTATGTGATTAAATAAACATCAATACATAACAGCGACCATTAAAATACATTTGATTTTGTGTCAGTTAGATATATATATATATATATATAAGTAATGTGTAAGTAAAGTAACACATTCCAAAAGAACACAGTGTAGATATAAAATTTTATTAGTTTGTAATTCCTTTTATAAACATTCAGAACAGGCGGGTTCACAGTGTTCTGACTAAACAAATATTACAAGGGCATATGCAAAGGCATTCATGAAGTATTGACTATACTTCGTAACTTGTAACAGCTAATTCAATTAAAATTTCAAGCAAAATGGATAAACATTAAGATTTTTATTTTGGTTTTATCTCTACAGTTTAAGCTTCACTACAGCACATTCTTTTGAACTCTTTTTAAACACTCTGTGCCTCGACAAAATGCAAAGCGCTTTCATGAGGTGATACTTTCTGTTAAACCGGTTTGGCCTGGATCTGCCGTTTCATTCAGTGCTCGAGCTGACATACATGAAAGGGTAACAATGAAGAGAGTGTTCTTTTCCCTCCCTTGTAACATTTGAACCGAACAATTGTCCATCTCTGAAAGACCACCTGTTTGGCCAAGATCATAGCAGTGCTTTTATATGACAGTTTTCAACTAGAAATATGTTCATTCTAGTTTCCTAGCAGGAAAACAATATAATATTTGAATGAAACTGACAAATTTCCATATGTTTGTTGAGGAGGTGTCAGCTTTTTTTACGCTACAAAGGAGAACTATGCTAAGTACAGTGCATGACATGATGGAAAAAAAATTTTTCCGCTTACAAGCATGAACATACATTAAATGTACACACATTAAAGACATAAAATGTATGGAAACTATTAAAATGAACTATAAAACAGCATCATAATCATGACTGCTGAAGTCTGAGTGTAAGTTACAGTGCAAATCTTCATCTTGATCAGCTGCACTTCTTAAAGTGCCTCAAATTCTCTAAAAAAAATCAGAATGGACTAACTGAGATCATTATCAGTTTCACATAATAGTAAGGTTCAGCCACTAACATATTCTTCATTTTATCACACATTCTTCATATTCACAGTGCTATGGCAGATATATGACTGTCCAAGTGCATGTAAGTCCTTCAATCAACACAAATTTTGTTTGTGCAGTTTCTAGGTGTCTCCTTATTCAAATGTATGTATTGGGAGCATCTTCAGTCTCACTAGGTTCAGAAGCAGCCAGTGTCTGATTCAAACCATCATCAATCAGCTGGGACTTAGTCGACGCCCCCTCGTTCCGCTCAGACTCTGGGATCAATTCGGCTCTGGCAAGCTGAGACTTTGTAGTTGACGGCCTGCTCTGGTGGGAGCCCAGAGAAGGAGGTCTTCCCTGATTCAAAGGAGCTTTCTGACTCCACTGGGACCTCACAGATGGAGCGCCACTCTGCAGTGACCTCACAGAGACGGGCCGCATCCTCTGGGAGCCCGCTCTGCTGGACCCTGCCTGCGAAGAGCGCACGATCAGGTACTTCACTGAACGACCACTGTCGTCTTCTGTTTTGTCTTTGCAGATAGTGGTGCAGAGCATTCCTCCACCCAAAATGAGGACAATAGACGCACCCCAACCAACATAAATGGCACCACCAATCTCCCTTCGCTGCGAATCGGCCATCTGTGGGTTGTAAAACGCTCTCACCACAATGCCAGCCGACCAGGAGACGGGGATTAGGCAGAGAACTCCAGCGACAATCAACGTGACACCAGCTGCTGTGGCGATCCTGGCTTTGGATCTTTTGGATCGGTCCATGAAGATGGTGCACTTTCCTCCGATGAAGGCTAAAACAAGGCCCACCGCTCCCAAAAGGATCGCCATCACTGTGAGGGCCCGAGCCGCCTGCAGATCCGTGCCTAGCGCGAGCATGGACTCGTACGGTTTGCACTGCATTTGGCCTGTGCTTTGGATCACACAGCTCATCCAAATGCCCTCCCACATGATCTCTGAAGTTACAATGGTGGTTCCAATGAAGGCCGTCACGCGCCACATTGGCATGATGCAGGACAGGAGGGCTCCCACCCATCCCAGCAGGGCCAAGGCGCTCGCTAACATGTGCATGCCTAGAGAAGCCATCTCGCTGAGGTTCAGTTATCCACGTCCACAGCTACACTAAGGCCTCTTCTCGCCAGTTAAAGCCTTTTTGGAGGCCTTGTGGTGTTTCCTTCTTCACTCATTCCTGTCTGCAGCTCAGCTTTCACTCTGGTGACAGTGATGATGTGTTTATATGCTAAAAAGAGAGAGAATGACTGAGGAGGTGTGTGCAGTTAAACAGACCATGCCTCCATTAGTCCGCACGCTACCAGACTAACCAGATTCCTTCTTCTAGCCATGGACTATATGGGCGGGTCATGTAAAAAGAGATAGATGGGCTACTGTTTAGTTGGGAATTTGCATTAGACTTCTGAAAAGGGCTCAGGTGCATTTAGGTATCCAGATGCAGTTTCGATCTCACTATTTTGCTTTTCTGTTTGAGGTTTTAGAGATTTGTTTGAAGCTCTGACCACCAAGGCAGCCTCTATATCTGATGCCATAATCATTTTTATATGTTAAAAATGAAAATGAATGAAAATTCTGTCATCGTTTACTCACTCACTCACGTTTTAAACCTGTATGATGTTTCTGTGCAACATAATAAAATATATTTTGAAGAATGTTTATAGCCAAACACTTTTGACTTCACTAATGTCTCTCAAAATATCGTTATTAATTCTAAGAAAGAAATTCATAGAGGTTTGGAATGATATAAGGGCAAATAAATGATTACAGAATTTATTTTTGGGTGAACTATCCATTTTGAATGATTGATTGTGCTAATATACTGCCATTCATATATGATGCACATATAATGGAAGACAAGTGTGGTAACTAATTTAAAGCACTAAAAAGTAGGTTTATAAATTGTAAAAGTTAATGATTTGAATGCCAAACAGGATTGTTGTGACTGTGTTTACAGTCTTGCTACTCACCTGTTTGCTTACTATAGTTTCGAACGATTAAACATGATGAGTCACATAGCGTTTATTTGAAATATTTTCTTAGAGGTCTTAAAACAACACTGAAGAGAATGCTAAATTTGCTCATTACATTTAGATTTTGTTGTCATACCTAAGGGTTGAAACACTAGTTGTGAGTCAGTCATAGTGTGGAAAATACCTACCAGAAAAAAATAAGGTCAGTTTCTTCCTGATGCAATCTTAAGCATGTGGGAATATAAACACAGTCACAATGTTTGAGTGCAATAATAATTTTTATTAAGTATACATTGCTACATGTCATATGAATAATGGCTATAATATGAGGTGAAACTATGAAAATAACTATGAGAATCAGTTTAATGACAAGATTTTTCAAATTAGCAACAAAAGTATGCTATCAATGATTGGCTTACATTTTAATAATGAAATGAAAAATATGTATTATTACACTACTGTTAAAAAAAGTTTGGGGTCAGTAATTTTTTGTTAAAGAAGTTAATACCTTTATTTAGCAACAAACGCTTTAAATCAATCAAAAGTGACAGCAAAGACATTTATAATGTTGCAAAATAGGTCTATTTCCCAAAGAATCATGAATTTTATTTTCTATATTGCTAAAAAGTTATTAAAATAGAAAACAATATTTCACAACATTACAGCTTTTGATCAAATAAATGGAGGCTTGGTGAGCATAAGAGACTTCTTTTAAAAAAACACCCAACATACCGACCCCAAACTTTTGAACTCTGGTTTATATTATGTGAGCAATTACGTTGAATGAAAGACAAAACAAAAGTATTTTGAACACACAGTGCTATTTGTTGTCAAATTCAATATTATTTTTTGGGCTGAGACAAAACTCCTGGGGCAAGGAGGGTCTCAAGGATACAACAGTGATGGAAGCGACAAAACATTTCAGCAGCACTTTCAAAATACATACTTTGATTTGCACATTTCTTCAATGAGTATACCATGAAAACATTTTTAACATGTGTAATGCATTTCTATTTTGTGGCAATGCACATTCCAGTACTCCTCAAGAAATGCGTTTCATCTTAATTTCTTACTGTTGTGTAAATCAGTTCCTCTTCAGCTCACTACAATTTGTTAAATCAGTCCTACTTTTTATACATAAGCTTTGCTGCTTTCCACAGACCTGGCTTTTGAATACATGACATTATGGCGATCATCCTCACGTGGAGAGCACGAGCTGCAGAGGAGACCTCCACCCAGAAGAAGCAAACCTACAGAAGCCCAGCCAACGTGAAGCGATTCCCCAAGCTCTCTCTTCTGACCTTCCACCAACAAAGGGTTGTAGAAGTCCCTGATTATGGTATTCGCAGTCCAGCAGACAGGGATGAGGACAAAAAGTCCAGCAATGTTGAAGATGATGCCACTGGCGATAGCGACCTTCACTTTAGATGCCTCGTCTTCCACAAAGCTGGTGCACTTTCCTCCTACGATGCTCAGGATAATTCCAAACACCCCAGTGATGATGGCGATGATCACCAAGGCTCTGGCGCCCTGCTGATCTTGAGGAAGAGCCAGCAGAGAGTCATAGACCATACACTGCATCTGTCCTGTGCTCTGAACCACACAGTTCATCCATAAACCATCCCAAATGATCTGCGAGGTCACAATGTTGGCTCCAATGAAGGCAGACACCTTCCAGTTGGGCAAGCCACAGATGACGATGCTTCCCAAGAAGCCGACCGTAGCCAGGCAGATTCCCAAGATTTGACATCCCGTAGATGGCATGTTTCTTAACTTGTTGCCTTGAAGGAATGAATACAGGAAGACGTTGCTGTTATCCCCAACGGCCGTTAGCTATGTCTATGTATTGTTATATGTAACACTCTCTTATAGGCAGTGGCGGAGCCAGGATGTTTTTATAGGGGTGGCCATAGAGGGGCCAGCAAACAGTCTGGGCTGGCACAGAAATCTTCATTATTTCAATATAGAAATGTGTTTGACTATAAAGTACTGGACTGTTTTAGTGCCTATAAAACACAACTGAATACAATTAATTTCTTCTTAACTGTAATTGAGATATTTGTGAATTAGATCAAGTAATACTGAGTGAATATGACAATTCCAGGTATTTTAATAAAGGGGCTCACTATAGCTTTTTTGCTCAGTAAGCTTCTTAAAACTCCCAAATGCTTGCTGTCCAACATTGCATACTCATGGATGAGATATGCAGATAGTGATAAAAATGTGAAAAAGAAGTGTCTGAAGTCTCTGAAAATTCTCCTGTTTGATGTGGTCATTAAGAGATATGGTGGTTCCACATCTTAATAAATGCATTTCTTGTCAAAAAAAGGGTCAAAAACTGCAGTTTTGAGTGGGGTGGCCCTGCTTATTGTTTACAAAAGGAGGGAAACGTCTCTGGTTACTGTCCTAACCTCGGTTCCCTGAGAGATGGGAACGAGACATGGCATTAACGCCTTGGGGACTCCCTTCCTTCCTAACCTACCTGAAATCTTATTGCACAACTCCAGTGAAGTTGCTACTCTCACTGGCTAATGCCAGCCAAGACGGCGAATAGGGGCGGGGCCCCGCCGTTATGTAATGCGCCGTATTGGCGGCATAAGCTCAGAATCTTCAGACTGAACCAGCAGCACAGCAGACCTGAGCAGTGAACACGGCGGACTACGCCATGTCTAGTTCCTGTCTGTCAGGGAACCGAGGTTACGACAGTAACCGGAGAAATTCCCTCTCGAGAATGGTCTCTTGACATGGCGTTAACGCCTTGGGGACGGTATAGAACAATGCTGTGGAAGCAGCGAAGTAAAAAGGCTCAGCCTTGGCAGAGCTAACATGAACAGTTCTTGCAAGACACTAAAATGAATCCCCAACCAATCAAATACGACCCTGCGACATGCCTCGAGGGGATTGGATGTAGATTCCCACTTAGGGATCCAATCAGGTTACTCAGAATCCATGTCCAATGGCAGGTCTCTTATTGAAAGAGAGATGCAGCGCCGTCGCCCTACAAAGGCTAAGACATTACAGTCATATCAAACGCATGCATACAAGTATGTAATATAACAGTGCAATGAAGCATGTGAACGGCAAGGCCGGGCACAATACTAACAACAATATACACACATAGAAAACAGCCACATCCGGGGCACCACAGTCTGAATATATCTGCCCCGCCCCCGATCCCTCAACACGACCTAGTCAAAACCACCAGCACAGTCAAATGGCTAGTGGTTGCAGGTAGAACCATGGGTCATACTCACCGACAGGACCTGTGAGGCTAATGACCACACGTCCAAATAACACTGACGCCTTCTCCCTTTGTGCAGCACTTGTGACAAAATCTTCAGTGGGGGGAGCACATACAGACGGGCATTCGGCCACGGCATCGTGAGTGCATCCCTGCCTAGGGGAGAGCATGACAGAGAGAAGAACAGAGGCCAATGTGTGTCCTCCTCTGTCGCAAACAAGTCTACCTCTGCTTTCCCGAACCGTTTCAGATCAGCCTCACTGTCCCGGGGTTCAGTCTCCATTCTCCTTAAAGAATCCCGTCCCTCGATAGCATATCCGCGCCGCTGTTCAGGCAGCCCGGAACATGCGCTGCTCGAATGGAGAGCAGATGGTGATCGGCCCACAGCAAAAGGTGTGCTGCCTGTCTGTAAAGGGCTCTCGAGTGTACTCTGCCCTGGCGGTTTATGTACGATACCACCGACATGTTGTCCGTGCGAATCAACACGTGATGCCCCCGGACTTGCGTGAGGAAACTCCGAAGAGCCAAAAAGACCGCTCTCAGTTCGAGGTGATTTATGTGCCACGTGCTCTCTGACTCTGTCCAGTAGCCCTAGGCCAGTATGCAGTCGCAATGAGCTCCCCAGCCCATCGTCGACGCGTCTGTCGTGACCACTTTCCGCCGCGTGACCAGACCCATCTGGGCGCTGAGTTGGTACAGGTCGGGGTTCCGCCATGGTTTCAGCGCGTTCAAGCACCACAACGAGGGACCACAACGCGGGCATGGCCCGTTTTCCACGCCCTTCTCGGTACTTGTGTTTTCAGCCATATCTGGATGGGGCGCATATAGAGTAGACCAAGGTGACACATCATCGCAGCCACCGCCATCCGTCCCAAGAACTTCTGATACTCCTTCAGTGCCACGGGACGGCCCAGCCTGAATGCATTCAGAGCGGACATTAAATCTCGTATGTGCTCCTGACTCAGACACGCTCTCATTGACATTGAGTCCAACTGCACCCCCAGATACATGATTGACTGGCTGGGGTGTAACACGCTTTTTTGTTTGTTCACACAGAGTCCTAAACTCTCCAGGTAAAGTAACAGAGAGCGTTTGTGGCTGCATCCTCTGAATGGGCCAAGACCAGACAATTGTCCAAATAATTCAATATGCATATTCCGCTCACTCTCAGAGGCTCTCGTTTCCGCATCCACACATTTTGTAAATGTACGCGGCGCCAGCACTAGCCCGAACGGCATCAGCGTGAACTGATACGCTATGCCTTCGAACGCAAATGTCAGAAAGCACCTGTGACGAGGGGCAATCTGGATATGAAAATATGTGTCTCAATCTCCGGGTGAGTATCAGTTTTAGCGTTGTCATTTTGAAAGCGCGTTTTTATAATGCACGGTTGATGGGTCTCAGGTCTAAGATTGGACGGAGACCACCATCTTTCTTTGGAACGACAAAGTACCGGCTGTAAAACCCGCTCTCTCTCTCGCTCGGCGGGACCATTTCTATCACGCGTTTCGCGAGGAGATGGAGAATTCCTTGCCTCAGCACCGGCTCGTTGTGTGCCGGAACTGTCGACATGACCACGCCATTGAACCGGGGTGGTCTGCGCCGAAACTGAAGCATGTAGCCGTTCTCTATTACATTCCACAACCAATCCGAAATGGCAGCGGCAGCTCTGTGGCCCGAGTGAATGAACCATAAATCCAGCTTGCTCTTAGCTGGTTCGTCGGGGGATTCCCACTCTAGACCGAGATCACTCACGGCCCTGGTGAGAATCCGAACGAGCTCATACTGGAACGCAGCATGTCCCTCCTCTTCAGAGCGCTCCTCTGGAGTGAGGGGCCCGAGTGTCGCTGTTAGGGACATCGCCTCATCAAGATCGTTGTCGTCCCCCACCACACCGAACGAGATAATCTCCGAAGCGCTAGGGGCGGGTCGAAGACTCTCTTCCGCAAAGCACACCGGAGAGCGCGCGGGGGGGGTGAATCGCACCTTTCTGCATGGTCGCCCACATGCGGCTGTCGTCCCACCAGCGGCTCGCTGGCAGCGGTGGAACGTTGCAGAGAGAAATCACAGAGGGCGATATTCCTCCGGGTCCTAAGCACCCGCACTGCGAATTCCTCACAGTGGAAGCCGTTCCGGCGGATGACGCAGCACGTATGCGCAGCGCGTACGCCTCTAAGATATGCTAGTCTCGCGAGTTTGTTTATAGGAGCAAAGGAAGCAAAGTTTCCTTACTTTAGCAAAGAAAAACCAGTCTCCTCTTGGTTTATATCGAAATCCTCCAACATTTTTCTTTACAAATCCTCGGTTTGTACTTTTAATTCGTGACCGGTGTTTTGTTTTGTTCTTTCTCCGCATTCGTCACTAATCACGCAACGCCGACTGACTGCAATGATAGAGCTTGGAATAGCCAGGACAATTTTTAATATAACTAAATTCGTCTGAAAGAAGAAAGTCATATACACCTAGGATGCTTCGAGGGTGAGTAAAACACAGGCTAATATTCATTTTTGGGTGAACTAACCCTTTAAGGTCTTTCCAGTTAGACTTGTTTCCTCCTACTACTGACCATGGCGAATATTTAGCCAAAGCTGTCAAACTAGTTTTGTTCAAATGGACCCACATTGGAAGCTGGAAGTGTTTTGTTAAAAACATTTTTTTCGAAGCCTGTGTTATGTAAAAAGAAAATCTTTTTAATATACAGTATGAATTTGAATGTCTATCTTCTCTTTGATTGTAAATTATTATAAAGTTGACTATAAGGCTGGAATACACACTACATGATTTTTTAAATTGGAACAGATTTTCAAATGCTAGGCGACTTTGTAAATGATTATAAAGGAAAAAACAGGCATCATATACCAAACGACTGGGGATCACACACTACCAGCGTTAAGCCAATCATTGATAGCATACTTAGCGTTAACCAGTACAGACTACAAATCATAGCAAAAATCTGCATTCCAGTGTATTCAAGCCTCTAGGAAGGTTGATCTGTTCTTAAGGTTTTTCTGTTCAATGAAATCACTTCCTGAATTCCAAAAAAATGCTTATAATTACAAAAATTGTAATATTTTAAAATAAATTTGGCTTATTGTGTAGGAATCCTTTAACATAAAACAAAATATGAAGCAAAACTAATTGTTATTGTAAGGCACTTACTATAGAAGTGAATGAAAACGCTGTAGTTTGCAAAAAGATAAAAAGTTTCTGCATATTCATCTTCCTGTATAATTTACTTTGTTCAGTCAAACACATCTGGCTGTACTGTTATCATCACACTAAGTACTAATGTTTGAATCTATGAATTTTCAAAATATAATACAATTGGTGTATATGTATATTTGACATTATCACATCTCTCTCTCTCTCTTGCATGCATCTGAGAGAGATGTCACCAAGTCTGCGGTTTTCAAGTGCACACGGTTGTCATGGGGGGGGTTGTCATGACCTGTCTGTCATGTCTGCATTCAAGCTGACTCAAATTCATCTGTGCAAGCAAGCAACATTGGTTGCAAACTGACAGCAATAAGGCACATAACACCTGCAACTATAAAGACTGCACCAGCTGCTATTCCAGTGTTAGTCTTTTTGAGCCGTTCTTCTCTGTAAAAGTTGGTGCAATCGGCTCCAACAATGAACAGTCCAATGGCAACCACACTGACAGCGATAGAGGCACAGATCAATGCTCGTGCTGCCTGGAGATCTTGAGTCAGAGCCAGGATGGAGTCATACACTTTGCACTGCATGTGAGCAGTGCTCTGCAGGATGCAGTTCATCCACAAGCCTTCCCAGAAAACCTGTGCTGTCACGATGTTTGCTCCCACGAAGGCTGTCACTTTCCACATAGGCAATGCACACACCAGGATAGTACCGCATAGGCCCAACACAGCCAGACACACAGCCAAGATTTGTCGTCTCCTCATCTTTTACGCAACAAAGGCGATTCATCTGCAATTAAAGGGAGGAAAACGTTGAAGTTGTAAGAGCGAATGACTATTGACAAAGTGAATGCTCTTCCTTGTTGTGCCTCAGGTATTGGTATTTGAACAAAGAGAAAGCAAAGCAAGGGGAGGAGACCCGTATAGAGTTTCCTGTTCAACTTGATTCTTCTACTCAGTATGTCCACGGATTCATGGAAAAATTACACAATTCAATTATTTTAAGCAATAGCTAGCCTAAATTGAAAATACTGAAATTGACATGGTTTTACTAAAGCAATGGTTCATCCAAAATGAAAATTCATGTTGTGTCCCAAATTATATTTAAACACTATGCACCCAACAGTCTAGTGTAGTATGAATTATACAAGGTTATTTTGTCATCCAACATCAGTAACACCTCCCCCTCCAATATGTAATTAAAGCTGTGACAGTTGAGTGCATAAAGTGTCCAACATTATACACTTTGTTTTTTCAATAAATTAAGTGCATCATCCACGCAATTAAAGTGCTCCTTTTATTTTTGGAATTTTCAGTATGAACACACTAGTCGCACTATTTATGCTAAAAAATGACGTAGAATAGTGCATAAATACACAAACTGGGATGCACCTTCGGTTTTTATTTACTCACCCTAATTCCAAACATGTATGCTGTTTATTTTGCATTTAATTGTTTTCATAAATCAACAGAGACTATGCCCCAAAAATGGAAGAAAATGAGGTGACAAACAAAAGTTTATTATTCGTACATGTTTTGTTCATCATGATAATCTTCACAAATTAACTTTTGAAGCCTAAATGCAATCACCAGAAGTAAAAATCTAAATGAAGGCTGTAAACAAACCACACCAAGGTTGCATTACTTGAACATCGCACTTTACAAGCTTCCACAAATGTTTTCCCAGAAGGTTTGAGTTAGAATAGTTTACAATGAGGCTGTGAAAGTAGATCAGTTTTCCTATTCAGTGCGATGATGAATAATGTCTCCGACTACCTCTGTAGTCTCATTTAGCCACTTGTTAGCAACCGCCTTTGTTTTAAAGACAACTGAAAGCTTAACCAAAAACCTACTGACTTCAGGACAATGGAACTGGAGGTGCAAAATGCTAACTAATTTCTTGGTTTTTGCCTACAAAAATACATCATTCTTCTATTCACTGATCATCTTCATTTGCCCTGCAGCTATGGCTATATGGTGCAGGTTTCACATCATGACATTTGATGTTATTAATATCAAACCTCTGGGCTGCCTGCATAAACTGCTTTGACTAGTCTTAAAAATGTAGTCATGTAATTTTTCTTTAAGACTGGTCCTAACTTTTTAAAGCGAGTTACAAAAAGGTAGATTGGTAATTTGGATCTTAAAAAAAAAAAAGACTGGTTCCTGGACCAAGTGCCATATCGGATTTGAGATGAGGCTCTTATCTAAAGCAACTCACAAATTAGGAAAATATTTCACTACATAAGCCAACAATTTTGCATTTTAGCATTTGTCGGTACTGTAACAAATCTGGCTATACGGCTTCAGAAAACGTTGCCTTGTTTACTTATGGTTGAATTTATTTGAGAATCAGTAGATCTTATTGTTGCTCTCAACAGGAGCAATAATTGCCTCTTCCTTCCACCACCCATATAGGCCTACAGCAGTGTTCCTCAAATCTTGCCCTGGAGGGCCAATGCGCTGCAGAGTTTAGCTCCAACCCTGATCAAACTCACCTACCTGTGATTTTCTAATGATCCTGAAGACATTGATTAGCTTGCTCAGGTGTGTTTGGGGGGGGGGGTGTGGCGGGGATTGATTATGATTAAATGATTGATTAAAAACCACTGTATTGTAAATAATGTTTTATAGAGGAGAAACAATAATGCACAGTATGTGGAAAATTCTCAACCTTAAACCACACACTTTAAAAAGGCTGGGTTAAATACAACCCAGTGCTGGGTAAAATAGCCCAGTTGCTGGGTTTGTCCCCATTTTACCCAGCACTGGGTTGTATTTAACCCAGCATTTTTTAAGAGTGCATAAACACATTTCATTACATCAAATACACAAAATGTCACTTTTAGCAACATCATGTGACCCCTTTTAAAACAACCCGCGGCAACCGTGATGAAGTTGCTCAATTCCCCGGGAAAACCGGACACGACCACAATAGCTTTAAGTTGTCTAATTTGGTCTGGTCTCCCTGCTACACTAATAGTAGTAAGCCATTCCTTTATGTATACATTACTTACGAGTACAATTTTAGCTGGATTATTTGGTCCCCTTCAAAAATTGCTCATTGCCCCCCCCCGCTACTGTTAGAAATGTACGCCCCGGAATACCTTTTAAAAGCGTACGCTTTTGTAATTTGTCCCGTGAACCAGACCGCAAATAACGGAAGTTCAAAGACGATTCTCAAAAAAAAAACCGGTACAGAACCAAACTGTTTGAGGAGGTTACGCTGTATAAAAATGAATCAATTAGACAAATGTAAAAGAAACAATTTATTAAATTAAAATAGTCACGCAAGACCAAGTAGTTAAAAATAAAAATTCAAATCTCTTCCTTCACAAACAGGAGAATTAACTTCGGTCAAGACAGTCTGGGTCTCACACATAGGCTCCTGGAGCAGACCTCGGAGCGGAGTATTTCACGGAATAACCACGACCGTCGCTCTTTGGGCACTGGCAACAGAGAAGCGCACCCCCGATGATCAGCAGGCCAGACGCGCCCCAGCCGATGAACAGCGACGCCCCCAGCTCCCGCTTCTGAGCCTCAGCGAGAACGGGGTTGTAGAAGTCTCTGATGACGGTGTGTGCACACCAGCAGACCGGGATCAGGCACAGAACGCCCCCCACCAGGAAGAAGACGCCGGCCGCGACCCCCACTTTAGCCTTCGCGTCCCGTTCGTCAATGCAGTTGGTGCACTTGCCTCCAGCGACGGCCAGGAGAACTCCCAAAAAGGTCACGAGAATGGAGATGATAACAAGCGCTCGAGCTGCCTGGAGATCTTGGGGCAGCGCCAGCATGGAGTCGTAGACCTTGCACTGCATCTGACCCGTGCTCTGCTGCACGCAGTTCATCCAGAGGCCTTCCCAGAAGATCTGTGCGGTCACGATGTTGGTGCCAATAAACGCCGTCACCTTCCACATGGGGAGCGCGCAGATAATGATGTCTCCCAACCAGCCGATGACCGCGAGGGCAATGGCCAAAATCTGAATGCCAGCAGATGCCATTATGTTTTTGTTAGTGTGTAAAGTAGCAGACTCTAACACATAAAACACCGATAAAGTTATTTATAGTGGCTTTTTAGAGGTGTGGTTTGTAATGTGATTTGATGCAGCTGGCCAGGGGTTCCCGCTCTTTACTCCTAATTAATTTCAGACACAAGGCTGTCTCAATTAACAAACTAAGGACATAATCATGTCATTCGCAGGTGGCAAATGTCATGTCCCCCTCAATTTTTTCGAAATTCTATCCTTCTATCAATCACTTTTTGAAAGTGATATGGAATATATGGATATGGATATAGGCCTATATATATATATATATATATATATATATGGAAATTATATCCTTTTAACAAACCACAACACAAAACACACTGTGCGATTTTTTAAAAGTCCTCTAGGATTGTACTTGTCAGACTGTACGAACATGATGATCATGTCACACTGTGGGATCTCAGTTGTTATTAATGTAAGACTGTACGACAGTCAAGACGCGTTAAAAACGGATGCGAGCAAGAAAACGTGTCCGGAGTTTTACCTTATCAACCCACACACATTCAGTGACTGCCAGCCGCATTGCACGCGGGGCTGTAATGTTGGCTGTCATTAAAAGTATATGAATGGTGGCAATACCGGCGGATTTATGCAGAATAGTGCAAGCAGCACTACACACCCACATGAAGACAGCAGCGCAACCGGAGCAAAGGCAACGAATCATATTAATTCCGTGAGTGGAGGACGAGAGCGCCGGAGTTTATGCGGTTAAGTGCTATCACAGAAACAAACATACGTTTAAAAAATGCATACAAAAAAATTAATGAAATTAAAAACACCAAGAGAAAAATATAAACCCAGGAAATCATTTAAAAAAAACATTAAGACACGAAAGTGTCTCATGCCATCAAGTCAGCCCTGGGCCCATATGCAAAAAATGTGTAGGCCCCCCCCCCCCCCAACAAAAAGACCCCCACCCGGCCCATTTTTTGTTTTTTTT
>NW_015505523.1:2481592-2529190 GCF_001515645.1 Sinocyclocheilus grahami | reverse complement strand
GGCCCATATGCAAAAAATTTGTAGGCCCCCCCCCCCCCAATGATATGAGCTCCAACTCGGCTAATTTATTGTTGATTTTTTAGACGTAAATAATATTATGTGATTATTCACAAGCTGTTTTAATTACGGTATAAATGCTGGGAAATAATATTGTTTTCAAGTCCATTCATTGTAGCACACAGGCCGCCCAATAATCGCAATAAGCTTTGGGCTTTGTTACTTTTCTTATAACACAAAGTCTCAGCCTTCTGTCAATTTTAAGATCAAATACAAACAATAAATGTGTTTTACACTCTTTTATGTTTAATGAGATAACTATATTAGCTTCAGTTCAAGCGGCATGTGAATCAATTATATTTTACTCTTTAATATTTGCAGCACAAAATAAGCATGAATAAATATTTGAATGCATATAAAAAAAATCTGAACAATTTAATAAAAACGAATATCTCATGAAATCGATCAATTAGAGTTTCAAAAACATCAATAAGCCTACATTTTATTGCTGTTTTTCATGTTAAATGTGAAGAATGACAGGTTGGATGCCACAGACATTTTTTTGGCGGAGTATAGGTGTAATTTTCACATTAACTTCATGCAATATAACATGATTTTGACTTTATTCTTAAAATATTATCATGTTAATCTTATTTCTTTAGTTATTTTTTCAGCGTGACACTAAAATGCCGCAAAAAATAAATAAATGAAAAAAAATTGTAAAAAATAGTATGAAGTTGAGATCCTAGCCATCTCCTCATTGGACACGCCTTTAGAGAGAAATGCATCTTTGTGGATTACATAATGAAAGAGTTTTTCATTTTTGATTTGAATTATTTTGTTTTAAAGTAGTAATTTATAGCATTCTATAAATATATTTATCATGTCAGTGAGGCAATTAAAGCGTTTGTGAAGCGTTTCTGCGCAAGACTGTGACTGCAGAAAGCCACCCTGATTGTTTTCTTTATTTTACAAAAGCACAAGGTTTTGTTGATATTGTGAGTGCACACAAATAAAAGTAGACACTTTGCAGTTCCGAATGATGTATACTCTTACCTTTATGAGGGAAAATTATGGCGTATTTTAAGTTTCCACTCTTATTAAGAAAAAAATGCAAGTGATTGCACTGGTGCCTCCATGTCCTGCAAAGCGTGCTTCACCTTCCACTCTTAGCACAAATAATTGGATATTTATCACACATTTATCTTAAATATTTAAATTTATATTGAAAAATGCATGAAGTTTTTTATGTCTCAAATCGTGTTTATTTGAGAAGGCTAAACTGATCAAACATATGCTCAACTCACTGTCTGGCGCTGGCCGCTTGGTATTTTAAAAAACAAAAACCTGAATTTAACAAACCGCCACCTTGGAATTATAAGTTTCTATCTGCATTCTGAGCAGTTTTGAGATATTGAGCTTCAAGGTTTTTGAGTTCCATAGACTTCTGTAGATAGAACCCTTTTTGTTTTCAAAAAAAAGGCCCAAAATGTGCACAGCTTTCAAAAGAAACCTAACATAATGTACATAAGTTGTCACAGAATAAGAATATGTGAATAACTCCATTTTGATAAAAATGTCAGACAGAACCTTATAATTCCAAGGCGATGAAATATAAAATGTTCCAGTCATGTTTCTAAATTAACTTAATAAAGAAACGAAACTAAACGAAATATAACCACTTTGCCATTAAAAACCAGAACTGGACTAGTTTTATGGCTGCCTCTGTCTTCGGCATTCTCCTGGCGGTCGTAGGAGGCAAGTGCACCACCTGCATCGAGAACAAAACCACCAAGGCAAGAGTTGTCATATCTGCAGGGGTGTTTTTCCTCATCAGTGGACTGCTGTGTCTCACACCCGTCTGCTGGTCGGCGCACACCATCATCCGGGACTTCTACAACCCGCTCTTGATGGACGCGCAGAGACGGGAGCTCGGGGCGTCGCTCTACACGGGCTGGGGCGCCGCGGGGCTGCTGCTCTCCGGCGGAGCGATACTGTGCTGCCAGTGCCCTCAGAAAGACCAACGAGCATTCGCCCCCAAATACCCAGCAAACCACTTTGCCATTAAAAACCAGAACTGGACTAGTTTTATGGCTGCAACGGCAGCTGTGTAAAGGGGAAGAGAGAGAGAGAGAGAGAGAGAAGACACGCGGACTCAGGTCGTACTCGGGTGGAGAATTCTGATAAGCTGTTGGACAAGGGCCGGGCCTTAAAAGTTCCCCCTCGGCTCGGCGGGCCCCCAGTCTGCCCGGGCTCATATGCACCTGCATACCCAGACGCTAAGCCCCTGGCTCATGCAGCAGGTGTGTAGCATCTTTGTTTGGATCGTGTTTTAATTGCAGTGGTTGCCTCTAATTTTAAATGGAGATATTTTTAAGGCCAGTTTGCTTGTTACAGAGCGAATAAACAATAAGTAAATTTGCATAAAAAAATCAGCAACCAGTATCGGAATCAGCCAATTTGCTTGTAAAAAAATTAATAAAATATCGGAATCTGAATTGGCCATGAAAAATCATGATGGGGTGCATCACTAATTAAAATATTAAATAAAAGATCTGAGATTGCACGTACAATCTGGGTTGTCTTTTTCTATCAATTCAATTCTTCACGGATCTTGGGCTTAAAAAAGTTGATGACCACTGATCTACACTAATATACTGTACACAGAACTGCTGAGAACACAATAGGATAAGTGAAAATAACAAAATTCACAGTAACATGTACACAGATTGTACATTAGGAACTGTTGCGAATACTGTAATATTACTGTAAAACAACAACAAAAAATAATTTACAGTGTAAGTGAATTTACTGAAAGGGTTCAAGGAAATGTCATATCTCTATTGCAAAATTGTTCTCAGTATAGTTTGGCTGTGGTCTGAACACATTCTTAGTTGTGATCTCTTTATAACTAAAATGAAATTTTATTATCAAAGAAAATTTATTATCATCATCATCATCTTTTTTTCTCCCTTTTTGGGGGTGAAAAAGCAGAACAGAAACAGTTTAGCTTTTCTTTTTTTTTTTTTTTTACTGAAAGACCAACGAGCATTCGCCCCCAAATACCCAGCACCGAAATCAAACGCCTCAGAAAAAGAATATGTATGAAGAACATTTAAAACTTTATAAGTTTGCTTTTCATTTGTATTATAGACAAGTTCTCTGTAATGAACAATAATGTTAAATTTTTGACAGTATGGACTATTAATCCAGTGGTTTAAATATAACCTAATACATGATTAGACAGTTTTAATATTAAACCTTTTTATTTTTTGTAAAAATAGGCCTAATTAATAAAAGTAAAAATAATGAATGATAATGCTGTATTCAATAATTGTCGTCACGTTAATTTATGTTGCTGTTGGAATGCAGTATTAATATTACAAATGCAGTATTATTAAAACAAAAATGACATATTACCACCTTAGATTATTAACAAGTTTTCAGTTTTTGCCATTTTGATCATTTATGTGTGGGGAGCAGAAGTATATATGATTGTCCAGAGATTGTATTTTTTAAAAGTCTGAGTTTACGTAAAAATAATTGTTGTATTATGGTGTTATGTTTTATTTAAAAATAATAATAAAACATTAAAGCAATATTAAAAATTGAAAAAAAAATGTTAAAGGGTATGTGGCATAACAAATGCCAGTTAGTTATCAAAATAAATAGATCAAAATAAAAAATGAAACCCCTCTAGACCGTGATTACTTGGTGTCTTACATTTTGATTTCAGTTCATTTCAGAGTTCATCATTTACACAAAGTTCTTGCCGGATGGTGCAGAAGCTTCAGACCGAGATGGAGCGTTATATTTGGCTGTGTATTATCCCGTTTTCTCCTTTGGTGGGCAGCTGCAGCAGAGCAAACCTCCCCCAATGATCAACAGCGCAGCGGCTCCCCAGCCGATGTAAAGCGCTGCTCCCAGCTCTCTCTTCTGTGCTTGGTTCAACAAGGGGTTGTAGAAGTCCTGGATGATGACGTGGGCTGTCCAGCACACCGGGATCAGACACAGCACCCCAGCAATGACGAAAATCACACCGGCAGTGATACCGACCTTGGATTTGGAGCTCTCGTCCTCGACGCAATTGGTGCATTTGCCTCCAGCCATGGCCAGCATGATGCCCAGGATCCCAATTACGATGGAAATGATGGTGAGGGCACGGGCTGCCTGAAGGTCTGAGGAGAGGGCCAGCATGGAGTCATAGACTTTACACTGCATCTGTCCGGTGCTCTGCACGACACAGTTCATCCAGATTCCTTCCCATGATGTCTGCGCCGTGATGATGTTGCTGCCAATGAAAGCTGTGACTTTCCACATGGGAATAGCACAGACCACAATGACACCGATCCATCCTAAGATGGCCAGGGCAGTGCCCAGTAACTGAAGCCCGGCAGACACCATGATCTTTGGCTTTTCTTTGTCTCTTGATGTGGCTCTCTCTGCAGTGCTTACAGGTGTATGTCTCAGAGGCTGCGTGCTGATGCTTTAAAAGAGCCTGTGAAGTTTTGGGGGAGGGACTTCTGTCGAATGACTCGCTCTGCTGGTTTTGTAGTTACTTCATGGGGTGTGACTAAGCCCAGGCTTGAATGAGTCACTACCATGATATTTTTTGTTGCGGACACAGTACCTTATATGGTATATGGTTATGTAGTATTTACTCTTCAAAATTGTAATATCTACTGTATGTAAAAATCTATGGAGGGATCAGTAAAATAGAACATGTGCAATGCAATACTAAGAAAAAAAGTTGTTGGTTTTTTTGTGTGTTGTTGATAGAATTCAGGAACAGAATATAAGACAGGAAGTGCTGCTCAGAGGAACTAATCATTTTCCCAGGAAAATAAAACGAAACAATGTCTTGAAACTATTTTTGGAAATTGTTGAGAGATCTCAAAACTCATCACTAATAAAAACGAATATAAATAAATGTAAATCAACTCATATAAAAAAATATTACTCAGTTCAATTACAAATTGCATTAATGTATACATTTAATTTATGACATAATTTTTATTTTAGTTGTAGTTTTTTTATTTTAATTATAGATTTTATAAATTGCTATTTATTTCATTTTTATAATTAACATTCTTAAAAATATAGATGTAATAAACATATATATATATACATACATTATGTGTGTATATATATATATATATATATGCGCACACTTATAAGTATGTCTACAAATATCGTGTAGGATTTACTTTGAAACAATTTTCACTCAGAAATTGATCAAATAATTACTAAGAAGTAGAAAGACTGAAATAGTATTTACTCAGTACTCTTTGTTTTATTTTCAACAAATATTTTTACAGTGTACAGGACAGTTTGTCCACACCATTATCAAATTTCTCTATTTAGGTTTGTGCTGTGTGCTCCCTCATGCTGCCTCATGGCCAACAAATTATCAAGAATGTAGCAGCTGGTTTCATATGACACAATAGAGCAGACTTTTGTGATGTTTTTTCTAGGTTGTTGAGCACTGACCATGATCTTATCAAAAGCTCCAAGATATCTCAGGTACAGCGTTGTTTCTTCTGGATATGACACATATGTAACAAATATGCTATATTTACTTAGTGTCTTACTCAGCAGGTTAGCAATTCCCATGGCAACTATTTCTCAAGAGTTCCCTGACGTTGTGCCTCAGTGAGGGGGAGGAGCAGCCCGGATGCACCTGTACCCACCTGAGCTGGTCAGACCGGTTCCTGCTGGAGCACAGGTGAAATGTTGACACTGCGTCTGGGCAAGACTGAACAGCTCATCACAGATCCTTGCATCAACAAGCCTGTTCAACTGACAATAACAGAGAATAATCAAATCTTGACAACACAGTTTGTGTTTATGTTATTGTGTTACATATAGGCCACACGCTGCTTTAATAAAGCAAGGAGAAAAAAATTAGAAACAAGCTTCATTGTTATCCATAACATGAAACCTCATTTACAAAGAGACGGGAATGAGTTGATATTGTTCCTCAATGAGAACACATTGCTTATGCTATGAATAGCAAATATATATCGGAATGGGAGGAACTATATTACATTATGCATAAAATATACTATCATAGCTATATTTTGTGGCACATATAATTCTAATTCTATAATTATCTTAACTGAAGAATAATAGTAAGGCAAATGTAATGTCCCAGCTTGGCAAAGGGTGTGTTTGTGTTTTCCTTGTGTGTTTAAATCTTCAGCAGAATATCACATTCAGAAAAATAAACATGATATCAGAGTCAAACAGAGACACCCTTTCTTGTTGACAAGGGGCTGTTTCACATGGGATTGGTTCTGAGAAAGCTGTAAGCCTTGAACTCAATAGATAAACATAACCTTTTTGAGACTTATCATATAATGTTGAACCATTTCAGCTTTACAACTTAGTGATGGGTGTTAATTATATGAGCAACATGAATATGACAGATATAAGCAACACAAAATTAGCATTTAAGGAATTTAGTAGATGCTGCATTTACAGATAGTTTGCAAGCACAGAATGCAATTCAGAAAGTTAACCTACCTTTTTACATCGGCCTATACAAATACAAACAGTATGACTTAATACAGCTTAATAGTGTGACATATTGCTTAAGTCAACAAACAGGTTCATTTTCAAGATTACAGTGTATTACATGTGATTGACAGTTGTTTTGTATGGTAATTGTATGCCAACTAGTGGCTAAATATGTAATAGCATTAAAGACGTGCTTGTCGTTTATTATTTTATTATTGCTTTATTTATTCAAGTTCTATCACATACGTTCACATACGAGGGTCGGTTCTGTACCTTCTTGTGTAACAACCAGCTCCGAAACCGAAAACAAGGAGGAGAAACGGGAAATGGGAAAACAGTCTTCAAACTTTAGTTTTGATAAGTAGCCTATATAATTTGTCATGAGGTGAAAGTGTCCTTTAGACAACCTTTGTGCGCGGGGTTTATTTATCATATACAGAAAATTTGTACGGGCCCCCAAATGATATGGGCTCCAACTCAGTTAACTTATTGTTGATTTTTCTGACGTAAATAACATTACGTGACTATTCACAAGCTGTTTTAATTACGGGATAAATGCTTGGAAATAATATTTAACATTTTCAAGTCCATTCATTGTAGCACGCAAGCCGCCCAATAATCGCAATAAGCTTTGGGCTTTGTTACTTTTCTTATAACACAAAGTCTATTTTAAGATCAAATACAAACAATAAATGTGTTTTACGCTCTTTTATGTTTAGTGAGATAACTATATTAGCTTCAGTTCAAGCGGCATGTGAATCAATTATATTTTCCTCTTTAATATTTGCAGCACAAAATAAGCATGAATAAATATTTGAATGCATATAAAAAAAAATCTGAGCAATTGAATACAAACGAATATCTCATGAAATCGATCAATTAGAGTTCCAAAAACATCAATAAGCCTACAATTTATTGCTATTTTTCGTGTTAAATGTGAAGAATGACAGGTTGGATGCCACAGACTTTTTTTTGGCGGAGTAAAGGTGTAATTTTCACATTAACTTCATGCAATATAACATGATTTTATTATCGTAATTTTGACTTTATTCTTAGAATATTATGAGTTATTTTTTCAGCGTGGCACTAAAATGCTGCTGTATCTATTTGTACTGCATGCAAACAAAATCTTGGCACGGCGACCCCCCCACCCTCAAAAAAAAGTAAAAAATAGTATTAAGTTGACGATCCTGACTCCCATCTCCTCATTGGACACGCCTTTAGAGAGAAATGCATCTTTAAGGATTACATAATGAAAGAGTTTTTCATTTTTTATTAGAATTATTTCGTTTTAAAGTAGTAATTTATAGCATTCTATAAATATATTTATCATGTCAGTGAGGCAAGTATTTGTTGAGTTTCGGTTCAGAATTTTGTGAAGCGTTTCTGCGCAAGACTGTGACTGCAGAAAGCCACCCTGTTTGTTTTCTTTATTTTACAAAAGCACAAGGTTTTGTTGATATTGTGAGTGCACACAAATAAAAGTAGACACTTTGCAGTTCCGAATGATGTATACTCTTACCTTTATGAGGGAAAATTATGGCGTATTTTAAGTTTCCACTCTTATTATGAAAAAAATGCAAGTGATTGCACTGGTGCCTCCATGTCCTGCAAAGCGTGCTTCACCTTCCACTCTTAGCACAAAGGATTGGATATTTATCACACATTTATCTTAAATATTTAAATTTATATTGTGAAATGCATGAAGTTTTTTATGTCGCAAATCGTGTTTATTTGAGAAGGCTAAACTGATCAAACATATGCTCAACTCACTGTGTGGCGCTGGCCGCTTGGTATTTTAAAAAACAAAAACTTGAATTTAACAAACCGCCACCTTGGAATTATAAGTTTCTATCTGCATTCTGAGCAGTTTTGAGATATTGAGCTTCAAGGTTTTTGAGTTCCATAGACTTCTGTAGATAGAACCCTTTTTGTTTTCTAAAAAAAATAGAACCATTTTTGTTTAAAAAAAAAAAGGCCCAAAATGTACACATCTTACAAAAGAAACCTCACATAATGTAAATAAGTTGTCACAGCATAAGAATATATGAATAACTCCATTTTGACAAAAATGTCAGATAGAAACTTATAATTCCAAGGCGATGAAACAAAATGTTCCAGTCATGTTTCTAAATTAACTTAATAAAGAAACAAAATTAAATATAACCATTTTGCTATTAAAAACCAAAACTGAACAATTTTTATGGCTGCAACAGTAGCTGTGTAAAGGGGAAGTGAGAGAGAGAGAGAGAGAGAGAGAGAGAGAGAGAGAAGACACGCGGGCTCAGGTCGGACTCGGGCGGAGAATTCTGATAAGCTGTCGGACAAGGGCCGGGAAAAGATCCCTAAAGTTGCAAAGACTAAAGTCTCAAACCTAAAGAGATATTTTTGATAAAAGTTAAGACTCGTCCACGCCCTCCTAAAACGCCTCGTTTAAATAAGCCCCCACATGTCTACATCAAGATGTGGGAAGATTTGCATAACGGCGCCCAAATGTTCACGCAAAGAAAGAAGGCATAACTTTATTGTTGCTGCCGCCACTGCCGCCATGTTGTGAAGACGTTGTGTGTTTCGTTGCGAAAGCGAAAATACTTTGTTTGGCCTTCCAAAAGAGGACACGACTAGAAATCAGTGGTTAAGTTGTATTTACAACACTGTTCCAGAACACTTCAACCCAAATATTCAGATGTGTGCAGCGCATTTTATGGAGGACTGTTTCCTGATTCTGGAAGTGTAGACTACAATGCCGGCTGTTCTGACTCACAGTCTGTAAGTACGTTTTCATATTTAAAGAATTTGCCACTGACGATTCAAGCGCGAGTTTTGGGCAGTGTAGAGTAGGGCTTGTTGTTTGTCATTTCTCCGACCACAGATGCAGACATGGTTTTATGTTTACGCAGCCAAATTAAAGAATCTCCAATGTGTTTATTTCAGCTCTTTTATAATTTGTTGAGTTTGAGGGCTTTCCACACTGCGCTTAACCAAGAGTTATCTTTCTAAACATTGGGTAAAGGCCACTTTTACCCCTGGGTTAAGCAACGTTTCACATGTTGCAAGATGGTAATCATGGTGACAGTGTAAAACAGTGGGGTGCTATAATGTTTTAGCAAACACTTATAAACCAAAGAGTGCTTACCTCATTACATATTCATGAGCTTTGTTCGTCGCAGAAACTTACACGCAGTGACGTACAGCGACGGCAAATGCGTTAACTGAGGAGAAACTCTAGTACTGTACACCTAATTAAATCGTTTGAAAGAGTATGATAAACAGATTTGTTAAGGTGAGTAAATAGGCTATCGTTTAAATGAGGTAACGAAAAATGTCAGTTTATTATACAAATCTATAGTAATCAGAGAAATCCAACTCAACATAATCACGTATAGCTATATCATTTTCGCTAAATGAATGAACGAACTAATGAACGAATTAATGAAATTAATAGACTTAGCAGTGTTATTGCATTACTGCTAGACACTTGGGCCGGTAGGCCTAAATGATAATACTTAATTCAAGTTTAATTCAATTCAAGTTTATTTGTAGCTAGCGCTTTTCACGATACAACTTTACAGCAAATTAGGTTTCTACAATATTTAGTAGCAGCTTATCAGTGGTGACTGTCAGTAAATAAACATATGGCAGAAATGTACGGGAAAAATCAATTAAAGACGTAATCAAACAGACGATGAACACTATTAACAGCAATTATTATATGATGCAATCAAGCTTATAGCAAATGATGCAAAAGTGAGGCTGTATTAGGGTGACCAGACGACCCATTTTTCCCTGAAAAGTCCCGTATTTCAGCTCTTTTTTAAGTGTCCCGACTTATTTAGAAAAAATCATGTTTTGTCCCGTATTTCAAAATTTCTTTACAACTGGGTGATCAGAGCCAGTAAGTGTTCTGTCACGCGAGAACAGCCTAATCAAAGGTAAGAACGCTTGTCATACAACCAAATCACCATCCAATCGCAATTAGTTATCGATTAACTTGCAGTAAGTGAAGGTGGGATAGATAGGCAGAATCACGCTGAATGACACACAGAAGCGCTCTCTCGGCCACGCACCCGCGCAATCCCAGTTCTATCAATTCTGCCTGCAATTGTTAAATACACATACAGCTGTCAAAATGTCAATCATGTAGAGTATCTCACATAAATACACTCGGTTATGGTTTAAGTGAACGTAAACAGTTGGGTGAAACCGGATATGTGTCAGTATTCATTCGGTCTTAAAGGGATAGCAGCCTAAATAGCTACCTGTCTGTCTCTTTAATGTTAATCAAACAACAAAAGATGTTAAATAACGTATACATATTAAACCTACTGTATTAGAAAAACAAGTTTATTTAATATGTATCTATTGTATTTTTCTTACGGTTTGTAATTTGCTTTATTTTTATTAAAAAAATAGGTATGTATGTGTGTGTTTATGTAGGCTATATATATATATATATATATATATATATTAATTTAAATATCATTAAATAAAATTTCTCATATCGTCCACCCCCCCCTCCCAAGTTTTATGTCCACTTGTATTGTTTTGGAAAGCAGTGTTGGGGGTAACACGTTACAAGTAATGCGAGTTACGTAATCAGATTACTTTTTTCAAGTAACTACATTACTTTTTAATTTACAATAAAATATCTGAGTTACTTTTTCAAATAAGTTACGCAAGTTACTTTTGTTTTCCCATTTATTGATTGCAGCTCTCCTGTCCCCATGTTGAGAGAAATCTGGAGTAAGTGCAAAGGCGTTGTGTGCAATGTGTAAACATGATGGTTGCTGTAGATCTAGACCAGGGGTGTCAAACTCAGTTCCTGGAAGGCCGCATCCCATGCAGAGTTTAGTTCCAACCCTGCTCCACCACACAAACTCATACTCATCTCACATGCACAAAAACTGATTCAGTATTCCTCAAAATGAATAAAACAGTGAAATGCAAACCTATAATTAAATGTATTAAATAACACAAATATCTTTTATGTATTTAATCCCATTTTATTAACCAATATCTTTGCTGCTGACCTTCAGTGATGCAATTCAAACGTATTAATAAGCAAGAATGACTTAAGATAAACATGGCATTTGTTTTTCTTTTTTTCTTGTTTTTTTATTGCTGAAGAGTGTTGAACTTTCTTCTCCTGCATTCTATGCTTCATGCAATCCAGAATGGCTGAGGTTTATTAATTTCACTTTTGTTGTGAAAGGGCTTTTACATTTGCCAAAAATATAAATTTTTATATTAAAAACAAACAAGCAAGCCCAGCCCAGATTAGAAAAAGTAACATGAAAGTAACAATGCATTACTTTCCATTAAAAGTAACTAAGTAATGCAGTTTTTAGGGAGTAATGCAATATTGTATGTCTTGGGAAGACATATTTCCAATGTTTGTGACAGTAGTACAATCTAATGAATAAAATTTCCTCTCATAAATCTCAGCACTCCTTTAAAATGGCATATTCTGATAATGTTTTGGGTTTGTTTCCATAGCATGCAAATAGCCTAGCTTTTAAGATACAGTATATTTCAGACACTAAAATAACCCATTAGTTACATAACTAAAGCCTGTTTATCCTGTTTTATAATGCTGTAGACCAAGAAGAGGAAACAGAGTCAACAATAATGATTTTTCTGTACATCTGTAAAAACCCAACACCAACTCATACTCACAAAAACCAAAAACACACTTTTGAAGTCAGTCAATAAAATCCGTTCATCAAAACTGTCTTGAATCTTTAGAAAGTTGGAGATCCCTCATATACAATATCACTAACATCTCCAGTGTGATTCAGGTGAAATATTAGCCCTCTGCTCCACCCCCTTGATTATTGATTTGTTCTTCCAGGTGCTTTTTCCTGGCTGAGCCTGTTTCTCTACTCCACACAACGTTAGTAGGAATTAGATTACAAGGGAAAGCCAAAACCAGCATATTGTTCTTCTCCCAGCAGTGGCCATAGCAGGCAGGTGACGTGCACAAATCTGTATCTCATCCTCTATGTCATCACGTTAAGGTCCTCCTCCACTCACACCTGTTTCTTTGGGAATATAAAGGCTGCTTGGCTTCACAGCACTTTCACCGGCTACACAAAGAAAGGAAGAATTGGGACGCAGACATCAATATCGACATCTCAGCACTAGGTAAATGACATTCCTCCCTCCATTATTTAATCTTCTGTTAGTACAGCATTTATTTGTGTATAACTCGACACAACTAAAATACATCTCCTTTTCCTAGGTAAAAAAAGTACCCCTAAACGGCATCATGTCGATGGGAATGGAGATCGGGGGCATTGCCCTGGGCATTATCGGTTGGATCATTAGCATTGTCACTTGCGTTCTTCCAATGTGGCGTGTTTCGGCTTTCGTTGGCGCAAACATCGTCACGGCACAAGTCATCTGGGAAGGTTTATGGATGAATTGTGTCGTACAGAGCACTGGACAGATGCAGTGCAAGGTCTACGACTCCATGCTGGCTCTGTCTCAGGACCTTCAGGCTTCCAGAGCCATGTCGGTCGTCGCCATCATCTTGGCCATCCTGGGCGTGTTGATCTCCATCATGGGCGCCAAGTGCACCAACTGTATCGAGGATGAAGCATCCAAGGCTAAAGTGATGATCATCTCTGGTGTGATGTTCATTATTGCCGGCATCCTGGAGCTCATTCCAGCAGCTTGGGTGGCACACCAAACCATTCGGGACTTCTACAACCCGTTACTGACCACTGCTCAGCAAAGAGAGCTTGGGGCATGCATCTACATAGGGTTTGCCGCCGCTGCTTTGTTACTGATTGGAGGAGCGATGCTGTGCTGCACCTGTCCTCCACGGGAGAAGAAGTACAAGCCACCAAGAATGGGCTACTCCGCTCCACGCTCCGTCAGTGGTGGATATGACAAGAAGGACTATGTTTAAAAATGTTTTATTGTAGAAAAATACAAACAAAGAATAATTAGAAGGATTTGAAGATCTCACAGAAAGGGTGGAGATACTTCTGAAAGGACTCCGCAATGAAGGGTCATACGATGCTGTCAATATTAGCTTTTCGGCAGTTTAAGACTGGTGTGTGTGTGTGTGTGTGTGTGTGTGTGTGTGCGCACGTTAAGGGCAGGTTTCATAGGCTTACCTGTCAGGGATTTTGTGTTTATACATTTCATATACATTTATAATATTTTATATTCTGTTATTTACATTTTCCTGTTTTTTGTTCAGCTGTTCTTGCTTTTTGTGTCATGTGATACCCAAAGGTCATCAAAGGCATAACATGGTGTCAAAATGTATATTTAAAATGGTTCTAAGCAGACATAAATAGGCAAAGATATATATGTGTAATATATATAATAAATATTATTTTAGGAAAACAGTCGCTGTGTCAGTCTGATGGCTTATCAGTCACTTATGTATGTTGACAGGAAGAGGAAGACTCTTTAGCTCTTTACATGTATTTGCTTATGAAAATTTCACTGGACACAGAAACTGAACATGTATTTTGTTTTTCCTTTTAGTTTTCAGTTTTTGAGGTTGTACGTCGTTTCCTTTCTGTATAGTTACACATTTTTGTACAATTGTTTTATTATTCATAGATATTTTTACAGATTTAAAAGACATTCTCGAGTGTGTTTTCTAGATAACCAATTTAAATATTTGTCAATTGTGTTGCTTTTATATGATCAAAATTGAATGTGCGGAAAAGTAAAACAGTTCAATAGCTTATGTATAAAACAAATGGTCAGTTACAGCACACAATAGGCTGTTGGAGTGGTTGTACCTGTTTGGCCCTTTGTTGTACAATTAGGGCAGTAATGTGACACATTCTGAGAGCGACCACTCGGTTTACAAACCTTAGGCAAGCTGTATTGTTTGCTATAGGTGGTGACAGACAGATCCAACCAAAACCAGTCTGATTAACTGGCAAGGAGTAGAGGGATGGGGTTTGGAAAGAAAACTTATAAGGCACAAAATGTTTAGTTTACCTTATGCATATACTGGATGTCTGTATTTAATCCCATTGTAATTTCAAAATAAATGCAATAAAAACAGAATTTATGCTCTAAGAGTCGATTAGATCTTTTCAGCTGATGCACATTGAGCATCGTATAAAATATAAAGAAAGTTGCACACAAACTAAACTATGAATTCAAAATGAAATTCCACATGCTGCTTTAAGCACAAATTACATTATTCCTGGTAATTCCTGCTAAAGAATATCTTCTTAGCAATTCATAAAATGTATAACTATGGATTGAAATGGAGACTCTTGGTAATGAGTTCTATTACAAAGGCAGGCAACAGGCCATGAAACCATGGTGAGTTGCAAACACATAACCCTAAGGGATATTAATACAAGCCTGTGCTCTATAATGCTGTAGCCATAGAGACAATGCTGTCAAGGTGACGCCCTCTTCTTCACCCTTTCGGAGGGGGAGGGGAAACTCCACATAGGAAAATGACTCACCTGGTGTGTTTGCTGTAAGGCTTCCTTCAATCCAAAACTCATCTAGTGTGAATATATAGAACATTTGTGTAATTATACATTTATTATTATTATTATTATTATAAATATAACAGACAGCAACACAAACATTATTGTGCTTTTGTCTGCATGTTGAAGAAATCCATTTTAACAACAATAAGTAAACCTTTGGGTAGAATTAAATGAATTGCTGCTGTTTTAGGTGTAGAGAATGAGGAAGAGTTTAAAGGCCCTAAGAAATGAATGGGATTTACTTTTAAACGTATGTAAAGACTAAATATTTTACTCATTATGTATATGGTGACATATATACGCTACATACATTTTATTTTGTGAACGAATAATGTATGTATGTATAAATTAATACATTTCAATAAAACAATAATTTTAGTCAACTAGGGAATTGGCAGGTTATGGTCACGTGATCTTGGGTCCCGTCTTAGCGAATGCTTTTTTATTTGACACCTGGCTGGGAATGAATATGAGACAAAGAACACAACAATACACATTTAAATAGGCTACATTTAAAAAAGTAGCCTACAAAGAGCCCATATTTGACGCAAAAGTCTAATTTGTTCAACCAAATAAATATGTTGCTGCTATGTCTTTGCATGGGGGTTCAAAGTGAAATGACTGAGAAGAACTGACCCCATGCCATTTAAGCAGACCTCCGCCAAGAAGTCTCGAGAAACATAAGCAAATATATCTCCTCACCTGCTATGGTTTCGGTCACGTGGTTTCATTTTCTACACTGCAGGTGAACTAGAACAGCCAACAATAATGTGCTTTGTAACATAATTCCATATTCTTCAGTTAGATATCTCCAGAAAAATCCGTGCCGTTTCCAAGATCCTGTTGTAACTTTATTAAACTATTAGCTAAGTGTAATACTTAATAAAAACATTACTGTTCCCGTCATTCTTTGTTAATTTGCAAAACAGAAAATAAAGTCAATTCATTCTCAAAACTGCATATTGTCATATGACTGTGAGCAAACATTTATCAGTAATAAAACTGGTTACAGAGCAATATATTATTGTATATATATCGTATTATAATATCATACATTTTTTGCCTTCAAATAGGCTAATTAACACAAGAAGAGGAAGAAGCAGTAAGAAGAAAGAAGAAGAAAAGGGGGGTGGGAGGGAGGAGTTTACAAGTGGATGTATCCAGTATCCAAAAATGTGCTCCTTTCAAATTAAATGTTCCTTTTTTGTGAGAATTCATTCAATGTTATATTAAAAAACTACACAGTAACTGCACATAACAAGAGGCTCCTCAATGGCTTCCATACTGCTCATTTCCTGTAAGAGGACCATTTCATTTTAAATGTACAACCCAGGCATGTCAAGTTCAGCATATAGTTCACACTGGGCATTAGACGGCATGTTACATTTATTAATAAGAACACAATCACGTGTAATTAAAATGAAAATACTTGGCAAAGCAGGTAGGACCAGATTCTCCAGGCTTTTGTTGTATTTTGCTTAGTTCATAGATTCTAGTGAGAATGGCTCTTACCTTCTTGAGCTTGTTCCTCAGAGTCAGAGGGTCTTTTTTGGAGCCTTGCACAGCAGAGATTGTTGGAAGATTACCCTCACTGACTGTGGGGTCAAAGGTCATGTCCTTCGCTTTTTCAGAAGGATCCTTCAATGAGTCAGCTGAGGCTGCGGAGTTTGAATCAGATGTGACCACTGTCCTTTTGCTGTCTGATTTGTCTTTGTCTAAAAAGAAAAATAAAGAAAGAAAAGACACTTAAATAGCAGCTCTGATCCGAAACCTAGTGAGCAGACAAGGTGAGAGTAATGTTAATGTAGACTTTCATAATTCACACTCAATTTCAAAACCATAGCAAAAGCCAAATTGCTATTGAACATATTTAAAAAGCAAAACATGAATATAAATATTAACAAATTAAATTAGAATGGCATGCAGCCTTCAAGCGTTTGTCAATTTTTGAACACATCGCTTTAAGTTTTCTTATGTAAATATTCAAGTAATCAGTCAGAAATGAAAACAAATAAATGAACAACAGTTCCCATTTTCTCTTTTTCCTGTCAATATTGTTCATAGATTAATTTTAACGTAAAAAAAAAAAAAGACATTGGCAAATCTGCATTTCCATTAATCAACTTCATTTTGACAAAGAAGTGTATTCAATTGCAGTCGTCAGAAGCAGTACATTTGACATCTCTTTTTAAAAGGTCAACTGGGAACGTCCTCAAGTGTATTTCCTCCTACCTGGTGAGTTCACCCCAGTTGATATCACCTCCGCCGCCTCTGGCATGGCCTCCTCTTCCTCTGCTACTGGCAACAAGGGACTCCTAAACAAATAATTAACAATATGTACAAGCAACTCTTGAAGAGACACACATTAGAGCACTAACACACTCAATCCAGCAGCCCCTGCATAATAAATACATTCAAATAATCAGTTGCACAAAGAGGAAAAATACTCACTTGTCCGATTTTGCAGACACTTTAGAAAGATGTCCCTCACTCAGTCTCTATAGGAGACAACAGAATGGCATTGTGACCCAGTGACACTCTGAACAGCAACACACATACTTGTGTAAACTACCTACATATGCAAATAAACATCACACGCGCATTCATTTCCATACCTGTCCCATGACATGGCAGATGAAATATAAGAGCTACGCTCTGCTTTACAGAGAGAGAAGTGCTAGATACTTACATAATGTGTGTGAGAGCTCTACAGCTGGCAGAGAGAGAGCGAGAGAGAGAGAGAGAGAGAGAGAGAGAGAGAGAGCGCGAGAGAGAGAGGATGGAAAAGACAGGAAGAGAGAGAGAGGGGGAGACAGAGAGAGGGGGGGGGGGGGGGGGGGATAGTTTTCATTGCATTTTATATATGTATTTTATGTGATATTGCAGATACTTTTATCCAAAGCAGCTTACAACTGGGGAACACATCTCAACTCTGAAGCAATCTGTCACAGCCAGCAATATCCATAGTATACAGTGTTTTTATGTATGCTACATTTGTGTAAAACTGAACTAAGCAACTGAACACATATTATAAGCTACTGCATTGCATCTAACCTTCAACCAAAGGTAATTTCGTGTGGCTCAACATCACCCTGCAGGACCCATTATACACTAATAATGTAGTTAATTTTCTCAAAGGGACAGAATGAGTTGTATGACATCACGTCACCACCTTTATGGAACATATATATATAGGCGTGTTTTGTAGTGTTTATCTTAAAATATAATTGGAAATATTATGATAAAGAAATCTTTCAGTTGCATATCTGACCTTAACCTTTGAACCTGTCTCCTTTAGTTTACACTGAGTGAATAATAGCTGTAATCAAACATAATACTGCATTGATTAGGGAGAAGAAGGCGAAGAAAATGCCAGGAGTGAAATTTGCCCTCTGATTATCAATTTTATGGTTACTTTTTTATTTGGCAAGATAGATCCTGTTGCATATAGACTGCAAATCATTCCTTTTGTTAAAAGACTCAGTCTGTTGACTGGAAAGAATGAGAGAAAATGGCTACATCCGCTTTTCTGTAACGCTCTCCCATGAGGGGAGGAAACTACTTCACATTCCTGAGATAACCAACACTGCAGGCTGAGAGAATTATGCTTACTGTATATGCATCTAAAATTGTATTAATTCATTTTTAAATGATTTAGCACATTATATAAAATGTATATAATTAATAGAATGTGATTAATCCTCTTTGAAAATATATAATGATTGCTTTAGAGAGTTACAAAATACAAAATTTAATTTGAATATGTCTGTTAGAAAAATGATTCTACAGAGTTCTTAACTGGAATTTTTTTTTTAAATCAGTGAATATTTACATTAAAGCAAGTACCAATACCTTAGTTGACTGATAACTGTACGCACTGTATGGGGGGAAAAATCAGTAGGAATACAGGAAGGGTACAGGTAATTTTCTGCCAGTAGTTTACTTACATTTTACTGACATTTACTATGCATCAATGCAGTATGTAATTCAAAATACGAGGAAAACACCTGTAAAAAAATCAATACGGAAAGTTCCTTCATGTATATTATTTTATATTGCGCCCTATTTTTACAGTCTTTACTTACAGAGTGTGTGACAAATATGTTTCTCAGTATGAAAAGTAGGCTAAATACTAGTATGGTCTTAAAGGAGGAGTTGTTGGAAATATGATCTCTTGATTAATATAATAACAGAGCATAAACCATACATAAATCTTCGTTCTAGTCTAAATTTTCTTCATGTTCATGGTGACTTCTCTAAATTACACTGTTCAGTAAAAAACACATAGTGCTGTCAAATGATTAATCGCGATTAATCGCATACAAAATAAAAGTTTTTGTTTACATTATATATGTATGTGTGCTGTGTATATTTATTATGTATACATAAATACACACACATACAGTATATATTTTGAAAATATTTACATGTATTTACATGTCTATATTTATATTCATATAATTTATATTTTAAATAAATATATTTAATATATAAACAACCTATTTTTCTGAAATATATATACATGTATGTGTGTGTATTTATATATACATAATAAATATACACAGCACACATACATATATAATGTAAACAAAAACTTTTATTTTGGATGCAATTAATCGCGATTAATCATTTGACAGCACATTCTTATATAACCTTTAAGTTTAAAAAAATGCCTGTTACATAAACCTACCTAATCATTTCTAGAGATCGATATGCATAAAGTGTATTATTCAGCAGTGCTAACGTTCTTTTTTCTTATTTTTTTTTCTCATTGTGTGTGTCCCTTCTGCATGTGCCCTCACCATGGTGACTGTGATCATTAGCTGCTTTATCCCCACTGCTGGGTTGCCTATGGCAGCAGGAGACATGGAGGAGGCTGAAGCGCTCACTCTGTCACTTTCTTTTTAGATGCACATAAACAAGTAGTTGGCCCTCTTAAGTTGTCTTAAATAAAAGAGGGGACTGTGAAAGCAGTTAACCCTAAAGAACCCTCACTGATGAAACAAGGGTGTAACTACAGTAGCTTATGTCCTGTAAATGTGAGAAAACATGTTTAATTATTGGTTACTTTGACCCAAGAAAGGTATACAAACTACATACAAACCATTAAATGTTCCCAACAAAATATGTTTTAAAGTATTCAGTGTAATAGGCCTAAATGGTCTTTAAACTTCCCATAATGTTTTTATTTGAGGATCTTATTGATAATACTTTCATACTTCCTTCTTTTAATTTCTACTGCCTATTATTTGCTGTGGAATATTTTGTCTTGTGTCCATTTAGTCATGCTATTGTGTGTAGACTTCCCCTTAATTTGGCTTTCTGCATGTCAAAACATGTCTTCTTTGTTTGTGGGGCAAAGTTAAATTGTATTAAATATTGTCAGGTCTAATTTAAAGGTAATTGTATTGGAAGGATTGTGCTAGTTTTGTTATTGAGAACGTTGGTGGGAGCTTGTTTGTGACGATGATATGAAAATCTTTCACAGTCTACATTCAAATGGCCTTTGCAACATTTAAATAAAGAATTGATGTCAGCTGATAAACTTAAAATGCATAACTTCAGTTCTCATTTGCTTAGGCAGAGGTGTTTTGACATTGCCATTTATCACTGAAAATATTTAAGTGATAAAGTTTGATTTAGAAATATATTGTTTAATAAAAAACGTCTTGATATTAAAAGTAAAATCTGAATTAAGATACTAATTATTAATTGAATTAAGCCTCGTGTTGTGTTCTGGTTATTTTGACCAAAAGATTTTCTTTCCCATTGCACTAAAAATTACTGACTTTGCTCACGCATTATACACCACCACCATCATCATCATCAACAACAACAACAACAACAAAGGATCTTAATAATAATAATAATAATAATAATAATAATAATAATAATAATAACAATTATTATTATAATTAGATAATAAGAAATAAGCTATTTTTGTAGGCTTGGAACCAAATTTGATAAAGAATTTTCAGCAAAAAGTGTTAATATATATAGGGCTTATCCTAATGTAAGTTTAAAAAATTGTTCCATTTAAATTGTTTAGCTTTTCTTAACGATCAGTTCTCTTCTTTGCAGTACATGAAAGCAAACTGTCGATTATAAAGGTGGTCTGTGGCGCCACTATCTGGTCATACTGGTCCATAAGCAGTGCTTTCTGATTTATCCAAATATAGACTGCAAATCATTCCTTTTGTTAAAAGACTCAGTCTGTTGACTGGAAAGAATGAGAGAAAATGGCTACATCCGCTTTTCTGTAACGCTCTCCCATGAGGGGAGGAAACTACTTCACATTCCTGAGATAACCAACACTGCAGGCTGAGAGAATTATGCTTACTGTATATGCATCTAAAATTGTATTAATTCATTTTTAAATGATTTAGCACATTATATAAAATGTATATAATTAATAGAATGTGATTAATCCTCTTTGAAAATATATAATGATTGCTTTAGAGAGTTACAAAATACAAAATTTAATTTGAATATGTCTGTTAGAAAAATGATTCTACAGAGTTCTTAACTGGAATTTTTTTTTTAAATCAGTGAATATTTACATTAAAGCAAGTACCAATACCTTAGTTGACTGATAACTGTACGCACTGTATGGGGGGAAAAATCAGTAGGAATACAGGAAGGGTACAGGTAATTTTCTGCCAGTAGTTTACTTACATTTTACTGACATTTACTATGCATCAATGCAGTATGTAATTCAAAATACGAGGAAAACACCTGTAAAAAAATCAATACGGAAAGTTCCTTCATGTATATTATTTTATATTGCGCCCTATTTTTACAGTCTTTACTTACAGAGTGTGTGACAAATATGTTTCTCAGTATGAAAAGTAGGCTAAATACTAGTATGGTCTTAAAGGAGGAGTTGTTGGAAATATGATCTCTTGATTAATATAATAACAGAGCATAAACCATACATAAATCTTCGTTCTAGTCTAAATTTTCTTCATGTTCATGGTGACTTCTCTAAATTACACTGTTCAGTAAAAAACACATAGTGCTGTCAAATGATTAATCGCGATTAATCGCATACAAAATAAAAGTTTTTGTTTGCATAATGTATGTGTGTGTTCATGTATATTTATTATGTATACATAAATACACACACATACAGTATATATTTTGAAAATATTTACATGTATTTACATGTCTATATTTATATTCATATAATTTATATTTTAAATAAATATATTTAATATATAAACAACCTATTTTTCTGAAATATATATACATGTATGTGTGTGTATTTATATATACATAATAAATATACACAGCACACATACATATATAATGTAAACAAAAACTTTTATTTTGGATGCAATTAATCGCGATTAATCATTTGACAGCACATTCTTATATAACCTTTAAGTTTAAAAAAATGCCTGTTACATAAACCTACCTAATCATTTCTAGAGATCGATATGCATAAAGTGTATTATTCAGCAGTGCTAACGTTCTTTTTTCTTATTTTTTTTTCTCATTGTGTGTGTCCCTTCTGCATGTGCCCTCACCATGGTGACTGTGATCATTAGCTGCTTTATCCCCACTGCTGGGTTGCCTATGGCAGCAGGAGACATGGAGGAGGCTGAAGCGCTCACTCTGTCACTTTCTTTTTAGATGCACATAAACAAGTAGTTGGCCCTCTTAAGTTGTCTTAAATAAAAGAGGGGACTGTGAAAGCAGTTAACCCTAAAGAACCCTCACTGATGAAACAAGGGTGTAACTACAGTAGCTTATGTCCTGTAAATGTGAGAAAACATGTTTAATTATTGGTTACTTTGACCCAAGAAAGGTATACAAACTACATACAAACCATTAAATGTTCCCAACAAAATATGTTTTAAAGTATTCAGTGTAATAGGCCTAAATGGTCTTTAAACTTCCCATAATGTTTTTATTTGAGGATCTTATTGATAATACTTTCATACTTCCTTCTTTTAATTTCTACTGCCTATTATTTGCTGTGGAATATTTTGTCTTGTGTCCATTTAGTCATGCTATTGTGTGTAGACTTCCCCTTAATTTGGCTTTCTGCATGTCAAAACATGTCTTCTTTGTTTGTGGGGCAAAGTTAAATTGTATTAAATATTGTCAGGTCTAATTTAAAGGTAATTGTATTGGAAGGATTGTGCTAGTTTTGTTATTAAGAACGTTGGTGGGAGCTTGTTTGTGACGATGATATGAAAATCTTTCACAGTCTACATTCAAATGGCCTTTGCAACATTTAAATAAAGAATTGATGTCAGCTGATAAACTTAAAATGCATAACTTCAGTTCTCATTTGCTTAGGCAGAGGTGTTTTGACATTGCCATTTATCACTGAAAATATTTAAGTGATAAAGTTTGATTTAGAAATATATTGTTTAATAAAAAACGTCTTGATATTAAAAGTAAAATCTGAATTAAGATACTAATTATTAATTGAATTAAGCCTCGTGTTGTGTTCTGGTTATTTTGACCAAAAGATTTTCTTTCCCATTGCACTAAAAATTACTGACTTTGCTCACGCATTATACACCACCACCACCACCACCACCACCATCATCATCATCAACAACAACAACAACAACAAAGGATCTTAATAATAATAATAATAATAATAATAATAATAATAATAATAACAATTATTATTATAATTAGATAATAAGAAATAAGCTATTTTTGTAGGCTTGGAACCAAATTTGATAAAGAATTTTCAGCAAAAAGTGTTAATATATATAGGGCTTATCCTAATGTAAGTTTAAAAAATTGTTCCATTTAAATTGTTTAGCTTTTCTTAACGATCAGTTCTCTTCTTTGCAGTACATGAAAGCAAACTGTCGATTATAAAGGTGGTCTGTGGCGCCACTATCTGGTCATACTGGTCCATAAGCAGTGCTTTCTGATTTATCCAAATATATTTTCCTCTCTTTCTTTTATCTTCCCCCACTTTAACTGATTGCCTCTCGTGTACGTGCATAGTCACACACTAAATGTTATGTCCAAAGTTGTGGTGTGTGAAATGTCACTATGTTTGCAGGCATACAGACGCACGACGTAGTGACATCACGGACTGGGTTGTCTTTCTGCGGTGTTGCCATGACCGTTTATTTCAATCCCCTTCAGGTTGTTGTTGTTTTTCGCACTAAGTTGCTTATAAATATCATATTAAACATATATCATACAATTTCATGTAAATAGAGTCACGTTTTTAGGATTACTAGTGCTCAAACTACCCGAATGATGTGTATGCGTATTAGTAACTTATAGATGTGAGTGCAAAAGAGCGATTGATTTAGCTGGCTAGTTGTGTATGTGACACATTTACAAATAATTGTTTTTTTCAAAAGAACTGGAAATACATTTTAACTTCTGATAATTATTCAGTGTATGTTTTGTACACGTTTCAATTATACGTTTATGTTTATTTTATTTTTCCAGAGAGATCTGGCAACACTGTGGTGCGGCTTCCCTAGTGTTAGCTAAACAACATCACGACCTTTAAAGTGGCCAACCCCGGTCGAATGAAGTCCGGACACAGGTTTTAGCATGTCAAATTTTGCCATGAGTGCCCTGTGCCGTATTTTAACTAGGGGAGTGTATTGCGGCCCGTCGTCTTGTTTATCTGTAACGGGACTTCGGGATTTTTGCAGCGGAGTCTCGCGACTGGACCGTGCTGGCAGTGACAGGTGTTGCACCTTTAATGTTCCGGATCAAATACTGTTAATTACACAGGACTACATGTGTGAGAGAGAGGGCTGCTACATCAAAAAGTTCATTCATTAAATTTTTTTTAAGTAGATATCCATGTATTCTGTACCGCATTAGTAAATTAGTCAGGTGTAGGTATGTTATTAAGAGGGAGGGAGGGGGGAAGAGTCAAACCAAAGCAAAAAAGCTAATTATATAACGTTATGTTATGGTCTGTTTTGGCTATTTACAGGTGATGGTCACATAAATAAAGGTATACATTAGCTAGAACTCTATTCTTATGATTCTATAAACAAGGCCCATGTGTGTAGTCAACACATATCTTTTCTTAAAATAACGTGTTATTAAATCCTGATCTCTTCTGAAAGCAAGCTGTCATAATTGTCATTGGTTTGATTGTGTGATAGTCTTCATCTCTGTCTGCTTTGCTCTCTCTTAGCCCTGTAAATTTGACCTACGATGTGTTTGATGGGAAAGGAGACAGCACGCCATTGGTGTTCCTTCATGGTTTATTTGGGAGCAAATCAAACTTTCACTCCATAGCCAAGTCCCTGGTTCAGCGGACTGGCAGGAAGGTATGCCTCCGGGTTCTCCAGTGGTTTAGAGGTGCTGTGGGCGTCAGAAGAGTCTGTGCGAGTGTCCTGACTGTATTTTGTCTAGTTAGGTGCTGACAGTAGATGCTCGCAACCATGGCAAAAGCCCACACAGTCCTGTCTTGACCTACGAAGCAATGACTCACGATCTGACGCATCTGCTTGGACAGCTGCACATTGGGAAGTGTGTCCTGATTGGACACAGCATGGGTGGCAAGGTTGCAATGACAACAGCTTTGTCACAGGTATTAAATGCTGTATAATTTATTTCATGTTTGTACTGTATGTAGCATATTGAAACATCTTTTAGGTCTTCTGTTAGGCTAAGGGTCAATGACATGAAAATGCAATTCATGCATACAGTGACTTGAGTGCATTCCTTTTATGAGGTTGATTTTAAATGTATGAATTAAAATTAATTTTGATCTTTTCAAGGGGCATGAAATCAAAAACTGCATGGTGATACAATTGCCATATCACAATGAAGATAAAAAGACTAATTTAAGTAGTATGGCATTGTTATTTAATATAGTATTATGTCTTAGAAATTAAGCAGTTTTGGATTTTTTTTCTGCCAAATCAAAATCATGTGGTACAGCCACCATGCAGAAACATTCATTACTGTGTGCCAAGTTCAATAAGTCAAATAAGAAGTATCTTATAATTCTACATTTTCATGACAAGACAAGGTTTGGGTTATAGATAAAAATACCATGAAAATAGATCTTGGTAGTCTTCATAAAAATATAATACAGTTCAAAAGTTAGGGGTCAGTAAGTTTTTGTTGTTTTACTTTTATTAAGCAAGGATACATTCAAATTTCAGCTTTACATTACAAAATTGTATTACTTTTTTACTGTTTTGTCTATCTAATGCAGCTTAGTTTAGTGGAACGTTTGGTGGTCGTGGACATTAGTCCCTCTCCGACTTCAGCCCACACCAGTTTCCATGCCTACATTCAGGCAATGAAAGAGGTGAAGATAGCCAGTAATATCCCACGTTCAACAGCACGAAGACTGGCTGAAGACCAGCTCAGGAAGATCGTTAAGGTAACCGTATTAATTAACTAGAAGAGTTTGGACTTTTATCAGTTAATGTTTTTATCGTTTTTGGTGTTTTTATTGCAATTATAGAATAAATCAGGCACATTTATGTTGCTTGCAGGAGCGTTCAGTGCGTCAGTTCCTCCTTACTAACCTGGAGGAGCAAAATGGTCACTATGGCTGGAGGATTAACCTGGAAGCCATCTCAAACCACCTAGAAGACATCATGGGTTTTCCTGATTTTAATAACACCTATGAGGGTCCAACTCTTTTCTTGGGTGGCAGTAGTTCAGCCTATATAAGGTAAATTTAACCACTACTTGTACGTTCACATGTGCTAACTGAATCTCTTTCTATTACTTGTGAATATTTGAATGTCTTAAATGCATCCAGGTTTTCAAACAGAGATGGCGACAAAGAGGCAAAACTTACGGACTGCAGCTTTAAGCATACATCTGTTTTCTTGCTATGGACCCCTTGTTATTCTCTTAGCTCGGAAGATTACCCTGAAATCCAGAGGCTCTTTCCTTGTGCCGATATCCAGTACATCCCAGATGCCAGTCACTGGATTCATGCTGACAAGCCTTTGGATTTCATCAGCTCCATAATAACCTTCTTACAATCATAGTCCTTGTCTCAGGAAAGGATACGCACAGGTGGGCCCAATCATAAAGGGACAGTGAATGAATTGTAAGGGTATGGACCAAGATGACTTTTAATGAGTTAAATCTAGTCTCTTTCCTTATAATGCACAACTGAATCGTTACACAATTCCTGATAGTTAGTGTATTCATTTTTTAATGTGGTATTTGCACTGTGGCTTAACATAGTACATTAAATGCAATTCTATCAAGAGGAAATGTAGAAATCTGTCCATGACTTTCAATCAAGGACATTTGTTTGTAGCTCTCAAGTGTAACATGTTACATAACAATGGATCCAGTGGCTTTAAAAAACAAAATACTTTACCTTCATGAAATTACATTTCTTTCAGTATTATGATTTAATGTTTAATTTAATTTTTTCCATAGCTAAATTATAATTGGAATAGAATTAAATTTTTCCTTTTTTTAATATCTTACATTTTTTAAGCATATTGCTGACATGGACACCCTTTCGCTGTTCTCTGATAAGAAATACAAAGATGTCTATGCAACAGTGTGTGACTTATTTAACTGTTTCCAGCTGAAAGCATCTCTCACAGACTCATCTTGAGATCCGATAAGACCACAACACTTTGACGTACAGCCAAGGCTGTGTTTGAATTTTTACTCTTTTTCTGGAAACAGAAAATTTAATAGTTTGTGAAATGTTTTAATTAATGCTTTAGGGCATAATAGATTCGCTTTCTTTGTTGTTCAAAAACTGTTGAGCCTGTTATAAGTTAAGTGTTTTATTAAAACAGTTTTGTACGGCTTTACAACAAACAAAGATGCTGCAATGTAACCAAGACACCTTTCAGAGCATCAAGAGTTATGATATCAGGTACTACATTTCTGTTAAATACAACGGTTTTACTAGAAATCTTTCTTTTTTTGGCCCTGGGTCCTTTTTCTTTTAAGCCCCTTGTTCTGTGTTTTAAAACCAGTTCTGTGTATTTAACGAATAATCAATAAGCAGATCAAATACATAAGCATGTGATTAAAAAACCAGTTTCGGTGCTTGTTCGACTATTAGATGCCGCACAGTTTAACTTTTTGTAACATGTACAGGTATGTTAGTGTGATTTATCACAGAGAGAGAACAATGTGCCTACCTCTGCAGTGCACACTGTTTGTCATTTAATCTTGGTAGGTTTATTAGTTATCTGTAGGTTTATCACTATTATGAATAGTTATTGACGTACCAAAGCAGGGGGTTATGGAAAGATTTTCCTTGACCAGTGGTGTGCTGACATTGTGTGTTGCACACATTTAAGAATAAACATACATGTACTGTTTTTGGCAGTCTTTAGTATAAAAACTGCTGTTATAAGGGGATATTTTTGTTCATTGTGAAAGTGTCGATGTTTGTAAATGAGTATTTTGTATATTCATATACAGTACTGGTTATATAAATGTATACTATATTAAATATATATTTATGATTACAATATCATAATGATTGATAAATCAAGAAATATGCTGCAAAATGACATATCCTTAATGTCGGTGTGTGTTTTCTCATGTCACGTAATAATTGTAGTGAATGTGGTGGAACACTAGAGCAGTGTTTCCCAAACTTCCCAATCCTTTTTTAATATTTTAAATTGCTAAAATGTTCAAAAAAGTATCTATTATATAATATCCATTTCTGATGTCGCCAATAATTAGACATGCACCGAAATTCCGGCTGCCGAAAATTAGTTCACCGCTCAGGTTTCACTTTCACGTGGTCAGGTTTCATTTTCCCGCTCTATGCGCGTGTGCTCCGCTCATATACCGTTCATGCTCGGGGCCGTCGCTAGTGGGGTGAAAGGTGGTGACAATTATAGGGGCCCACGACTGAGGGGGGGCCCACAGCGATCTCAACCGACTGGCTGAGGCTTGAATTACTGAAATAAATAAACTTTTCCACGACATTCTAATTTATTGAGATGCACCTGTAGATGCTCAGGACAGTTGACGGGTCACTGCTGCTCGTCGGCACTAAAGCTTATCATTTGCACAGGTTTTTAAGCCTTGCCAATTTAAACATTCAAAAGAGTTTAAAGCATTCAAACACAAGATGCGGAAAAACTCCACCAAGTACTCGCACGCAGAGAGCCGCGTCTCACGGACAGCAACACCGAACCGAGCTCTCCTTCTGCACCTGAACGAACAAATACAAATCGCAGTTCAAACATGCAAACAGAAAAAATGTGAAAGAGCCCAATTCAGCTTTCACATTTTTTTCACAATTTGTTCTGTGTGCACAGCACGCACACAGAGAGATGCGTCTCAAAGCGATTGAACACCGAATTCGCCTCTTCTTGCTCTTGTACCAACAAGTGCATACAAAATTATGTCAAAATACCCTTCTTGAAGAGTATCCTCGAAAGAACTGTCGGTTATGTATGAAGTGAAAGTAAACAGTGGAGAAAGAAATTGGATGTGTATCATTATAATGGATGCATTGTCTCTTAAAGTGACCGTGTCTAATTTACTAGCTGCTGTTAATCCAAGAAAATGAAAAAAAGAAAATTGCTCACTGCTCTTGACTGAATTACTTTGTAGTTTTAACTAGAATTAATCCACAGTCAAACCAAAAATTATTCAGACACCAGGTATCATTTTTGAATTTTTTTTTTACTATTGGGTGCAGGACACTATAATTAATTTATGTAAGTGAGGATAGCAAAATAAAGTGATCTGTGACATATTATACTCAAAAGTTTTCATACATTGGACTACCAGTGCAATTGATCACAAAAAATTTGGGACCAAAAATTATTCAGAAACATAATATAATATTATCATCCCTCATCATGTAGTAGTAAATGCTTGGTGTGTGTGAATGTGTGTATCTACAGTCAAACCAGAAATTATTCAGACACCAGATATAATTTTTGATATTTTTTTTACTAGTGGGTGCAGGACACTTCAGTTCATTTATGTACTATAGCAAAATAAAGTAAACTGTGGCGTATTATACCCAAAAAAGTCTTCATACAGTGAACTACCAGTAAAACTGATAAGAATTTGGGACCAAAAATTATTCAGACACTTTGACCTGGCCATGTTTTGCTTGCGTGTTTTTTCTTTAGTTGCTAATGTGACCTTTTTACACCACAGACAGAACAAAATTAAGCATTGCTTGGTAATTGTTCAACAAAGAATTGATAGTTGTGTAAATATTGTACTAACATCCATTACATACCTTTCTATCAATGTTTCTGTCAGGACCACTATCGTCAAAGAAAAAGCTTAAACATTGCTTAATTTATATCTTTGTTCTATTTATTTATTTGTGCTATTTACACAATTTCAAACAGGGCCCACAGGTACAACCTGCACCGGGGCCCCGCAAACCCCAGCTACGGCCCTGTTCATGCTCATCGGAACAGCAAAGTCCACTCTAAAATCGAGCCGACAGGAAACATCTATGTAGTAGGCCTACAGTATTGTTTCTGTTTGCAATAGCCCTACTGTACTGTAACATGGTGTGGTATATGGGCAACTCTGGTAACGCTACCCTCTCATTCATTGATCTGCTAACTGCTATTTACGCTCACGTGTTCTGATAATAATAGCTTTCTAGGACTAAACATTATTTGGATAATTGGTAAAAAAAAAAAAAAAAAAAACATTCTCTTAATAGCCCTACTGTTAGACCTACCTGAAAAACTAAAAAGCAGTTTATTTCATTTGTAGGCCTATTATTATTTTTTATTTGTGCTATCATTAGTCATTTCTTTATTTGTTCTTATTTTATTACTGACTGCTTACTTTTATCTCGTGCTACTGCAACAAAATTGCCCCACTGTAAAATCAAAAATACACTAAGTAAGCAAAACTTTGTGAGATAGCTAGTTATAATGTTAATTAAACAAAGTTTACATATGAATAAAAGCCTATGTGAAAATCTGTCATATAAATTGGTCTCTTCATTAGAAATTAGCCTACTGATTGCCACCATTGATGGATGAAAAATTTAATAATATTAAAAATATCTGTATGACAGTATATTCTGCAGTTCTTCCCTGCTGTAACGAATATCTATACTTTTCAAAGTATCATATCGAAGTTAGAAATTCAAGTATTGTGACCAAATTAATTCTGTAGGGTGCCACAAATTTGTAAAAATTTCCAAAGGGTGCCGCGACTAAAAAAAGGTTGGGAAACACTGCACTAGAGTCATAGCACTGCCATTGCTTGTGATGTCTATTCACACACTATTTGTTGTGTATCTGTGTTTACATGGAACTGTATCTTTCAGAATTACGTTGTCAAAACTGAAGTTTACTGCCAGTGATTAGCAGCAGTGTTAGTTCAATGTCTTTTGCCATGTTACCCAGCTAACAGGAAACGTTCTCAGAACTTTAACATTCAAGCGTTCTTAGAAAATTCCAGTGGTGTTACTAGAATGTTCATTCAGTTATTTGGTCTTTTAATAGTGTTCTCAAAACATCAGCACAAAAACATTCTTCATGGAGTGTTTATTTCCTGAAGCATTGTAGTTGGATCTTCGTGTAACATTTTTAAACATTACTACTTGTTTGAACATTCAAAAGTAATGTTTCCATAGTGTTTACAAATGATAAACCAGAATGTTGACTTAACTTTTAAAACATTTTTTTTTAAATGGATATATTGAACATTTAGAGAACATTCAAAACGTTTTTATAATTTAATGTTAGCATTAGCAAAACAATCTTAGAAGCTGTTTTTGTTAGCTGGGTACTTTATTCTGTTAGATAAAAACACTGACTTGGGTCTTTATTGATCCTGTGAAAACATTTTTTTTAAGATCTTGCCTGAACTTTTAGCAATTCAGTGGACTGTTTCATAAAGCTAGATTAACTCAAAACATTTTCATTTTAAGTCCCTCATTCTTCCTTATGAAACAGCCCTTTGATTTGAAGAATGTACATGACTTGCCTGAACTTTTAGCAATTCAGTGGACTGTTTCATAAAGCTAGATTAACTCAAAACATTTTCATTTTAAGTCCCTCAACCTTCCTTATGAAACAGCCCTTTGATTTGAAGAATGTACATGTATGCAATACTAAAGAGATGAATCAGTTGAGAACGTAATGCGCAGACATTTATGATGTTTTTCTAACAATATATAGTATCTGCTTAGCGTATTTAAAAAGTACTGAAATTAATATATAGAATTTGGATTTGTTAACTTGGCACTCACGGTACTTGAGATATTTTCATTGTACGTAATGTATACTTCAACTAAATTAGAGTCAAACTTATTCTTGTGGCTTCATGCAGTATTGTTCGTTTGAAAGTGAACGTAACTAAATGTATTGTTACTATTTGATACACAGTGATGCTGGTTCTTTGTTTTATTGATCTAATGTCATGAAAGAGTGTGTGATCATTCAGGCAGTAACAGTATGAGTCCACGTTGAACCGTTTGTATGGGTGTATTGCCTTTGCATGCTAGAGTGTATCTGTGTGCAGATTTGTTACTATTCAATAAATGTACAAGTCTTCAACCTGCTTATGTAATTGATTTGCACCGCCTTAACAGATATTTTTACCACATATACAATGCTGTAATTCCACTGCTTTAGTCCTATCAGGGCCAGCGGCCATTGTGAGTAAACACTTGTTCTTTTCTCATTTTCAATCTTTCCATTTAGGAAATTGTTGGGGAAAAATAGCACACAGGAGGTGATGTTGCAGCTGTAGTTTCCTTCCAAAGTTGGCTGCACAGTTACTGTCAGAGCCTCTTAAAATATGCTTAGCAGCTAAACTGTTATTGAATTCATAATAATGCTAACATATTGGCATTTTTAAAGAAAAAATATGTTGTTTTGCACAGCAACCATCATGCATATGTAAAATGGGGTGGTTACATACAGTACTGTGGATATGCAGGAAATACTGCAAAAAAAAAAAAGTATGCTTGCAGTTTCCACAAAAATATTAAGCAACACAATTGGATCATGTGACACAGAAAATGTAGCTTTGCCATCACAGGAAGAAATTACATTTTAAAATGTATTCATTTTTTTTATTGTAATATTTCACAATATTAGTGTTTTTAGTGTATTTTAAAAATCTTACCGACCCTAAACTTTTGAAGGGTAGTGCAAATGGCCCTTGAGCATATTAAAACCCAATGTGGATTAATAATTAATAAAGTAAATAATTTATATGGGGCCCTTATAAATCAGCCTTAAATTGTATATTGTTGTTTCTGACACCTTTATTCCCTTTTCTTAATATATTACTAGGAAGTTCATGACCGCAGGTCAACAAAACCCTTAAAGATTCTCAGCACAGCAGTCGCATTAATATATTCTCTACAGTGTAACGCACATCCATAACATAGTTCAAATGTGTCAAAACATTATTCATAATATTATTTACATCCTTAGGATTGATGTACAAAATGAGGTGAGGCAATATGATCAAAATCATTGAACAATCAAAGAGAAGTGAGATCATCTGAAATGGCCTCATCAGTCCAAAGAAACCGTTTGAAAACTGTCCTCTTTGTCGCTTCTTTGTGGCAGAGACTCGACAGGTCCTTGTGTGCCAATTCTTCCTCGTCTGAACTTGTCTTTCCATCTCTGTGTTCCTGCAGGTGATAGAGACTGGGGGGTCGGGACAGAGGTGTGCATCATGGAGGAGTAATCAGGTTTGGGAGAAAGGGGCTTATTTGAGCGCCGCAGAACACCGAACCCTCTAGACTTCTTCTGAGCCTGTTCCTCCTGCTGCTGTCTGAGGAGCTGGTGATGAAGAATGGTCTGCACGTCATCCTGTAAGAGACATGACACAGTTCACTGACTGCACGACTGCTTTTAAGTATATCCATGTGGAAAACCAACATGGCCAAATCTCATCCATGAGTGTTTTCAAGGGTTTGCTGGAAAACCAGACAGAGTCCATACAGGGTTCAATAGTGCTGCAGAGATGCAGCCCTAGCAGATGTTCTCGTTTACCCTTCCGCCTCGATTACATTAAATAATATCAATCACATACAGTATTGATGGGATAGTTCACCCAAAAATGAAAATTACCCCATGATTTTCTCACCCTCAAGCCATCCTAGATGACTTGCTTCTTTCAGATGAATACTAACCGAGTTATAATTTAAAAATTATGTAGGACATGAGCAAACGCAGTGACGAATGCAGAGGACAGCGCAAAACAAAACACCGGTCACGAATTAGAAGTACAAAACTAGGATCTGTAAAGAAAAATGTTGGAGGATTTTGATATAAGCCAAAAGAGGAGACTGGTTTTCATTTGCTGTAAACAAAACATGGTTCTCATGAGACTAGCATATTCTCACCAGAGCTTACGTTATGCATTCGTCATCCGCTGGAACGCCACTCTCTCGTGAATGTGCGTACGGCAGTTAGCAGAAACTAGATTACGGTTTGTAAAGTTTTAAATATGGATATTCTTCTTACAAAAACACATTGGTTCTCTTCAGGAGGCCTTTATTAACCCCCTGGAGCCGTATGGAACACTTTTTATGATGGATGGAAGCACTTTATTGGACTTCAAAATCTTAAACCCCATTTACTGCCATTATAAAGCTTAGAAGAGCCAGGACATTTTTTAATATAACTCCTATTGTATTTGTCTGAGTAAGTACATCATGGAGTAATTTTCATTTTTGGGTGAACTATCCCTTTAAATTAAAGCTGCAGTCCCTAACTTTTGGAGCTCTAGCGGTTAATAAACAGAACTGCATGCGTTTTGTGGAAGAACATTGTAGCCGGAGCTACTTCTCTCTGTTTATGTCTATGATGAATCACGCAGGTACTGGGCTACTCCACAGCGGTACCTACCCGAACCAGTCTAAAATAGTCCAAATATAAACATTTATTATAGGTGTGCCGTAGTGATTCAGGATAAGCCAAAAACACGGTTTGGAAAATGGATTCATGTTGTACTCGCTTATTATATAAATTTTGTACATTTTGAAATAAAAAAAGTTACGGACTGCAGCTTTAATATTGAATTGTGTATTTTCTAGAATTTTTGAACAACTTTTTTTTACTCAATCAAGATTCCAAAAACTCACCATGTCTGTCAAGGTAAACGTGTCTGTTTGATTTTTACCATTTTAAAATGAGCTAGACCGGATATGAAAAAATACATAAATAAATTCGAATATGTGACCCTGGTCCGCAAAACCAGTCTCAAGTGTCAATTTTTCGAAATTGAGATTTATACATCACCCGAAAGCTGAATAAATAAGCTTTCCATTGATGTATGGTTTGTTAAGATAGGACAATATTTGGCTGAGATACAACTATTTGAAAATCTGGAATCTGAGGGTGCAAAAAAATCTAAATATTGAGAAAATTGCCTTTAAAGTTGTCCAAATAAAGTCCTTAGCAATGCATATTACTAATCAAAACTGAAGTTTTGATATATTTACGGTAGGAAATTTACAAAATATCTTCATGGAACATGATCTTTACTTAATACCTAATGATCTTTGGCATAAATCAAAATTGATCAATTTGGCCCATACAATGTATTTTTGGCTATTGCTACAAATATACCCGTGCTACTTAAGACTGGTTTTGTGGTCCAGGGTCACATATGTCTAACTAATAAATTAATGTTAATATTTTCTTCCCTTTTTGTTTCCTTCTTTTTTATACAAGTATGCAAAAGCAAAAGTAGCAAACTTTTTAGCATTTTTACTGATCATCAAATGTGCAGTTAAACATACTTTCCAGGCCTCCAGCTCTATGGACAGTTCTAGTCGACTCTGAACAGCTTCCAAAAGTTGGTTGTTCAGTGTCATTAGTTCGTTCTTGCTTCTCAGTAGCTCAGTCTCCATTGCTTGTTTCCTGCAATACAATTAAAAACTGTTTTTTCATCCACCAAAAACCAAAAGTCTGTTATCAGATAGCAGTCTTATTTCATAACACAAAATAATTAGTGTTAGAGATGAACTGAACTCACTTTGCAATGGCTTCATCTCTGTCCCGTAGAGCTTGCTGTAAAATGGCAGCATCTTCCCCAGACTTCCTTCCCTGTCAACGGCAGTAGATTTGTTTTAAAGGACACCTATTAAGCTTTTTTATTATACCTTCCTTTAATGTGTAATACAGTTGTTTGTGCATGTAAACTATTGGAAAAGTTTCAAAGCGCAAAGTCCATGCCAAAGGGAGTTAATGTCACCAACGGTAAAAAAAAGTCCTGAAACACCTTGTTAGTAGCTCTGCCGTTAAATAAGTGTTTGACCAATAAACAACAGACTAGGCCAGCTGACCAATAAAAGCAAACTGGGCTTTTGGAAAGGTGGGCTTTAAATCACGTAAGTATATTCTAGCAGACCTCAAAATGAAATTATGAACTTGTAAATAAGCATAATATGGGCACTTAAAAAATGTCTACAATTGTTCTAACAATAATAGGAGCATGCACTGGTTACGCAAGGCCTAAGAATAGAATGGAGGTATGTGCATATTCAAAAAGGAGGTGTGTCCCATATGAGCTGATGGGTGTGGCTAAAGTTCACCTGAGAGGTGTGGTTAACGGCGAGTGTCCGGGCCACTTTCTGCAGTTGAAGCAATGCCTTGTCTAAAGGATTGGTTTGGGATGGCTGATCGACTTCTGCTGACTCTAAATCTGTCAGAGGGACTAGCAGCTTTACAACAGACTGAATCTCCTCTGCCACCTAGAAACACCACAGAAACAGTGAATATGCAATTAGGACAAGCCCTGATTGCGTAAATTAAATCACAGTCCAGTCTGTTATAAACTGCAATCACTTATAAGAGGGTGTTGTAGGTTAAAGAACATTTACATGACAAAGTTGAGACTCACCCGGTGTCTGTTTTCACTCCAGCCGGGTCCGCTATCATTCTGCTGTTGCAGTCTGTCCACCTGAGCCTTGAGCTTTAGACTGCGCTGCCGAGATAATTCCACTTCCCTTTTCACATGCTTCAGCTGCCGCCATAGAGAGAGTGTTACATGAGCACAACATACAAGCTTCTATTGACGTACTGTAGGATTCATATAGCTACACTCGTGGTGCATGTGTAGGTCCACTCAAAATGATATCAGACTGACATATCTGCCAACATAAACACAGAATGTCTTGTGCCTTTTACGGCCTTGCTATTCTGGATTCTCAAAGAACTGAGACAGGTGGAATCCGGCCATTCCGGCTAAACTAAAAGGGAACATTCAGAAGCAAAGCTGAGATGACCTTTACTTCCTAGTGTGAAGTGATTTGGTTACTTAAATCTTTAGACTAAATGTTTCAAATGTCTGAGTATGGTGTGTCAAAAATGTCTGCGTTGTTTCAGTTTTAGTCAAACAGGCATCATTAGGAAAACATAAATTCAGCCTGTAAAACCCACATTCCATTGACAGTTTGTCCATGTCCTGGACATGGATTTGCACATAAATAAAAAATAAAAACTTGCATGTTCATTATTAGCGCTGAAGAGTCATATTACTTTTAAAAAAATTGGGCTGAATGAAGAAAGAGCAAATTAACTTCTGTTTGGTCATCTGGTCCTTTTATTGATCTGGTCCTTTTTTGTTTGGTTGTTTGGTTGGTTCTTCAATGATGACATTTAAAAATCTCAAAATAACATTTCTGGTCACTTCAAACTGTTTCTGTGCTGTCCTGGCAGAGATGTGCTCATCAGTAACATAATCAAATAAAAACAAGTATTTAAAATGATTGACATGAAGGTAGTGACAGCTAGTTTGAAGTGATTATTTGTCATGAAACTATGAATTACAGGCTATGTAAATAATGATTAAAAGTATGTTAAAAACGTTTTATTTCGCTTTTTATTTTTTTTATGAGTCTGTGTGAGGGATAATTGTAAATAGGCATTCTGTCAAATGTAATATTTCAAAATGATTTAAAAAAAAAGCTTTTTATGTATTTCTTAGAGTCTGGGTGAGGGATAATCCAAAACTAGCGTAATTCTGTCAAATGTAACATTTTAAAAGACTTCAAACTGAATAAAAAAAAGATATAATTAAATTAAACCAATTAAAATTCTTTGAACAGAGAATAAGAAATTTTAAACACTTTTTGCATTTCTTAGAGTCTGGGTTGAGAAATAAGTCAAATTCTGTCAAATTAAACCTTTTAAAACACTGAATTTAGCAACAAAAAAAAATCAATAAAAAAGTAAATACAATAAAATGTAATTAAAGCTATAAAAAGATTTTCCTTAAAATAGGCTAATAGGGACAGGAAGGTGTGCCTAATTGAAGAATCACCATTATGCAGCTAATTTCCCCTTTGTTCATATGCGTTCACTGATTTGAATCACTGTACTCATAACAAGCATGACTCACCGTGGCAGACACCGGGCTGGACACTCGTCTGAGAAGTGGGCTTCCACTCCGGAGCAGATCCGGTAACGCTTCATCTAAATATGACCTTGCGGGCTTCGGGGACGCGTTCGGGTCAGATTGTTCAACCACAGTCATAAAACGCGAGTCATCCGTTTGACTGTCATCCACTGCAGGCTGCTCTTGTAACTCATCCAGTGTGCATAGCGGCGAGCTGTTAGACTCTCTGTCAGTGTCATGACTTGAAATTGAATCCTCATCGTCAGTTAATCGTCTGTGGACTTCTTCAGTGGTCAGTGGTGATTCCAGGAGGTCCCTAAAAGTGCGCAAAGTTACTGGTGAATCTCTCCTATAGGTCTCCATTATCATCTAAGACTGAGCGGCCTGAGCTGAAACGCACGCTCTTATCAGGAGAGTGAAGACTAAAACTCAGACGAGAGAATGTCTTCAAACCAGTTTTTCCCGTCTTTTGACGCTCAGAAATGTCAGGTGCGTCAACAGCCCTCACAGGGTTTGACATCACAGAGGGTTTTACCTGTGGGACTGAGGCTTTTGTACGTAGATTAATATAAACATTGACGAGATGTCCGTGCGTGTTCAGACACGTCTGCGAAATGAGGATAACGCCCTTTGATTATGTTAAGCTTTGTACACAACACTTAGGCTATAATTAAGTCTCCCTGTGAGAGAAGTGGAAGCTAGAGAAAGAAATTGCATGCATATTATAAAGGATTATAAAGGATCTCAACAGAATCGTGTGTGATTGGTTATAATGCGCTGTAAACGCTGCAAAAACGCCTAAAATGAAATACGGTGCAACATGAGCAGATCTTAATTTAATCCCGCAATCAACACTTTCTATTCATTTTCATTTTGTTAGCAACAGTCGTAATCGATTTAAATTGTTTGTGCAGGGGCATTTTTGTCCAATTTAGTGGCATTTTTGCCCCAACTCTAAGGCTAAGCCTTCCCCAGCCTTACACACAATTTTACAAATCATCTTAACCTTAAAGGCTCTCATGCTTGTCATGTGACACACAGCAGACTGTATGACTGATATAGGCTTATGTCCCTACTGAAAAAAACTAAAAAATAAATCCATCACAGAACATTTTTGTGGTTTCAACATTACAAACAATCAAATTTTAACCATTAAAACCATTAGAAAATGGTTTTCTGTACTGTGTTTTGGGACATACTCCATCAGGATTTAGTGGTTTTAACAAGCCACCAGTAGAAGGCAACCAATTAGAGACCAACAGGGTCCATTACAGTTTCCAGTAAAACCAATACAAGTCCCATTATAACCAGTAAAACTATTACAAATTTTATAGTGTGTCTATAGTTTTTTTCAGCAGGGGGTTATAATTTTTTAAAAATATTTATTTGAAATATTCCAAAAATATATCATGAAATATGTCGATTCTCAAATATGTGTAAGTAAATGCATTTTGCACCTTTATAGATTGTTAGTTGATCTATAATGGGCGATGGGCAAAGTAGCCTAATAGTGTAATTTATTAACTTTGCATAAAAATCCGTCTTTTTACTTAAGTAACAGATATGGGTGTCATACCATAAAATATCTTTAATACGACTGACTTTGTATTTAATGTGAATTTAATAAAAACATTGCAAGTTACTAATTAGCCTATAACACTTTCATTGTACAAATAGAGAGCAAAGAACGTTTACATTATCAAAGTCAATTTTCACTTCAGTCCAGCTAGTTCAAGCACTCTCAGAAACTTCCATAATAATCTCTAAAGCTGTTCAGCGATGACTCATCTGAACGCCTCTGATTGGTCCTTGCATTCAAAAGCTCAACATAATCGTATGGGATAGGCTGCTTGATCCGTTACCAAAGAAGAATGTTAAAATTATTCAAGAAAATACAATTTTCTTATCAAAGTGATCAAATGTTGTGGTGCAAAAATGAGTACACCCACCTGAAAGTTACTAAATAAATGTTTAAAAAATTCTGGTGTAAGGTTAAGGCAAGTATTGATCAACAGGTATGTTGAACCAAAACTGTTAAAGGTAAGTAATTTCTTGAAAATTAAGTGTTATATAATGGCCCACTGAATCATACTCAGACTTAATGCTGACAACAATGAAACCACTTGAGAGAGAACTGTCAGGAGATTTATTTCTTAGCATAAAAGAGGACAATGGTACAAGAGGAATACCAAATTATTGTTTTAAGTGTGAAAATATAGCCAAAGTAACACAATTCAAAAACAATGGATTTGTGAAAAGGCCCCTGAAATAATCAGGTCTTCACTTTAAGCTTTCATTTAGTAATGAGTGAGTTTTTGCTAGAAAAAGAGCAGGAGAAACACTGTGAAAGTGTCTCAGAGCCGACAAAAGCTGTGAAAAGAGTGACACTTTATCTCACAGAGTAAGATGCAGCATGCAGAAGTGACATGCATGGTTGTTTATCCACACCAGAACTACTGACTGTAGCCAAAGCACAATAAACTCGCTTGGCTTTTTCCACGGCCCATATTTACAAAATATTGAAGATGCTACCCTCTTCTCATTCCCTGCATTGTTGGGCATTTTTTTTAACATGACAATGAAGATATTCATTCTCCTGAGGTGAAAATCCTTCAGTGGACATGTATTTCACTCAATCTTAACACTCTTGAGCTACTGTGAGAGATTCTGTAGAGACAAGCTGAGCAACATTCCCCATTAAAGACCAGGGCATTTAAAGGGGTCATATGATGCGATTTCAATTTTTCCTTTCTCTTTGGAGTGTTACAAGCTCTTGGTGCATAAAGAAGAGCTGTAAAGTTGCAAAGATTAAAGTCTCAAATCCAAAGAGATATTCTTTATAAAAGTTAAGAGTCAACCACACCTACCTAAAATGGCTCGTTCTAACACGCCTCCACGTCTAAGTCAAAATGTGGGAAGATTTGCATAACACCGCCCAAATGTAACTTTTATTAACTTTTATTCACGCTGTAGTATTGTTGCTGCCGCCATGTCGTGAAGGCACTGTGTTTCGTTGTGAAAGCGAAACTACTTTGTTTGGTCTTCCAAAAGAGGACGATATCCGCTTCGTCATGCCTGGAGCTGATCCGTGCTGGTCGCTGAGGAAATACATCAACTTCGCGCATTTGTCATGAACTTGTACACTCAGTGCCAAGAAGTGTCAGAGCAGTGTACTTAGAGTTATGGAGGACATATTAAGTTCTAGAATATTACACTTGGTTGAATTAAATCTAGGTTGTACTCAATTCTGCAATCCTTCATTTAAACAAAAATTGGCTAAGTTTCTTATTTTACAGATATTAATGGCATGTATTTCTCTGTTTTTATGAAGAATATGTTTAATACATTTCAATTTGGCCATCTTTCTATGAATTATATTAGTGATCATTAAAAAATACATCTTTTTTATTTAATCAGAGGGAGTGTACATTTATGCTGACTACAAGTCGCTATAAAGGTGAGTGAACTCAGCTAGTCCAAGAATAGACTGTGCTGTTTCCTTTCTTAGTTAATACAACCAAAAATCATTACGAATTATTGGTGCAAACAATTTGACCAATGACAACGTGAAATATAGTCTATGTGTTTGTGTATGTGATAAAAGAAAAAGACAAGGAATTTGAAGTACAGCACTGGGTATCCGACTCTTCAAAATGGCAAAAGAAAAAGAAAACCCTGAGTGGGTTGGTGGTCAAGAATTTTACAACAATATGAACCAAAGGAGATATTAGGATGGTAAGTGTCACCTATCTTGATAAGGTTTGTGTCTGGAAAAAGTAATAAATATCTATAAAGATCAAATTGTAACATTAAAATTACATTATAAGTCCTGAATTTGTCTGAGTCTCTTCTTTTCCAGAGGTGTGAGCAGTGTAGTTCGCCGATGTGTGGACAAACGGACTGGCCAGCAATATGCTGTAAAGATCATAGATATCACACCATCAGACAAAATGACACCTCAAGAGATACAGCGGGCCACTGTGAAAGAGATCGACATTCTTCGAAAAGTGTCTGGACAAAAAAAAACATAAGTATGACTGTCCACTGCCAGTTTGATCCATTAGCAACTTTTCCAATACATATACCACAAAATATAACCTAATATGATGGTGCTACGATACAGAAATATAATATCTTTTAAGAAATTCAATTTCTTTTTGAATTACAAAAATAAAAATGGTAAGGCTATGGTGTTTTTGCAACAACAACATCAAATCAGATGTTTTTTCCCCCCCTCATAGTTCAACTGAAGGATTGCTTTGAATCAAAGGCCTTCTTCTTTTTGGTATTTGATCTATAAGTACAGCTTCAATCTCTTTTAATGGCACACACAGCTCTCATGTCTGTGGATCACTATTGTTTGTGGTCACATAGACTTGAGAAACCCATGACAAACTTTTAGCCATCACCCTCAGAACTATTTAATTGTGGCTGCAATTTTTTTGCACAGGCAAACCACTCAAATTTAGCACAGAAAATGTAAAAATTAAGTTTTATCCTCATTTCCCTGGTAGCCCATTTTCACCGCTAACTGTTGTTTTGTTTACAAGTTTGCTTTCTATTCAGATTTCTAGATGTTCCCTGTGGAGATTATCGGTTGGTTGACACTCCGCAGCATACAGATAAGACACGGGCTATTCTAAGAGCCCACAATATGGCTCATTGCCAAGATGCCAAGTTTCTGCCAGAGCCTAACACTCAATACAAACGTGCACAAAATCCCTCCAGATTTCTTCTTTTGACACTTATATTTTGAACAGATGCAGTTACAATTGTCTGTCTGTAATGTGCCAATTGTAAATCACCAGACTAACTGGTATTGCTTATCATTCCTTAGTTTTTAAAGTTTATTAGTTTGTGTTTAAAGACGAATGTTTTTTTAACAGGACGAAGAGAGGAGAACTCTTTGATTACCTCACAGAGAAAGTCACCCTAAGTGAGAAAAAAACACGGTAATAAGTCTAATGATAACCAATTTTCGATGCTCCTGATTGTATTTAAATTGTGAAAAACAAATCCTATGCTGAAGAGGGGATTGTATAATCAAACCATTTAAGTTGTTTCCAACAACAGCGGGGCATCTTGAGTGTTGATGGGTTTAAAGTTAGATCACGGGCCACGGCACACTACCATGAATAAATACATAAATGTAGTCTGTCTACTTTTATGAATTGTATGAAATTTTGTTAAATGTATCAGTTTCCAAAAAATGTTTGTACTGACAACACTGTTTTCAACATTGATAATAAGAAATGTTTCTTGAGAACCAAATCATCATATTAGAATAATTTCTGAAGGATCATGTGACACTAAAGACTGGAGGAATAACTGTTCAAATTTAGCTTTTAAGTAAAAATTTTTAAAGAAACTCGAATCCATTCATTGCAGCTGCTGTATTAATCTTATTAGTAAGATCTTGATTAATGGCCCTCAGTTTTCTCTTTTCTCACTCTTTTGGAGGTGGTTGAGTATCTTCACACCCACAATATAGTCCATCATGACCTGAAACCAGAGAACATTCTGTTAGATGTTGATGTGAATATCAAACTCACTGATTTTGGCTTCTCAATCCAGATTGAGCCTGAACAAAGACTGAATGGTGAGTTCTTATGAGCACCTTTAAATATACGTATTTGGAAGGAATGATTGCAGATACTGTAGTTTAGAAGAACCTGCTTCTGTTTCACCCCTAGAGGTTTGTGGGACACCAGGTTACTTGGCTCCAGAAATCATTGAGTGCTCCATGGATCCCAATCATGCTGGTTATGGGACTGCTGTTGACCTGTAAGTGCATAAATTAAGTATGCACCAGTGTTATTTTAGTTCTATATTCTGTTATATTTGAAGTATTTATTGATATTTTAAAATGCTTTTTAAAGGATTAGTTCACCCACAAATGAAAATTTGCTTAAAATGTATTCACCCTCAGGCTATCCAAGATGTAGATGAGTTTGTTTCTTTATCAGAACAGATTTGGAGATAGTTTGCACTACATCACACGCTCACCAATGGATGCTCTGCAGTGAATGGGTGCCGTCAAAATGAGAGTTCAAACACCTGATAAAAACAACACGATTCACACAACTCCAGTCCATCAATTAATGTCTTGTGAAGCGAAAAGCTGCATATTTGTAAGAAACAATAAATCATTATGGCCTTTTAACGTTAAACTGTCGCTTCTGGCCAAAAAGCAAGCCCATAATCCATAATAAAGCTTTCTCCAGTGAAAAAGTCCATTCCCTGTTGTCTTCTCACATCAAAATCTACTGACGTGTTTATTTAGAACTGTTTCCTACAGAAAATTTACATGTAGCCTAGAAAAATATTGCATTAACAGTCAAATAAACCAACCAAATAAATAAATACATGAACTTCCTGGCAGTGACAGTGAACCAGTAGAATATGAATTGATTACAACAAACTAGTATGTTTAGCAGATGAATGTGATGTTACATAACCTTCTTTCTGTCTGTTCTTGTGCAGTTGGAGCGCAGGTGTGATCTTCTACACTCTTTTGGCTGGATCGCCACCTTTCTGGCACAGGAAACAAATGCTGATGCTTCGAATGATTCTTGCAGGAAAATACAAATTCACTTCTCCGGAGTGGGATGACCGCTCGGACACTGTCAAAAGACTTGGTGCGTGTCGGTTGTGGTCTTGTTTGTCTTCCTGACTACTAGTTTTAAATGTAGTTACGCAAAATTGTATGAGAAAATGCCTTTCCAAAGTCACCTCGTTTTCTTCCCAGCAGATTTCCAGGTTATTAGTTGTGGACCCACTTAGTCATTATACAGCCACAGAAGCCCTCAATCACCCATTCTTCCAGCAGTACATGGATGCAGAAGTACGTAATTTCAGCCCTTACAGGACGTTCAAGGTAAAGAGCAGATGTTCACCATACACCATCGTTATCCTGCAGGTTATTTGTATGACCACACTTGCTGCCATGCGCATCTACTGCAACTGTCGTCGTGCCAAACATGTCACCAAGGAAGTGATCTGCAGTGACCCATATGCCATCAAACCTCTACGCAAGATGATCGACGCATGTGCCTTCAAGATCTACAGCCACTGGGTGAAGAAAGGGCCAACTCAGAACAGAGCAGCTTTATTTGAGAACACTCCAAAAGTCATGCTCTCCATTGCAGCTGAGGAGATGGATGTGTCACCCAGGACTTGGTGAGGGGTCATCATCTCCGAATAATCCCAGATACCACAATTTACCTCAAGAACATGTTGATAACAGTCCAAAAATACACCTCTACTGCTATGACAGATTATTTCCACCTTATTTACACAGTGAAAAGGAAAAAATATTGCTAAAAATGTACAATTGAGATCCAAACTATTTAATGTGTGGTATTATTTAATACAATTACATTTTTATTCTATTTTAAATATATGATGTTGCTTAAATTTTTTATCTAAATGAATTTAATGACCATAAAGAAAGGCTAAAAAAAATAAAGAAAACTTTAAGATTGGTTGTTAAGATTTTAATTTCACAATATTTTGTGTAAAAAAAAAAAACAGATATAACACTGAATTCCAGAAGTTTGTGTCTCCACAGGAGAAATGTAGTATCCCTCCAATAATGCACCACTGGCATCAACTAGTCTTGAACATTCGGCTCTTAAAGCTCAGTTCTTTTCTGTTTTGCATTTGAGCTCATAGCACAGCGGAAGCCCAGGTTATCAGAGGCCGAATCTGGTGTGTTTCCCATCCTGCATGTGAGAACATAAAAACACAAGTTTTTATTTATCATATTCTCATCAATCCAGACACGTTTGGGGTCAGCTGCCTGGAAATGTTACAAGAAGCAATTGTATAATGAATAATAAAAGCCTTATAAAAGTTGACTTTGAATAATATGAATGTAGCAGGATGGAGCATGACTGACCTAGTGGTGACACGAGCTCTGTGATTGGCCGAGCCATCGGCTGTGTCGATCCAGGATGCTCCGCGCAGGACGTACATGGTCTGAGCACCAGAAAATCGTGAGGAGGTCCACTCCCAGACATTACCCAGCATGTCATATAGTCCTGGAACAAGGTGGGATATTATTCTCTAAATTCAGAACAATAGTGAAGTTACACAGTTACACTGCCGTTCAAAAGTTTGAGGTCTCTTCAAAAAAGTTTGAAATGTATCACAATTTCCACAAAAATATTAAGCAACTGTTTTTAACTTTAATAATAATGCTTCTTGAGCAGCAAATCAATATATTAGAATGATTTCTGAAGGATCATGTGACACTAAAGACTTGAGTAATGACTTAAAATTGTAAAATATTTTTAAATAGAAAATATTTATTTTAAATTGTAATAGTATTTCACAATATATTACTATTGTACTGTACTTTTGATCAAATAAATGCAGCCTTGGTGAGCATAATAGATTAAAAACATTTTTTTAAATCTTACCAACCCCAAACTTTTGAATGTAGATATTCTAGGAAGCTTTGTCTCCGTCTATGAATTATGTTGTTGATAAAATGTGACACACCATCAGTACAGTGTGTGATACTATACTGTATATACTACATTACCATAGTTATTCTGTGGAGGATAGGCAGTTACAGGAGCTACACCATGATAACCATCTTCTGCAGCATCCCTATCTGGAAATGGGCCCTTTGTACAAAGAACAAAGACTTTACAATTACCAACAGCTAAACAACTTTATAACTGTCTTGAAGGAAAAAATACACATTTTCCCACCTGCTATGGACAAGAATGTACCTCAACTGACCTGCCACAGGTTAGTCCGGTTCAGTAAGAACTTGTTGCCCCATGGGTAGGTCCTGCCTGAAATGCAAAAATGTGCTGGCTATGATGACTACATAAAATGAAGTAAAACAGGTGGACAATACTGCATGACAAAGAGTAAGACTGCAGTTTTTAGGTGCTGTGAGGCATAAGGCTTTTTTGGCTTGCCTTCCAAACCTCCACGTGCAGCCATTTCCCACTCTTCCTCAGTTGGCAGCCTTTTCTTCTTCCACTGACAGTAGGTTTGGGCATCATTCCAGCTGACCTGCACCACAGGGGATTCCAGTCTGTCCTTGATACCAGAGCCTGGTCCTGCCGGCTGCACACATCAAAACCAGAAAGCCCAGACATCCGTACAGTAAAAATAAATAATGTGACTTATTAATTAAATAAATAACCATTTTAAAATGTATAAAGAAATAAATTATGAATTAAATTTACAACATCAAGATAATTTATTTACTAATTTATTTGATTTATAAATTAATAAATGCAAATATATATATATATATATATATATATATATATATATATATATATATATATAT
>NW_015505523.1:2474902-2479902 GCF_001515645.1 Sinocyclocheilus grahami | reverse complement strand
TTACGTCCTGAAGCTGTAGCTTCATCACAATCAACAAGTTTTCCAATATTTAAGTTTGTTCAAAAGTTTGTACTTGTTTAAGTTACCAGAGACAACAACAGTGTCGGTAGAGAACTGGAGATGAAATATGATGTGTGATGAAAATAAAGAAAAACCGAGGTAAATTATTTTGTCAGTGACATGACAGTAGGTAATGCCAAGTTATAAGAATTTTAACGTCGCAACAATAACTTTAGTGACTATGACAAACTGGCGGAAATTATGTAAATATTATGTTTTTAAAACAAAGTAACAGAATACTGATTTTTGTTTTTTGTGACTTCCTACCTGCTGCACAAGAAGACATGATGCACAATAATATGAAGTATAAGGTTTCCCAAGAGATCATCATGATAAATAAAAAAAGATGTGGTGGACGGGTTCTTGTCCAGGGTCAGATTTATCAAACTATAAACACAATAAGCACATTCAACTTCATCTAAAAACAAGAAAACTGTCAACAATAACACAGCAAATTTTAGTCATTCAGTGTCCCTCTACGCGTCGACGAAGCTCGTTGAAAAGTGTTTATTGCCATCTATTGGTTTGGAAGACGAATTAACAGCATAGTTCACCCCCCAAAAAATAAACATTCTGTCACCATTTACTCGCTTTCAAGTTGTTCCAAACCTGTATGAATTTCTTTCTTCTGCTGAACACAAAATAAGATATTTTGAAGAATGTGGGTAACCAAAGGGTCCCCATTGACTTGCATGGAAAAGAAGTAGGCTTCTATGCCATTTTTCCATTAGTGTAATGATAGATGGTCACAGACATGGAGATGCAACTTATTCACTTTCATGCTTTTTTTGTTGTTGTAATATTTAAAGCTATATTTGCATATCTTTTTTTATCTATGGTACAACTGTTGACAATGTCTGAGATAATATCTTTATACCTGTTTTATACTTTCCTATCATATCAACAACTGATCTGTGTTTTTCAGTAAATTATGATTTATAGCTGTACTGCATAGACTGTCTGAAATGTTTTCCTGCCTTGACCTGAATGCAGTCTTTTATTACACCTAATAGCAATGCTGTGAAATTCTCTGGCCCAATTGTCAAGATTATTCTGAAAAGCAACATTGTTGTGAGGACAGGACATGCTTTAGAGCTGTTCGCAGAGCACATGAATGAGGTATTCGGCTGCTTGGCTCTGTGAGACAGTGACTGTGAGAGCATGTTCATGATGGGACTACCATGGCTGCTAGTTTTGGAGCTTGTCCTTTACGCTGGTTGTTTCATTTGTGGGGTGATAGCTGCCGCATGGATGACGCTCACTCAGGTAACACTAATTAATCATCTCCACACTGTCTGATCATTGCTATTTTGTGAGCACTGAAAGTGTAAAATAATTTATTATTAAGAAAACTAAAAGCATAATCATGTCTCTAGAGTAATGTGATATATAAGTTTGTCTCTGAACTTAGTTCAGAGTTTCAAGTATCAAGATGATCATGGCAAAAGTTTGCATGCATATTTATGGAACATTTGAGACATTATTTTGTTATACACCTTTCAGTTTAATGTTAATATGTAACATTGTGTGATCACACAGCATGTTATTATGTTTATTGAAATGGTCAGATTATTTTCTTACTTTTGGGGGGAAGATGAACTAATCATTTTCAATGATAGACTACATTTGTTGTTATTCATATGTGCAATAAAATATTGAATATGTTATGTGGCTGATCCCAGGCCAGATCCTCCAGAGCTTTAAAATTTAATCACCATGTGATCAGCCGGCCTCTCGCACCATATTATGGCTCATTAGAGTCATATGATACAGGGACAAAAGCTCTTAGCTCAGCACTTTCCTTCTATCTGTGCGTCACAGAGAAATACAAATCTTCCACATAGTTTGCGAAAGAGTAAGAAAATGACCCCTAGATGTCCTTTGCTGTTGTTTTTCCTTACATTTATCTTATGCAAATATGGATGACTTTTGTTTATTTTGTTTTTAGGGCCATTTTGATGGACGGTGCATCCTCTATGGAAGTGTTCATTATAATGCATCTGGCCAGGCTCTGACTGTAGAAGGCTCTAGTTCTCCTTCCGTCTGCTATTTCGTGTCAGCCATTGCTGTGTGCATGGCTATTTACTGCTTTTCCCTTATTCTTTACTGGATCTATGCCAGCTGTGTAGATGAGGATGTGAGAAGGTGAATGTATTGACTTTTCTGTTGACATTTTCCATATTCCACTTTCTTTTATTCATGCAGATGGGACTTAACAGTCACATTAACAATTTTGTTTTTGTCTTGCATGTATATGCAGGGGGACTGTTTCTCTCAACATGTCTCTGGGAGTCTGTGGTCTTCTTCTGTTTTTTCTCTTGGTATCAGGATGTATTCTCAAGATCGGTCGGGACAGCCTGTGTTTCTCTGTCCTTCACAACACTCCCTCCATTACCAGGTGATTTCATTCTGCATCTGTGATTTTGGTGCACATTTTAAGAACCATATACCCTACAGAAATATAGAAGATGAGAGATTACAGAATCAACAGAGTGTCTCATAGTTCCCAGCTGCTGTGCTTACAAAATTAAAGTAGGACCTTTAAAGAGAAATGGTGATGTGAATTTAAAAAAAAAACAGATAAGAGGAACAATTATATTTCAATGCTTTTATGCTTATTTGCACCACTTATCCTGTTGCAAAAGTATTGTGTTCCTTGTGAAACTTCAAAATTTTGTTTCTCAAGAGACTGCAAAAGCTTTGTGAAACAACGCAAAAATTTAGGTTTTCAGGTAAATGCAAAACTTTTGTAAAAGAATGCAAACCTTTTGCAAGCACAAAGTTTCTCAGGAAAACACAAGTTTTGTGAGAGATCACTGAAGATTTTCAAGCTAATACAAGGTTTCTGTGGAACAGAAAAGTCTTGCGAGCACAAAGTTTATTGGGAAAAGTATCTTGGCGGAGCACAAGTGTTTTGCAAGCAAATCCATAGTATCTCGGGGGAACGCAAAAGTTTTGCAGACAAATACACAGTTTCTCATGGGACCACAGAAGTTTTGCAAGAGAACGTCAAATTTCTTGGAGTGGTGACATTTTTTTACAATTTGTGAGAGAAGGCAAATGTTTTCTCGGGTTAGAGCAAAGGATTTGCAACATAATGGAAAAGCACTGAAATATTTTTCCTCCCATCTTTTTTTTCTCAATCACAAAACAACCAATGTTTTTGTTTTAGTTGTGAAGATGCAGAGAATAAAACGTGGGCCCATCCATACACTGGAAATCAGTTCTACACAGGACTGTACAGTACTGAGGTTAGTACTTTGGTTTGGTTATTCTTCATAAGGGCATCACCCTCTCACAATAGTTGCTATATTGAGAACCATGACCCATCAAAAATAACCTTATCTTGCTAACCCACATTAACAGACACTTTCTGTTGCCAAATATTTTGATCATTGCGAATAGTGTTTCTTCAATGGCCTCTGTAACTGAAAGCGTTCAGTGCCTCCACACCAATAGGTGTCAGTATTCATGCTTCGTGCTTCTTAGAATTTCTTCATGCGTGTTTTTATTTGTATTAATAAATACAGTAGAAATAAATCTTGTGTTTCTTGAGCACTCACTCACCCTTTCTCTTTCTCTCCTCCACAGAGATCTATGTGGGTAAGCTTCTTCTTCTGGGTGTTAATAACGGCCGTGGTGGTCATACAGAGGCGCCAGAGCTCAAGGTTGAAGGTTTGGGGTGATGATGAGTGGAGCCGTGCTGAGACAGAGCCCTTCCTCCATCGCCCCCGCCAGAGATAAATCACCAAGGCCACTACTACATGAGCTTATCACTACATATCATGTAGAGTTTGGTATATACACTTAGATGGGACCACAAGCAGTTATAAAATACCTAATAGTATGTTCGTTGCAACATTTGAATTATTTAGTTATACACAAAAACAGTTCTTTAATGTCTGATAGCTATAATTATATACACAAAGTTTAAATACTGTATATGTCCAGAGACGTCCAAGACCATGTCTTTGGACATGACGGATATAAGAAAAATATGAATGACTGTCTAATATACAGTCAAACAACCATTATTGCAAAATAAAGTAATCAGGACCCCAAAACAAAGAGAAGGGTTCTTCTATCACCCTAAAGGGGTTTATCCTGCTTAACACGAGGATATTTATAAAATAAATAAATACATGGATATAACATTTTAATTTGAGTTGAAATAATTATATATTATTTCTTAATTATAGTATTTTGGTGATATAATGATAAATGATATATTACTGACTCTTTAAGCAGTACCAGTATTTTTCTGGCTTGTTACATTTTGCACTTAACATCTTAAAATAAGAGCTAAATGTGAAGATGTGAAGAGGATCTGTATTTTGTACCCATTTTTATGTTACTGTTATTCAAAATTGTGAAATTTTGCACTTGTGTGCTTAGTGCAAAAATATTAATTCTTTACATGTGTGCTGTGGATTGTTCAGAGGATTAAATGAAAAATATGCCAATAACTGATGGTACAAAGCTAACATTTAGAGTTTGTAAGTTCTGCCCCACTACCAAATTGGAGAAATCATGGTGGTTTTCAAAAAGGTTTGCCAAACACTCCCCCCATCAGCCATTGGTTGAGCAAACAGAACACCCCACCCAAACTTACACTATTGCTTGAGTGATTGTTGTCTCAGGATTAAATTTTAATTTAAAGGGGTCATATAATGTTGCTAAAAAGAACATCATTTTGTGTATTTGGTGTAATGAAATGTGTTTATGCGGTTTAAGGTTAAAAAAACACATTATTTTACATATACTGTACATTATTATTTCCACATACGCCCCTTACCATATTGTGATGCCCTGTCCAGCCGGAGCGACGAGACAAAACCAATAAAACCCATTATAAACGAGGCATTTGTTGCAGAATGACTTATACTTTCTTTTACGCGTTGCATCGCGCCGCGTAAACATAAACCATGTCTGTATTTGTG
>NW_015505523.1:2466362-2474661 GCF_001515645.1 Sinocyclocheilus grahami | reverse complement strand
ATATATATATATATATACACACACACACACACACAATACTGGTTGACCACTGATTAAAGTCATTTATACACTTCTAGAATTAATCATACATAAAGTGTTAACTATGTCACCTGTCTCCAGAACACTTTCTCAACTGGTAACCACCAAGGAGCCGACTAGGAAAGAAGAAATGGGTAATTTTAAAGAGAACAAAGGGTTTAAAGAGAAAATCTTGTATAAAAGACAGCGTTTAGATTAAGGTAAATTACCATTTAAACACTCTGAAAACCAGACACAAGAAATAGACATTCAATTTAGGCCAGTTGACCAGTAGATCTTGTTTCTTTATGCTCCTGCTTTGGGTTCATACCTCAATTTTCTGAGTGACCTTACTTTTCAGTTCATCTGACACAAAATCCTGGAACACAAAACTCCAACCGAACTTTTCAGCTTCTGTTTTATATTTCTGCTGTCTGACAAATTCCCTGGAATGAACAGAAGCAGTTGTATCAGGCCAGTAAGAAGATTTACAAGCAGTAGGAGGACAAAGTAGGTTTTGAGCCAATATCTACAATGGCAAGTACCTAAATTCAGAGTTAGTGACAGGATACTTGTCTATCTTAAATGGCTGGAGAGTCACAGCTCCTGTCGGTGACTCCCCATCTCTCCCATCAGCAGCACTGGTTCCCATCATCATTTTTCCACCAGGAATAAACACCATCTCATCAACTGCCAAAACAAATAGTTATTTATCTTAAACAAAGTGTCTACTTACAGCAAATGGTTGTTTCAGGGCCTTACAAACATTTCCACACAGTGGTCACTAAAATATCACATTTGAGTTTCTTCAACCTTTATGTCTCAAGAGTTGAATTTTATTAAAACTACTCTTAATAGATTTGAATAGTTTTCTTACAAACCATATTGGAAAGCTTTTTACCATGCGTTTATTAATTTTTTCTACCTAAATGCATTTTATGTATAATTTTCTTGATTTGCACTTTTATGCACACAGATGTCCAATCAAAAATATGATTTATTTGTATTTTTAGTATAAAATAAATAAACTATTTCAAAAGATATGGTATGGAGATTATTTTCATTAAAATCTTTCACACAAATTACGTCCTGAAGCTGTAGCTTCATCACAATCAACAAGTTTTCCAATATTTAAGTTTGTTCAAAAGTTTGTACTTGTTTAAGTTACCAGAGACAACAACAGTGTCGGTAGAGAACTGGAGATGAAATATGATGTGTGATGAAAATAAAGAAAAACCGAGGTAAATTATTTTGTCAGTGACATGACAGTAGGTAATGCCAAGTTATAAGAATTTTAACGTCGCAACAATAACTTTAGTGACTATGACAAACTGGCGGAAATTATGTAAATATTATGTTTTTAAAACAAAGTAACAGAATACTGATTTTTGTTTTTTGTGACTTCCTACCTGCTGCACAAGAAGACATGATGCACAATAATATGAAGTATAAGGTTTCCCAAGAGATCATCATGATAAATAAAAAAAGATGTGGTGGACGGGTTCTTGTCCAGGGTCAGATTTATCAAACTATAAACACAATAAGCACATTCAACTTCATCTAAAAACAAGAAAACTGTCAACAATAACACAGCAAATTTTAGTCATTCAGTGTCCCTCTACGCGTCGACGAAGCTCGTTGAAAAGTGTTTATTGCCATCTATTGGTTTGGAAGACGAATTAACAGCATAGTTCACCCCCCAAAAAATAAACATTCTGTCACCATTTACTCGCTTTCAAGTTGTTCCAAACCTGTATGAATTTCTTTCTTCTGCTGAACACAAAAGAAGATATTTTGAAGAATGTGGGTAACCAAAGGGTCCCCATTGACTTGCATGGAAAAGAAGTAGGCTTCTATGCCATTTTTCCATTAGTGTAATGATAGATGGTCACAGACATGGAGATGCAACTTATTCACTTTCATGCTTTTGTTGTTGTTGTAATATTTAAAGCTATATTTGTATATCTTTTTTTATCTATGGTACAACTGTTGACAATGTCTGAGATAATATCTTTATACCTGTTTTATACTTTCCTATCATATCAACAACTGATCTGTGTTTTTCAGTAAATGATGATTTATAGCTGTACTGCATAGACTGTCTGAAATGTTTTCCTGCCTTGACCTGAATGCAGTCTTTTATTACACCTAATAGCAATGCTGTGAAATTCTCTGGCCCAATTGTCAAGATTATTCTGAAAAGCAACATTGTTGTGAGGACAGGACATGCTTTAGAGCTGTTCGCAGAGCACATGAATGAGGTATTCGGCTGCTTGGCTCTGTGAGACAGTGACTGTGAGAGCATGTTCATGATGGGACTACCATGGCTGCTAGTTTTGGAGCTTGTCCTTTACGCTGGTTGTTTCATTTGTGGGGTGATAGCTGCCGCATGGATGACGCTCACTCAGGTAACACTAATTAATCATCTCCACACTGTCTGATCATTGCTATTTTGTGAGCACTGAAAGTGTAAAATAATTTATTATTAAGAAAACTAAAAGCATAATCATGTCTCTAGAGTAATGTGATATATAAGTTTGTCTCTGAACTTAGTTCAGAGTTTCAAGTATCAAGATGATCATGGCAAAAGTTTGCATGCATATTTATGGAACATTTGAGACATTATTTTGTTATACACCTTTCAGTTTAATGTTAATATGTAACATTGTGTGATCACACAGCATGTTATTATGTTTATTGAAATGGTCAGATTATTTTCTTACTTTTGGGGGGAAGATGAACTAATCATTTTCAATGATAGACTACATTTGTTGTTATTCATATGTGCAATAAAATATTGAATATGTTATGTGGCTGATCCCAGGCCAGATCCTCCAGAGCTTTAAAATTTAATCACCATGTGATCAGCCGGCCTCTCGCACCATATTATGGCTCATTAGAGTCATATGATACAGGGACAAAAGCTCTTAGCTCAGCACTTTCCTTCTATCTGTGCGTCACAGAGAAATACAAATCTTCCACATAGTTTGCGAAAGAGTAAGAAAATGACCCCTAGATGTCCTTTGCTGTTGTTTTTCCTTACATTTATCTTATGCAAATATGGATGACTTTTGTTTATTTTGTTTTTAGGGCCATTTTGATGGACGGTGCATCCTCTATGGAAGTGTTCATTATAATGCATCTGGCCAGGCTCTGACTGTAGAAGGCTCTAGTTCTCCTTCCGTCTGCTATTTCGTGTCAGCCATTGCTGTGTGCATGGCTATTTACTGCTTTTCCCTTATTCTTTACTGGATCTATGCCAGCTGTGTAGATGAGGATGTGAGAAGGTGAATGTATTGACTTTTCTGTTGACATTTTCCATATTCCACTTTCTTTTATTCATGCAGATGGGACTTAACAGTCACATTAACAATTTTGTTTTTGTCTTGCATGTATATGCAGGGGGACTGTTTCTCTCAACATGTCTCTGGGAGTCTGTGGTCTTCTTCTGTTTTTTCTCTTGGTATCAGGATGTATTCTCAAGATCGGTCGGGACAGCCTGTGTTTCTCTGTCCTTCACAACACTCCCTCCATTACCAGGTGATTTCATTCTGCATCTGTGATTTTGGTGCACATTTTAAGAACCATATACCCTACAGAAATATAGAAGATGAGAGATTACAGAATCAACAGAGTGTCTCATAGTTCCCAGCTGCTGTGCTTACAAAATTAAAGTAGGACCTTTAAAGAGAAATGGTGATGTGAATTTAAAAAAAAAACAGATAAGAGGAACAATTATATTTCAATGCTTTTATGCTTATTTGCACCACTTATCCTGTTGCAAAAGTATTGTGTTCCTTGTGAAACTTCAAAATTTTGTTTCTCAAGAGACTGCAAAAGCTTTGTGAAACAACGCAAAAATTTAGGTTTTCAGGTAAATGCAAAACTTTTGTAAAAGAATGCAAACCTTTTGCAAGCACAAAGTTTCTCAGGAAAACACATAAGTTTTGTGAGAGATCACTGAAGATTTTCAAGCTAATACAAGGTTTCTGTGGAACAGAAAAGTCTTGCGAGCACAAAGTTTATTGGGAAAAGTATCTTGGCGGAGCACAAGTGTTTTGCAAGCAAATCCATAGTATCTCGGGGGAACGCAAAAGTTTTGCAGACAAATACACAGTTTCTCATGGGACCACAGAAGTTTTGCAAGAGAACGTCAAATTTCTTGGAGTGGTGACATTTTTTTACAATTTGTGAGAGAAGGCAAATGTTTTCTCGGGTTAGAGCAAAGGATTTGCAACATAATGGAAAAGCACTGAAATATTTTTCCTCCCATCTTTTTTTTCTCAATCACAAAACAACCAATGTTTTTGTTTTAGTTGTGAAGATGCAGAGAATAAAACGTGGGCCCATCCATACACTGGAAATCAGTTCTACACAGGACTGTACAGTACTGAGGTTAGTACTTTGGTTTGGTTATTCTTCATAAGGGCATCACCCTCTCACAATAGTTGCTATATTGAGAACCATGACCCATCAAAAATAACCTTATCTTGCTAACCCACATTAACAGACACTTTCTGTTGCCAAATATTTTGATCATTGCGAATAGTGTTTCTTCAATGGCCTCTGTAACTGAAAGCGTTCAGTGCCTCCACACCAATAGGTGTCAGTATTCATGCTTCGTGCTTCTTAGAATTTCTTCATGCGTGTTTTTATTTGTATTAATAAATACAGTAGAAATAAATCTTGTGTTTCTTGAGCACTCACTCACCCTTTCTCTTTCTCTCCTCCACAGAGATCTATGTGGGTAAGCTTCTTCTTCTGGGTGTTAATAACGGCCGTGGTGGTCATACAGAGGCGCCAGAGCTCAAGGTTGAAGGTTTGGGGTGATGATGAGTGGAGCCGTGCTGAGACAGAGCCCTTCCTCCATCGCCCCCGCCAGAGATAAATCACCAAGGCCACTACTACATGAGCTTATCACTACATATCATGTAGAGTTTGGTATATACACTTAGATGGGACCACAAGCAGTTATAAAATACCTAATAGTATGTTCGTTGCAACATTTGAATTATTTAGTTATACACAAAAACAGTTCTTTAATGTCTGATAGCTATAATTATATACACAAAGTTTAAATACTGTATATGTCCAGAGACGTCCAAGACCATGTCTTTGGACATGACGGATATAAGAAAAATATGAATGACTGTCTAATATACAGTCAAACAACCATTATTGCAAAATAAAGTAATCAGGACCCCAAAACAAAGAGAAGGGTTCTTCTATCACCCTAAAGGGGTTTATCCTGCTTAACACGAGGATATTTATAAAATAAATAAATACATGGATATAACATTTTAATTTGAGTTGAAATAATTATATATTATTTCTTAATTATAGTATTTTGGTGATATAATGATAAATGATATATTACTGACTCTTTAAGCAGTACCAGTATTTTTCTGGCTTGTTACATTTTGCACTTAACATCTTAAAATAAGAGCTAAATGTGAAGATGTGAAGAGGATCTGTATTTTGTACCCATTTTTATGTTACTGTTATTCAAAATTGTGAAATTTTGCACTTGTGTGCTTAGTGCAAAAATATTAATTCTTTACATGTGTGCTGTGGATTGTTCAGAGGATTAAATGAAAAATATGCCAATAACTGATGGTACAAAGCTAACATTTAGAGTTTGTAAGTTCTGCCCCACTACCAAATTGGAGAAATCATGGTGGTTTTCAAAAAGGTTTGCCAAACACTCCCCCCATCAGCCATTGGTTGAGCAAACAGAACACCCCACCCAAACTTACACTATTGCTTGAGTGATTGTTGTCTCAGGATTAAATTTTAATTTAAAGGGGTCATATAATGTTGCTAAAAAGAACATCATTTTGTGTATTTGGTGTAATGAAATGTGTTTATGCGGTTTAAGGTTAAAAAAACACATTATTTTACATATACTGTACATTATTATTTCCACATACGCCCCTTACCATATTGTGATGCCCTGTCCAGCCGGAGCGACGAGACAAAACCAATAAAACCCATTATAAACGAGGCATTTGTTGCAGAATGACTTATACTTTCTTTTACGCGTTGCATCGCGCCGCGTAAACATAAACCATGTCTGTATTTGTGATCGGAGAAATGACAAACAACAAGCCCTACTCTACACTGCTCAAAACTCACGTTTGAATCATCAGTGGCAAATTCTTTAACTAAGAAAACAGTCTGTGAGTCAGAACAGCCGGCATTGTAGTCTACTCTTCCAGGATCAGGAAACAGTCCTCCATAAAATGCGCAGCACACATCTGAATATTTGGGTTAAACTGTTCTGGAACAGTGTTGTAAATACAACTTAACCACTGATTTCTAGTCGTGTCCTCTTTTGGAAGGCCAAACAAAGTAGTTTCGCTTTCACAACGAAACACACAGCGTCTTCACGACATGGCGGCAGCATGGAAAATAATTTCCACATCACATTTAAAATTGTAAATTAGCAGAGCACTATTTTTTACTGTCAATGCCAATTTCATGAATTTATGTGGCCGGACAAGCTACTTCCTCCATTGTTTTAAAGCTGCTTACTTAGTTTGCGTGCCTGCCTCTCTTTGGCTTCAAACGCCACCTTAGTGTCCATCAGAGCTTCCAGTGCTTTGCACATCTCAGCCATGTCCTGTTGAAGCACGTGGCTTTGGCTGAGGAGACTCTGGCTCTCCTCTCGCACCTGCTCGGCGAGAGCGGCCATCTGCGCGCTCTCCTCCTGACACTGCGCGTGCAGCTGAGCGGCCAATGAGAGCAAGCCCTCCGTGTGGCTCACCACTGAGTCCAGCTGGTCCTTCGACATCCTGTTGTTCTTCACTTCACAGCTGCTCCACACACAGTCCAGTTGGACTGTGGAGGAAGAAAAAATGATCAACCAAAAAGAAAATTATAATGAATATTAATAGTGATAGCCTATATGGGACTATATTTTAGTAACTAAATTTGGAGTCAAATCAAACTACACGTTTGTTTTATCGATAGAAGTTTTTTTTACATTGACTTTCAAACACCCATTTAAAAAACCCTTTTAAATAATGACAATATTTTTTTGAATTATTCATGTAAATAACAATTTTTGTGAATATCATGTTTTTGCTATGGCTGTTGGGTAAGCAATTGAACACAATAAAACAACTATATAGTTGAAGGTGAAAAGTTGAACTATGCCCTCAGGACAAAGGTATCTAATATGAATGTCAGGTTCAGGCAAGTTGTCACATGTTTTAAATGTCATTAATTTGTGTTTTTGATTGATGATTGAAAATTTACGTTGCCAAATTCAATATATATTTCCAAGAAAAAAATGCAGTATATTGAACATGTTGACCGTAGGCCACTTTGTTAGGTATCAGGTTTGACTTTTGATCTGCCTTATTTATTTGTGGCATAGATTCAACAAAGTGCTAGATATGTTTATTACAGATTTTGATCCATATTGACATGATAGCATCACCCAGGTTAAAAAAAAGTACATTTTCATAAATGTAGCCTACTTAAAGTGCTCTATTTTCAAGCAATACTTTTGTACCTAATATACTGTACAAAGATGGGCTCAAGTGTACTACAAGCAGTGGACAGTAACGGAGTAGTTTTATTTCGTTACTGTTCTTAAGTACATTTTTCAAGTAGGCCTATCTGTACTTTACTGGAGTAGTTTTATTTTGAGTAACTTTTACATTTACTTCAATACATTCCAAAGCATAAGATCGTACTTTTTACTTCACTACATTTCATAAAACAAATCGTTACTACTTATACTATATCACGTGCTCCGAGACGCAGAAGCGGTGTCTGATTCAAAAACGAACCGATTCTTTTCTGTAGATGTGTCTGCATTCAAGCATTTCAGTGGGCTTAAATAGATCACCCTTTACAGCAGATTTAGTTCACAAACAACTGACAGTTTTGACCTAAATATGATTTTCAGTTACAATAATTAATCCTAAAATTCGACATTAGTAACTTACTTTTAGCAGCATCAGTCGCGCGCGCGGTTCTTACTTGTGAATTCAGTTCACTGGAGACTCGCACTAAACGGTTCATTTGAATCAATGAGTTGTCGACTCGAGAACAGCTGCAATCGGTTCATTCTAATTCGTCAATGAGTCGGTTGGTGCGATTTGTGAACCGATTTAAAAGGTGTGTGTCTCTATGTTTTAGGTAAAAAAAACAAAAAAAACGAAACAAACAAAAGATGTTGATCCAGGAACATGTCTTACTTGGCAAAAACACGGCGACCAACCACCTAGATAGATTACATCTGGGGGAAAAGAAAGGCTGTGATGTTCAG
>NW_015505523.1:2426871-2465171 GCF_001515645.1 Sinocyclocheilus grahami | reverse complement strand
GATGGTCAGATCTGTTTTCTCTCAGGTACTTCGCAGTGTAAGCTTCACAGTGAACATTACTACATCACTCTCGTCAACGTAGTCCATATCAACAACAAAAATATATCTTGACTCCATATAGTGGTTATTTTGGGAAAATAACAGGCATTTTGAGCAGTAGGATTACAGAAAATATGTGCTAATATAAAATTAAATTAAGTAGCCTATATTAAATTGCTATCTGTAACTGTGATGTTCTGCAAAACAACAAGCTTTAAAACACTTTTTTCTTACTGGTGAAAATCAGATGGTCAGATCTGTTTTCTCTCAGGTACATCGCAGTGTAAGCTTCACAGTAAACATTACTACATCACTCTCGTCAACGTAGTCCATATCAACAACAAAAATATATCTTGACTCCATATAGTGGTTAATTTGGGAAAATAACAGGCATTTTGAGCAGTAGGATTACAGAAAATATGTGCTAATATAAAATTAAATTAAGTAGCCTATATTAAATTGCTAAATAAATCTATCTATCAGTACTTTTTTACTTAAGTGCATAAAAAATCAAGTACTTTTGTACGTTCACTCGAGTAAAACTGAAAAAGGGGTACTTTTACATTTACTGGAGTAATATTTTATTATATGTATCTGTACTTTTACTCAAGTACTTGATTTGTGTACTTCGTCCACAACTGACTACAAGTGGTAAATAAATACATGTTTTAAATACAAAGATAGTATGTTAAAAGCGCATTTTAGTTTTTATTCATGGTGTCCCATAATAGCAGGGTTGAGTACTCTTAGTTAATCTTATGTTTATCTTAAGTACTAAAGAATAATTTTTAGTACATTAAGTACAAAATTAGTGCGTGGAAATAGAGCACTTTAAGTACATTATGGAAGTGTACTTTTTTTAACCTGGGCATGCAGATATTGCAGATTTGTCAGCTGCACGTCCAAATGTGACCCTGGACCACAAAACCAGTCTTAAGTCGCTGAGGTATATTTGTAGCAAAGGCCAACAATACATTGTATTGGTCAAAATTAAAGATTTTTCTTTAATGCCAAAAATCATTTGTATATTAAGTAAAGATCATGTTGTGAAGATATTTTGTAGATTTCCTACCATAAAAATATCAAAACTTCATTTTTGATTATAGTACTATGCACTGCTAAGGATTTAAAGGCGATTTTCAAAAAATTGACCCTTATGACTGGTTTTGTGGTCCAGGGTCACAAATGTGAATCTGATGTTCCACCACATCCCAAAGGTGCTCTGTTGGATTGAGATCTGGTAACTGTGGAGGCCATTTATTTATAGTGAACTCATTGTCATGTTCAAGAAAGAAACCGGTTTGAGATTATTTGAGCTTTGTGACATGGTGTGTTGTCCTCCTGGAAGGAGCCATCACAAGTTGGGCACACTTTTAAATGATGCTCAACTGGTTCAAGAGGTTACACCGCCAGCAGCAGCCTCAACCATGGATCCATGCTTTCATATTGTTTACACCAAATTCTGCCCCTACCATCTTGCCTTTCTATGAGCTCAAACCAGTCTGGCCATTCTCCTCTGGCATCAACAAGGCATTTTTGCTGCTCATTGGATATTTTATATTTATTGGACCATTCTCTGTAAACCCTAGAGATGTTATTTAAGGAAACGGGTAGGCCTATTTGAAAAGGTGGTTCTCATAATTGTCACTAGGGCAACATGCTGTCTCTCTGTGACCTAAATCTCTGATGGCAGCACTAGTTTGAATCATCAGGCTCAAGGGAGGTAACAAGCTGCTGAGTGAAAAGCTTATTTTAGCGCCACTGTTCCTTCACTTCTCTTATAACTTATATAAGGACATGTTCAACAGTGAAATAAATTAAACAATGCAGCCGCTGTATTCTGAAAGCTACCAATTGCAGTAGAATGCAGTGCTCATTGGAAATGCATTATTAACAGCAAGATTCCACTGTCTTGGAATTAGAGTTTACTGAATCAGACAATCCTGCTATGTACATATTTAAAATTTCAATCTATAATTGAGTATTTTCATTCTACTCTGAATATTTGTTGAATGCATGGTTTTGATGCTTACCAGGTCTGGTGTGTGTCCTTTTCTGCAGCGCACAGTCACTCTCTTCCTCTATTATTTGTCAGCAGCAATGAGGAAACTGCTGCCCTGTCCTTCAAACACAGATTATGAACGAGAGAGGGAGAGGAGGGGAGGACGACATGCCTTGCTTGCAAAGTAATTCCCTGCAAGATTCCTGACATTCCATGCATGCTAAGAAGTAAGATTGTAATAAATTATCATTTCCTTTAGACATATATTCAGTTTTACAACATTTTGTACTTTTCCTCATGGTAATACTCAAACGTCCCAAGGCTTCATTGTAAAACCACCGCTAGGTGGAGCCATTGTTCAAACATTTGAGCCTTGGTAGTGTAGCACGTGGTGAGACCACTGGCCACACATTAAGCACATTTGCTCACCCACAGTGAACATTCCAAGAAATTCAAAGCTCATTGTCCGAAAATGCACAATTATTATGCATTCAATGATGTAATGATAGAATATACATAATTTCACTGTTAATATTAAACATGTCTCCAACAAGAGCAGAGGTGTTTGCCAAGTCTGCATTGATCCAACCCTAAAAACGGCTCTGTTCATTAGCCTAGAGTTACTGAGACTAAATCTAGAATTTCACAGCATTATTAATTAATACTAAAGGATCATCAAAGTCAAAACAATGCATCTATGACTTTCAGGTTATATCAAAACTCTATAAAACATCTGAACACTGTACAATGTGAGTTAATATTGCATACACTTGCTTGTTTTGATGATTAAGGACGTCTCTTAATATACCTGCAATTTAGGTATGTTTTTTAAACAAATGAATAATAATAATAATACAGCAGTTTTAGTAAAATACATGAATAAATAATAATAATAATAAAGCAGTCAATGAACACATTGTTAATGGATTGACTTTATTAATAAGAGCATCATGGTCATGGCCACTGTAATAATTTCCTCATCGCTGACAGATATGCTAGTGCTTGTTGAAGTATTAGCAATAATTTGATAAGCAGAAATCCTGCAATCAATACAGGGATGCTCTTAGTGTGTGCTTTGGACTTTACCTTTTTTTATTAATATCCTCTCCTTGTGCAAGGCTGTGTTTATACATTCGTTTCTTCAGTGTTTCCAAGGACAGCTTATTTAAACTCAATCCCTGCACTGTTCGTAAAGTAGGTGACGCATTGTGCTTGCACTGACCTACACTTATACTTTTATGCTTGTTTGCTCTTCTAAGTGTATACCACCGATGTGAATACATGGGACGGTGGACTGTTGCACTACTTTGTACTGTGCTCTCTATTTTTTCTCTTAACAATAGTTGTATTAAACTGAAACAAGCATAATCCAATAACTTTAAACATTCTAACAGTCTAGGAAGGAAAGTGGAGGCCTACAAATGGATGGTTGGATGTCCCAACAAATCAAGGACAATGGTTTTATAAACACACTAAATGATGTGGTAATGAAAATCTAAAAATGCAAAAACATTTCTGTGAGGGTTAGGTTTAAGGCCAGGGGATAGAAAATATCATTAGCTCAGTATAAAAACAATAGAAGTCGATGGAAACTCCCCACCATGATAGAAAAACTAATGTATGCAGGAGAATAAAAAGGAATACATTGAGTTGCTGCTGAACAGATCTACTTTCAATTGGCTGCAGTAGACATGAGGTTGACATAAGAAACCTCTAAGGCAGAGATAAGTGAAGTCATAAGCACCGTGCTTCTACCAGGTAATTAAAAAGAACAGGAGATTAAAAGAAGTCATTAGCCAGGACGGTGGATTAAAGCACAATGTCAAACAGTGAGGGATTACAATTCACCAGCCTACATTCACTCATTGATCTTTTACCAGGTCTTGTATTATTTTATTTTTTCAAATTTTTAAAAACTTTTCCCCCTGAGGACCATTTGTTTTTGTTTTTTTCATCAGCTCTACCTTAGTAGAATTTTTATTCTTGTTTCTTTCTAATCTCTATTTAGAACTTCAGTAAATGCAGTTCACATCTCAGTCCCTTTTTCCATAAACTGCTTGTACGTTGTCGACGCATGGATTTACAAAACTAAACCAGCATGGGTTTTTTCACGTTAATGTGGAGTTGCAAAAACTGCTTCGCAATGTTAAAAGCAGGTTGCAGACGCCAAGCTTTTCATGTATAGTACATTACTCCCATGGTCAAAAGGAGGACACGCTGATCTTTTAGTTGGTTATGGACATGATATGTCAGAGATTTCAATAATAGGACATTAAGATCGATATAGGACACTGATGTTCCATGCCTATCAGTATTTTCTACTAGGTATGTACTACATATATATATATATATATATATTAGGGTCAGCCCGTATCAAGTGAGTCGACTTGGATATGACATGACCGATGTATATTATTTTCATTTCAATCCCTACAACATTCTACACATTCATGAACAAATTGTTTTTCAGTGTTACACAGAGACAGAGATCAGTCTCTTCAACTTTTCTATCCTGGTTCTGGTCAAAACTCCCTGCTCTTCCTCGACTTCTCGGTCTCCCTGTCTCCCATCTGCACCCAGATGTCAATTTGCCTCTACTTTTCAAAAGCCACTTCAATCACTCTTTACATCATATTGGTTCTTTTAACCCGTGTCAATGCCATGCCCCCCATGACAGCTCTCTTCCCCGTGAATGATTAACACCGGAAAGTAAAGAGCATCTTGGTAAGTGGGTGGCCTGTCTCTCTCATCCTCCCTGGCCTCTCCGTTCTCTCTCTCCTCCACATGTTCCTGCCCTGTCTCCTCTACGTCGTCGTCTTCTAGCCCCTCACTCTCTAATACACCCCTCCTCTCCTCATCTGGCACTCTAAACCCAAGACCAAGAAAACCTCCACCACCCTCTTCCACACGGCTGCCCATCCCACCTCCGAGACTTCTCGAGTGAAACAGGCAGGGATGGCGGCTTCTTGCGGTATGCAACCGGCCAAGAGAGAAACCGCTGCGACTAAGAGAAAGCCTACCACCAGGTCTAATGGGGAATGAGTTTGTCCCCGCAGCCATGTTCCCTCTAAACCAGGAAGGGAGTGAAGAGCTGCTTGTTGAGCGCCGGCACCTGGGGCAGCTCTGAAGTAAGTAGCTAGAATTGCGTCGCACACGTGTAGCCATTGCAACTGATAACGGTGTGTTAGTATTCATATCCAAATCCATAAGCAAGGCCTCCGAGTAGCTAGGCACCATCTGCTGGTTACAGCGAATGTGCCATTCAAGTTCGGTCATATCCACCGTGTTGACCCGCGATATGACGCGCAGAGTGGGACCCCCAGTGCCATGCTCGAAGCCCGTACCGTAATTTCCCGCCTCCGTATTATCATTGTCATTTGCATCTTCGTTCTCTCCGAACAGTTTCTCGACATGGTAGTGGACGTATGCAGTACGGTACTCGGCAATCACACGAAGAGGCCATGATAGCAGGAAAGCTGAGGCCAGCCAGTACACCCAGCGTCTGGTGTACCAGGGTGGTCGCGATGGGTTGGGGAAGGCCAGCATGTGTTCCCGAAAGTCGACGTTTTTAAGGTGCATGCCCTCCCGTGCTTCCATATAGTCATCCAGGCCCTCATTGTCCCCAAAGAAGCGTGCTCGCTGCGTGAGGTAGGCGGTCTCGGCACGGGCGCTGGCGAAGCTGAAGCACTTGGTGAAGCGCAAGCGAGTGACAGGATGTTCCAACAGGCCCTGCAGCTCTTTCGAAACATCTTTGACACCGAGACATGAGTAATCAAACTCGGCGCTCGCTGTGTGCGTGTTGACCCGTTCATGGTACACCTGTGTAGTCGTATAGGCGTCTCCGTTTCGGTAGCGAGTCACCTGTCTGGTACGTCGTACGTAATGGTAGCTGATGGCCTTCCACCAGATGCAGGGTGTGGCTTGTTGCAACCGCTGTATCCTGTCATACACCTCACTGATTTCCACCTTAGCAAGGTTAGCTGTTTTAGAATAGCAGTGCCAGCACTCCACCAAGTAGACGATGTACAGCATGGCCAGGAAGGCTACAGGTATATAGACGTAGCCGTTGGAACACGGGCTGTCGTGGTAGAGTCGTGCATTGCCTTTGTAGAAGTAGGCTTGGTCATCAAAAGTAATTACGGTGATGCGGTATAGGGAGCACCAGCCTAGCGTGCCAAAGCAGCCGTACATGAGCAAGGTAAGCAACAGGCACTTCCAGTGGGACTCTCTGCACAGTGAGCCACTCAGGGACTGCTTGAGGGGACGCTGCTATAGATGGGAGGAGGGAGACCGGATGTGGATGGAATTATAGGAAGACCAGAGAACAGAGGGTAGTGCAGATGGATTAGAAATTGAATGGGGCAGGGTTCAATAACAGATGAATTGGAGGTTATTGGACAGAAGGGGAGTGAGTTGATGCCAAAGCCAAAAGAAAGCAGAGGGCAGCATGGTTGGGGGAGAACAGGAGGGAAAGAAAGGAAGGAAGAAACAAAATGTAAAAATTAGTTCCGGCAGAAATGCATACAACATTGTACAAGAACAAACAGAAATTATGAAAATATATATGTACCTATTAAACTCATGATTTCACAGCAATCTTAAGAAAGCAGAATGCACATAATGCATTACTTTTACATTTGTAAAGAATTTAAAGGGCACCTATTATGCAAAATTTTCTTTTACATGTTGTTTGAACATAAATGTGCGTTGGCAGTGTGTGTACACAACCACCCTATAATGATAAAAATCCACCCGCTCCTTTTTTTAAATCCCCATAAATCATAAGTGGTGTCTCAGAATAAGCCGTTCGCATTCGCAGAATCCATAAAATGTGACATCACATTTTACAAGCCCCACCCACGACTGTTGACGGACACTGCTGTATTAGCAAAGGCCCCGTCCTGAGTGAGCCGCACACAATCCGCCATATTTACCTTCACACTAGAGCTTTTAAAAGCAGCATTCAAGTAAGAAAAGTCTTCTAATTAAAGCTATAGACGTTATTCAGTACAGAGTAGTGAGTGATTTTCTGCTTTTATTTTATTGTTTGGATCACATTAACAGCGGAGACAGCAGTATAGGTAGTGTATATTATGCTGCTGTCAGTTAATACACAGATCTCAAATAAACATGCAATTTCTTTCCCAGCTGTTAACCTTTGCAGACATAACCGACTGTGTTTTTGTAACTTAACGTGCATGTATTTGACAGTTTATGCGCAATAAGACATGAAAGAGAACTTAGTTTAAGGCTCACATGTCGTGTGACAGCCACTTTCTGTGTGCGTGCTTCGGATGTGTGTGCTCAGAAAACCGTATATCATAAATTTAAACTGATATGGCTTTAAAGCGCATGATTTCAGCGTGATATACATCATAATCAAAACCAAACAGATGTTTTTTTAGCAGAGTATCTGACGTACGAGCTGTGAAGGCACAGCCCTATTCTGGAAAAGGAGGCGGGGAACAGCAGCTCAATTGCATTTAAAGACACATGCATGACCACAGCGTGTTTCTGCTTCCACATTCCACACACGGCATTTTCAAAATGATATAATAAACGATCTGTGTGGTATTTTGAGTTGAAACTTCACAGACACATTCTGGGGACACCTGAGACTTATATTACATCTTGTAAAAAGGGGCATAATAGGTGCCCTTTAACACTTATTTTCTATCATATTTTTCTACAGACCCTCTAGGACTCCTTTGCAGCCTCATGGGGGTCCCCGAACTCTATGTTCAACCCGTGTTTTAGATGATTCAGGGAACTAGTATATTTCATTTGTATTACAACATGCACAGCTGAGTGAATCACAGCCTGCTATATCCACTCTGACATGCAGCAGAGAACTCGGTAATAGATCATTCTCCTGAGGGCTGAATACATTTCCTGGCTGCTCGTAACCCAAACCATGTCTCCTTTTAAAATGCTCTGTATGACTTTGGAGGGGAAGTCTAGATGCTTTTAGACATCATTGAGTGCATCATCTCAACTAAATGCATATGGATCTCTACTGCCTACTCTGACCCCAGTGGCGGCTTTTGGTATTGTGGCCATATGTGCAAAGATGAACTGGTTCCAAACTAGCAGGAGGGAGAAAAAGCAAACCATACAGTTTGTCTGAAAGGTATGGCACAAAAAGATTAGGTTTTCTACGGTTTCTATGGTCTGCAATATTTTATTTTTTCGTCCTTTCTTTGTCCTTTTTCCCTGCTGTCTCTTCTTTAGCAACATCACATACACACTCTCTAATACACACACAGATACTTACACACATAAATCAGCAAATAGTATGAGCAATGCCCTTGCTGTGGGAAACTGCAGCACTAAAAGCAGGCTGCAGCCCAAGAATGGCATGGAGGCTGTGCTCCTCTTGGCAGGAGTTTAATTGTTTCTTTTACAAGGACAAGAGAGCAAACTGGGATGGGAGAGATAGAATCCATTGGGGCCTGCAGTGAGCTTTACCATGTGCACAAGCTGATATCTATGCATGTTTTTAATAATGGCAACTTGAGCCATGAAACATGATAATACAGCATATTATATAAAAATAATATTCCCATATATGCACACATATAGGTTTGTATGTCTGTAAATTTTGGATTACAAAGTATCATTACTCCTTCAAATTTCAATAAAATATGCAACCTTATCACAAATGAATTATTTATTCACTACTAGATGCTTTCACTGCACAGCATCTCAGAGACGTGCAGTTGTGGGAGGGTGAGAAGCTAGTGTTGGTACTGCAAGAAAATGTGTCCTAAGAGATGTGAATGATATTCAGTGAGATTCAATACTGGAGGCTGTGATTAGGACACTTGCATGGCAGTGATGTATAAATAGTGGATAAAGTTTGCTCAGAGCCACTCTTAATAGGTTAAATTATTTAGATGCCCTGAGAATGTCTGCAGTCATATGATCATGTGTATTTGAATGCTTTTTACATGAGAGGCAAAAATAATAAAATCAAGCCCAAGTGTAAGTGTTTTCCTGCAAGTGTGTATGAGTCAATACATTATTTGCCCTCTTGGGAAAGGGGATAAGACAGCAAAAGCAAGTGGCTGTTTGTTTTCGCTCAGTTTACTTGCTGGTTGTGCATAAAACATAAGTTGGGAACCGAGAAACAATCATATTCATATTGAATATGTATAATACTGTTCATATTCAGGTTTTATTAGGTTTTTACATTATTCGTACATTTTTGTATGATCTGCTCACACCCCACACTCTCAGAAAAAAAGTACAAAATATGTCACTGGGACAATACCTTTTCAGTAGGTACAGTTTTAGATTTTTTTTACTCCTAAAGGGAGCATATTAGTACCTTAAACTAATATCTTTACGATTCCCATCTCTGCTAGAGGCTTTCCTTTCATTTCTATTTGTGAGTGCAATATTTTGAGATGAAGGACACTGGACTCATAAAATATTCAGTCTGAACAAATGATATTGAGAGTGAAATGCATCAGTGTTTGGGCTACAGAGCACACTAATCAGTGCATAGCTAGTACACGAGAGAGACTAGTTATGAGTTAGAGGCGTGTGGATATACTAACGATGGTAAAAAGCAGAGGAGAAAGGGATACTCAAATTAAAACAGGAAAGTCTGAGTGCCCTCTTAAAGTCTTAATTGCCTTGTCAGCATATACATCTATTTCTATTTGACCAGGCGAGTGCTCACTGAGATGCGTTAATCCACAAAGCAACACGAAAGAAGCATACAGACTCATTGGCAGACACACTGCCCTGTATGAAGCAGAGAACAGCTGAACGACAGACATTGTAAACTGAGAGCTGTCACTAAACAGAAATAGCTGCAGCTAAAATTATTGATACGTTTGTATGTGACAATGTAGCACAAACATTATGAAAACTCAATAATGATTACAAAAACTTCCCATCCCCCACTGTCTCTCAGCCTATCGATCGGTCTGTAACAGTATATGGGGGGTAAACTCAGCAACTGAGGGTGTGAGTGAGAGAAAGAATAGAGAGAAGGCTTGTACTGTCACAAATAATACATTTAAAGTAATGCAAGGCACTGTGTGTGCTGTCAGAAAAGTGTGTGTGTTAATTATTGGATTTTCTTTAATGAACTTCACACTGAATGAATAACTGTCCAGAAAATAATGAACGCCTCCACTGAGACCTGACCTCCAGTTATCTAAGATAAACGTTGTGAGCCAGATGGGAAAAGTCAAAGTAAGAAAATCTGAGTGCAAAGAAAACCTAGATTTCAATGCACACATTTAAGGTGATGTAGTTTTTTACTTTTAAAATCTTTGCTTCTATCTAACTTCATATAAGTAAGCAGTTTGCAGATTGGTTTCTCTGAAAATGTCATTTTTTATAACAAACAGAAGGCAAATAGCGATATGAATGTATTTAGCCAATCCTCTCTGTATTAGATGCATGATATCATTCTTTCTATCACAGATCTGGCAAAATAGAGAAATGGAAATAATGGGGGGTGCATTCTCATCTACTAGCTTTCATCGTTCCTATTGGTGACATAGCATATAGACAGGTTACAGGCCCCTCCCCTTAATAAACAGGCAATTCCAATCCAGATTAAACAAAGTCAAATGTCTTAAGCAAATACTGGTAAATCTAAAAAAATATCCTAACACCTTTTTTTAATGCACTAAGCAATGCAGTGTTAATGCACAGCATGATTTCACATAAGGGAGTATTTCAAAATCATATTTTCTTAATGTGATTAGCTCTCTGCTGTACCAATTTTCTTTACTTTGCAACCACATTTATGATGGTAATAAAATAGATAAATATGAAGGTGACTTTGAATAAACAAAAAAAAAGCTTTTGCTTGATCACACCGCATTTAGTAGTAAGAGTAATATAAATTATTTGCCTGTAATGAAAGTCTGTTAACTAGAAGCATCATTGGTTATTGATTGTAGATACAGCTCGTCTGTGTTTAGACGGTTTTTTTGTATTTGTGTATAGGCCTATCCTTAATATTTAACAGCTAATTAAAATAAAGGAATTTAGGCTCCTAAATAAGCTAATTTTATTAGATTGTCACGTAGTGTGATAATGTGTAGTGCAAATAACATTTTTATTTAAACATATTTTATTCTGACATCAGTAAAAATGAATAGCAATCACTCGCACCATAGCCTAAGTAAAACCTTTTGATTAATTACCTTTCATTTTTGCACACGGTTGCCTACAGGCAAGCTAACTAAAAAGTATGTATTATTTCTGAATTTGTCTTAGTATTAATGATTTCATAATGCATGCAACAGAACTGTGTAGCAAAATATCTATACAATATAAAACGTAGGCTATAATATATATGTACACTCAAACACATGTCTACGATATTTTCTTTTCATCGCATTTCACCTTCTACATATTCAGAAGACATGCAATACATCAAGAAAGAACTCGTGGTTTTATTTACCAACATTTTCACGCCTTACCTCCTCTCTTCCGCCCCCATTCAATGTGGGCGCTTCTCCCGTCACAGTCACCCCTTGCATTTTTCACTAACATGTATTATGTCTGCACACACGGTCCAGGATGAAAAGTAGCGCTGCGGTCCACCGTCAGGACCTCTCCGTAACCTAGTTCACCCCATCAGCGGCGGGTGCCACCACGTTTCTATGGTGGCGACGTTCAGTACAAAAGAGCATCCCCAAAAGAGGCGTCCGTTCCCTTTCGTATCTTACAGAGGTTATCCCCTTATCCCAGTAGCGATTCTTCTGGATTCTAGTCCGGTCAAGGATCAAGAATAACGGGTAACTGTCGCGCTTGATTTCCCCTCAGTCTGTGTGACAAAAGCATCGCACGCTCGAGACGGAGCGATGGCTGGGCAGCGCGCGCATCATACACAGCTGCTCTGTCGAAGACTGCAGATCACCGTGTGTCGTAATCAGTTGCGGCGAGATTAATCTTTGATTATATTCTCTCTACGTTTTAATTGAACTCGAAATGACGGAATCCTCAGACTCTCCTTCCCGAGCATCTCGTATTTTCCACCTCAACCTGCTTTCACCTGAACGGTCTCCTTGCGGACTTCACTCTGACGTCATCCTTAAACGCGCCTTCAAATCCTAATAATTGGCCAGTTCGTACCAGCCCGCTGACAGCGTGTGCAAGCCCAGGGTTTCAAATTGAGGTTTAGTTTTCGTTTAGTCTAGTTTAGGGCTGGACGATATGGCCAAAATTTATATCACGATATATTTCTTAATTTCGGTCGATACGATATAATTCCGATATCGATATGAACACTATTAAAAAGCCTCATAAAAACGGCCAAGAACATCTGTACCTACAAACTTATGAAAAATGTATTTGCCAACTCTATGAAACCTACTCCTATAAAACTATATCATATTTTAGGGAAAAAATGGCGCAAATACATAAATGTTCACCTTTTATTGGTGAGATAATTTAACAGGCTATTAATTATAAGCTATAACATACCACTTTTACTTAAAGAGCATGACTGTGACTATTTAAGAACACTTTTTAATAATAGCGATTTACTGTAAAGTAAAACGTTTGATTATTTTTGACTATTATGTTGACTAGAATTTGACTGTTTTAATAAGTACACTTATTTTGATGTGTACATGTAAAATATTTAACTGTATACTGTTATTATAGCCTACATTTAATGTAATAGACTATTTTAAATGTAGCTACTAAATTGTAACGTTATAATTACAAATATATTTAACTAAATTTTTAATAGAAAGGACATTAAAGTAGACTATTTCTAGTTTAAAAATCAATAATACATTTTATGAAATTACACATAAAGATGTATAAGTCATACGTATGTGCAGACAAAAAAGCTTTCTTAAGTTCAACTATTTGAATTTAATAAGGCCTATAAATTTGAATTAAAATACATTACAAATAACATGCAATTAAGTCTCCAAAAATATTACATGCGGGTTAAAGTATACTTGATAATAAGTATTTTTTAAGTAAGCTAAAGTGTAGACAACTTCACTTTCACAAGAGAATATGTTCAAAACAAACAAAAACATACCAGAATTTTATTTTTGTCTGTACAATGACTTTCATACGCTTCAGCATATTCGATACAATACATTCAAATAATTTTCCTAATTCCAATCATTCTATAAGGGATAAGCAGATAAGCAGTAATTCTGCCTAGAATTACTGACTTACAAAAGTGCATGTAGAGTGGAAGAAAATGATTAATCATAATTCATCAATAACTAGGTCCTCTATTTTTTTCTTCAGCACTTTATGTGGGGGGTTTCGGGTGAACACGGTGATGTGTTACCTCCAGATGTGTAACCTGTCAGTTTATGGTTGTTTTTTGTCATTATAAGTCTCTGTGCATGTCCAGCTAGAAGATGATTCTGCAGACCGTTCCGTGTCTGTGCAGTCAAGCCACACTCCTCACACACATATAGTTTGTCCCTACGCTCTTTGTAGGCATATTGTTGAGTAACAGCATGGATCTTCCTCAGGTGAGATTCTAAGGAGCAGCGCTGAGTGAAGGCTTTAACACACAAAGTGCACTTATAGGGTCTCACACCTGTATATTGTAAGTTGAGAGGAAAGTTAGAGATGAAAATATAATAATAATTTAATAATAAGTAAATAATAATTTACTTTTTTAATTTAAATGCAAACTTACCCGTATGAGTGCGTACATGCCTCTTCAAGTCAAAAGCATCATTAAATCCTTTTCCACAGTGCTCACAAGAGTACTTTTTTGTTTCACTATGGCACTTCACATGGCGTTTCAGCATACGTGCTGTAGTGAATGTCTTCTGGCACACCTGGCAGGACAACACTGATGCAGCGGGTGGTATATCTGCTAATTTGTTTGCATTATCTGGGATGACTGGAGATGGCATATTACCTGTAGTTATCTGAAAATGGGAGAAGAATGGAGAGAGATGTTCTTGACACACACACACACACACACACACAAAAATAGTAATTAAAATGTGTTTTAAACCAAAAGAACTGTCTCACCTTTATCTTTGAGTGCGAGTAAGGCCGTCTTTGGGTCCTCATGTGGCATTCTGGCTTGTGATCAGGATGACCCTGTGCAGCAGAAGATGGCAGCTGTGCAGACAACACATGTGATTGAACCTGTAGAAATGTGTTGTTTTTTTGTGCAGTTGTGAAGCAGGAGAACTCTGCAATGCTGCCCTCCGAGACTTCATGCAAGTATGGTGGGAAAACGGACTCTATAGGGAGCAGTAAGAGCAAAGAGATTTTTATTAATAATAATAATAATATTTTATATAGCGCCTCTCTGCAAACTCAAGGTCGCTTTACAATAACAGAACAGATGACAGCAGACAGAAAAACAAAATACAGATAAACATGAAATCCATGGCATGAAACCGATCATACAGTCAGAGATCAGAGAAACAAGAAATGAAAAGATATGCTTTAAGGTGGGTTTTGTAAGGAAGAAAGATCACGAATGTTTGGGAATGTGTTTTTAAGTCAGAGCAGAGAGAGCAACAGATTTTGACTGGTCACTGTGTTCAGGTACGCTTTTTTTAATTCCTCATTTAGTTCCATGCATTAAGTTCTTTTTTTATTATTATTTAAAGTATGAAGTCTATAAAATTATTTAATACAAGTAATCAGTACAACATCACAAGTTACCACAATATCAAGTAATTTATAAACATTTTAAAATATAAAATAAAAAAACTGTATAAAACTATTTTACTCAGAATACCTTATCATAACATTTTATATAACGAGAAACTAGTTTTCTTAGATTAGTATTTGTCAAGTGATTTGTTTCCAACAACAACCATCGTCAATATAGGCCAACAATTAATTATGTAATAAAGTAGCTAATTATGCATTAAGTATTCAATTCTGTTAACTCCCCATGCACGCAGTGGCACGCGAACACTATCGAGACACTCACCAGGTATGTAAACGTCCCCTCGCGCGGAATCCGGAATCTCACTCCAGCTTCTTTTTTCAGCAGCGATGTTCACTTTTTTGACCAGGAATGCGCGAGGCATTTTCGAAAACGCTAGCGAATGATTTATGTTCGTTTAAATTATGTTATGTTTTAAGCGGATCCTCTCGCAAACTACAATTCTACAGTTATCAACAATTCAACTATCGTTTTCCTTATAACAAGGAAGCCACCCAGGTGAGGTTGCGCATGCGCAGAAATATAACGGGGCAGTGCAGTTAGGCCTACAGGTAAAACCGGTTCTCAAAGTAATGTTAATGTAACCTTAATGAGAAAGGTAAACGGTTTTTAAATATTAACATGTTCGTGTTAGTTTTAACACAGTGTAATGTAATGTTAGTCCATTTAACCTAGGCTATATTCTTTTCTGAAGCATGTCTTCAGGTTTTCTGTAGGGTGTGGGTCTGCTCCTTTGTTTATGTAGCCTATGTTGTCTGTCTGTATGTATGGAGGTGGGTGTGTGTTGTTAGGGTGTATTGCTGTAACAGTAGGCCATCAGCAGGGGGGCAGGCGTGTCCTGTCGCATAAATTAGTCTACTAAAGTTTTAAGACACCGTCAGTTATTAAAATATGGATATATATGGAAAGAGGCCCAAAAAACTGGTGCTTTCCATGTTGCTACATTTAGACAATACAGTTTACTTTGTAACCATACTGTAATGCGTTTAGTTCACATCAAACCTTTTGTATGCAAATTAGTTTGCAGCATGTTAATGTTTTAAAAATCTGATAAGAGTGAACAGCCCTCCCACAAACACACACACACACACACAATGAAAACACAAACACACATCTTATCTCTATCTGTTTTTAAAGTGCACTGAAAATGAATACAGTGATCATACACAATGTGTCCATGCTCCTTGTTGATGCTACATCAGTGGATAAAAGGGAATATAGGTAGCCTACTTTTAGACAAGGTTTATTTTAATACATAGTGGGAAAGCAGTTTTGCATGAGACCGGGTCACTCTTTTTACTCTAGTGAATATGTAGGTTTAAGCCACTTTCAGTACAGGCATACCTTCATGTACAAAATAAATAAAAATAAAAATAGCGAAGCATGTCACAGCCTGGCATTAAACAGCCCATTAAGCTTTTCGGCAAAATGTAGACTAATCATTAAAACAATTTTGAAACATTTAACACTTAGATAAGTAACAGCTAGGCTATTATGTGGGGGAAAACATTGTCTTGGCCAACAGTTTGTAAGAAATAAATTGCATACACATATTATATAAACATATAAGCTAATTAAAAATAGGCCTGTTGTATAAACTTTTGAAAAAATTTAAAGCTTGCCCAGATATTTACAATAGACAATATTTTATTAATAAATAATAATAAACAGTTAAAAAAAGTTTTGGAAAACATAAGTGTTGTTTGTCTGTAGAATATATGGAAGTGGAAGATCTCTTTTAGAAAAACGGAGAAACGTGAACTGGACCTGTTGGACAAATGAGGCTTCCGTAGTTTAAAAGAGCACAAACATGGCGTCGACCTGGTGCCGTTCTGTCTATGGTTCAAATAGCTCAGCATGTTAGATAAAATTATTGTGTCAAAATATACAGATATCTGTCATGTTTGACATGTCAGTATTTCAGAGAATTACTGAAAAGTATTCGTTTTGTTAAACCATGGGTATTCAGTGCTTATTGTTCGGTCTTAGGTCCTGTCGAACATTTATTTCAGCTTATCGACTGACAGGTATTCAGTCTTCGAGAGCGCTCGTGTCTACAGCGACCCAGTCCGTTAAAGTCAATGATATCACAAGCATCTTGGAGCCACTACGTTGCTTGCGCGTTAATTCAGTCAGGAATGCCTATACCTTTACGTCTACTGCCGTCGCGAAGGACGTGATTCTCTTCGAACACGACCGGACGCGTTTCTTCAGACTTTTAGCCATATTTTCTGGCGGCCAGTTTCTCTTCTGGGCATATCTGGCTCACTTTGCTTTCACAAGTCTTCGAGACACAAGAAAACATAGTGGTGAACCTCAAAAGGTCAGAACTGAGTTAGGAGGGCTTTTCAGTTTTGATATGAACCTTGGTTCAAATGCCTGGAGGTATGGATTCACTCTTGGGTGCCTAATTATTGGTAAGCCTTAACTCTGCTTTTTGACAATATTGCATTTTTATGTATTTCAGCTCTCTAAATATAATTTTTCTGTTGTAGGCGGAGGAATCGTTGGCCTGGCAGTATTGTTCAGCCGTCGTTCTGTGAGTCGTGTAATTCTTCATAAGGGAGGTGGAAAAGTCACAGTATCTACACAGTCACCGCTGGGACCTCTCAGAGCGCACCATCTAACTGTGCCTTTGACTCAAGTGACCTGTCATGCACACAGACAGGAATCACCTTCATTTATCCCTCTTAAAATCAAAGGGTACAAGTTCTACTTCCTCTTGGACAAAGAAGGGACACTAAACAACCCTAAACTATTTGACATTACTGTTGGGGCCTACAGACCCTTATAATATGTCATAAATACCCTTGTGAGTCCTCTGTTGATGTATCATACATCTGCTGTTCGTTTTGGTTTATGTTGCCTTGTGGTGGGGGGGAGGTGGCATGCACTGATTTTAAAAGAGGAATAAACTGTGAAACATTTCTGTTCATAAAACTTTTTACATGGGATTTGTGCTGACAAGCTCATTCTGCCATCTGAATTATGACACAGGCTTAGTCATACGGGTCTGACTAAGATATAATTACAGTTCTGTCTTTGCATTTTTTTTCAGCAGCATTGATGTCTGACTCAGTTAAGTAAGGGAGTAATTGACAATGGGCCATTGAAGTATTAGAAGGTAATGCAGCCACGACATGAAGCGGAATGACCGTTACACCTCAGGTGTGTGTTATTTTCTAATAATTCAATCGAACTGGGTAGAGTCAATTATTCCGCTTATACTAAAGTTACCACACCTCAAGACATTGTTCAGATGTTGTATTTCAAGCTATTTGTCAGGTTTTGTCCTTAAAACGTTTTTGTTTGCTCTTGTTTAGTATAATTGAAATTATACTACGGGGCTGTTAAATGCTTGAAACTAATTGGATGACAAATGCTCTAATGTGTTAACACTGAGAGACACACTCTCTAATAATGACTAGCTCTGAAATGACATTTTGAAATTAGCAATAGAGGCGTAGAATGAGATGCATAAGAAATGAGTCCTGCAAATTCTGCTTCGTCTATCTATCTATCTACACTTAAAAATAAAGGTGCTTCACAATGCCATAGAAGAACCTTTTTTGTCTAAATGGTTCCATAAAGAACCTTTAACACCTTTAACCTTTCCTTTTCACAGAAGGGTCAATATCACTGTAGGGTAACTTTTGGCGTCCTACTCATTTGCCATGATAACCTAACATAAAAATGACTAAAATGGTGTGTTATATTAGGCCAAGTTTTTATAGGCTATTCATAACAAAAGCATTACTTGGCTATTTCGATGCATTTTCTAGATTTTTTTTAGTTTTGTGTAAGAGGGTCCGTGTTATTTTGCTATGTCATGCACTGTTCCTGCAAATTCTGCTTCGTCTATCTATCTATCTACACTTAAAAATAAAGGTGCTTCACAATGCCATAGAAGAACCTTTTTTGTCTAAATGGTTCCATAAAGAACCTTTAACACATTTAACCTTTCCTTTTCACAAAAGGGTCAATATCACTGTAGGGTAACTTTTGGCGTCCTACTCATTTGCCACGATAACTTAACATAAAAATGACTAAAATGGTGTGTTATATTAGGCCAAGTTTTTATAGGCTATTCATAAAAGCATTACTTGGCTATTTCGATACATTTTCTAGATTTTTAGTTTTGTGTAAGAGGGTCCGCGTTATTTTGCTATGTCATGCACTGTTCATTAAATTTGAATGATAGTAGAATATTGTCAAAATATTAAAATGAAAAAAAAATTGTTCTCTTAATATTTTGTTAAATAAGAGATTACTCTTTATTTGGTAATAAAAAAAGAAGAGTTTGTCCCATAAAGAACCTTTAACACCTTTAACCTTTCCTTTTCACAGAAGGGTCAATATCACTGTAGGGTAACTTTTGGCGTCCTACTCATTTGCCATGATAACCTAACATAAAAATGACTAAAATGGTGTGTTATATTAGGCCAAGTTTTTATAGGCTATTCATAAAAGCATTACTTGGCTATTTCGATACATTTTCTAGATTTTTAGTTTTGTGTAAGAGGGTCCGCGTTATTTTGCTATGTCATGCACTGTTCATTAAATTTGAATGATAGTAGAATATTGTCAAATCATAAAATGAAAAAAAAATAGTTCTCTTAATATTTTGTTAAATAAGAGATTACTCTTTATTTGGTAATAAAAAAAGAAGAGTTTGTCTATGTCCTTTGAATGGTTGTCCACCCTGTCGTATTGGGGAATCCGCCCCTTTAAGAAAAGGCCATCCACTTTAGTGACATCAGGACAACAGATATTTTGTCTCTTCAGTGGCGGGAATTTCAACGGCTGAGGTGAGTAAGTTGGTGACTTTTCAACTGAAATATTTTCTTTTTTCTTCTTTGCCAAAGCTTAACATGTCCACCCTGTCAGCATAAAATATGCTAGAAGTGATTAGAATACAGTATTGTCAAAATATGTACGTTTAAATATACCAAATTCTCTTAAACAACCAGACTAAATATTTAGCAAGTCACAGTTTGTTGTAAGCTATTAAATATGCTAATTGAGCTCAAAGTGTCCACCCTGTCGGCCATTTAGACTCGATAGAGTGGACATACACATGACAGGGTGGACATAGCATTCATTTGTAGTTAATATTGCTAAAAACGAAACCGAACACATATCAATGTGATTGAGGTTGTAATTTTATTATTTATATTATTTTTTTCGAAGTTGAATAAATGTTTCATTGTCATAATTTGTCATGCTTTGTGTGTTCTGCGTTATGTGTCCACCCCATTATGTGCTGGTCCACCCTGTCATCTTGATATTTTACAATAATATTTTAAATAATAATTCAATCATATCTATATAATCCAGTGTGTTCAATAGGTGTGGGAGCAATAACATGCAAACAAAAAACTGCATCCAAATATCACAGTTAAGTCACAGTTTGTTGTAAGCTATTAAATATGCTAATTGAGCTCAAAGTGTCCACCCTGTCGGCCATTTAGACTCGATAGAGTGGACATACACATGACAGGGTGGACATAGCATTCATTTGTAGTTAATATTGCTAAAAACGAAACTGAACACATATCAATGTGATTGAGGTTGTAATTTTATTATTTATATTATTTTTTTCGAAGTTGAATAAATGTTTCATTGTCATATTTTGTCATGCTTTGTGTGTTCTGCGTTATGTGTCCACCCCATTATGTGCTGGTCCACCCTGTCATCTTGATATTTTACAATAATATTTTAAATAATAATTCAATCATATCTATATAATCCAGTGTGTTCAATAGGTGTGGGAGCAATAACATGCAAACAAAAAACTGCATCCAAATATCACAGTTTTCTCCAAATAAGAAAATATGTGCGAATTGTATGAGTTTCTTTAAAAACACATGGTGTTTATAATTTAAATTTACACATTTATAATTTGAAAGCAAACAAATAACCCTGTTTAGGAAAGGGACATCATACCTTTCAGAAAATATAATTTGCATCTTAATTTTACAATGAAAACTGACAGGGTGGACATATTTTATGGTTTGTGCGTCGAATAATGGCCCATAATTATCTATAAAAAAATGTGTGGGAGCTCAGCTAATATGTTTCTATAGTAATATTTTAAATAATAATTCAATCATATCTATATAATCCAGTGTGTTCAATAGGTGTGGGAGCAATAACATGCAAACAAAAAACTGCATCCAAATATCACAGTTTTCTCCAAATAAGAAAATATGTGCGAATTGTATGAGTTTCTTTAAAAACACATGGTGTTTATAATTTAAATTTACACATTTATAATTTGAAAGCAAACAAATAACCCTGTTTAGGAAAGGGACATCATACCTTTCAGAAAATATAATTTGCATCTTAATTTTACAATGAAAACTGACAGGGTGGACATATTTTATGGTTTGTGCGTCGAATAATGGCCCATAATTATCTATAAAAAAATGTGTGGGAGCTCAGCTAATATGTTTCTATAGTACTTGAGTGTCTACTATTTATGACATGACATAAAGCGAATGGGAGATTAAAACCAACATTTTTGAGTATAGTGAGGGTTGAAAGGCACTCTAGTGATACTGACCCAAAAGGTTCTTCATATTATAAAAAGGTAAGAAAGAGATGGTTCTTTAAATAACCTTTAATTGAATGGTTCTTTGTGGGAACCAAACATTTCTTCTATGGCATTGCTGTGAAGAACCTTTTAAGCACCTTTATTTTTAAGAGTACGTTTCAAGACATTTTTAGGGTTACTCTATTGACCAACAAAATGTGCCTAAAAATGTGTGATATTGTCAAAATAGATGACCCTGACACACAGATACAGTGATCTAAAAACAATTGATTTGGTTGATAAAAGTTATATAGATAGGCAGACAAAGATAAACATTTTGAAATAAACTTACTAAAGTAATTTTTTTCATTAATCATTGAATATGTATGCCTGATGCACAAAAATAATTGTGAAATGAAATAATTGTTATTAAAAATAGTTTTTTCCTAATTTTAATGTATTCTCAGTACAGACCAGCCCGCCATGAAACATGGGCATGTACCTGTTCTCTACCCAGTGCCGTGATTCACGAAGTTCTACCAGTTCCGCAACCGTTCGCTTATTCATACATTTCAAACCTACCCGTCACTTGGCAAAAGATGTCTGTAAGTGAAATTCAACATGTGAAGGGTGTGAGCTACGGAAGCTTCTGTAGCTCTCAAACAACAAGGATTACATTTAGGAGATTTACTTCGTTTCCTAGCGAATATCATTTCAGTGACGGTTATTTGGCGCTGTGGGCAAGAAGGTCTTCATAACTGAAAGACATTAGAAACAGAGGAGAAAAGGCGATAGATTGGAGAAGATAGATGCTCCGGAGATGGGGAGGAGAGAGAGAGTGGGTGTGAGGAGGCGCTGAAACACTTTAAGAAAACTTGTAGCACGTGTTTTGATTTATTTTTTCATCATTCGCTCTGATGGATTTATCCTAGTTTTGGCTACCGAATTTGTGCCTTTGTGGGCCTGTTTTGCAATTAACAGCACGGGAGATGGGTTTAAGCGAACAGAAATAATATGAACTCAAAGAATACGGATCGGGTTTGATCATAATGAATCAAAATGAAGGGAGAGAATCGTATTATCGTATGCATGATTCCCAAATTTCTCCAGCATGGATGGACCCGGAGAACTCAACGGCTCATCACGTGCGTCCGGTACGTATTTATTTATTTATTAATATTTTAAGATATTTAGTGTCATATATTCTTAAAAGCAACCAAATCTAGAAGAAATACAATAGAACAGGAAATAATTGTTAGCTATTTTGAATATGAAAATTCTTAATTGTTTTTGAGCCTAAATATTACATTTTTCTTTATTTATTTTCATGTATTTATTTTTTGTTATTTACTTTTTGCAGAATCCTACTGAGGGCACTACATCCAGCCCAAATCTTGATGTAATTACATCTAGTCCAGATCTTCAGTGGCTTCTGCAGTCCTCTCTACTTTCCCAACCAGATACCAACTTGGGAACATTTTCCTCATTCACACCCACCACCATGCCCAACTGTCCCTGTTTGTCGCAGTGCTCCAGTCCTGACCCGTCCTGTAATGGAGCAGTGGGGGACAGTTCAGTAGGACATGCTAACAAACATGTAAGTTATTGGAATTTCTGATATTTTCAGAGTTTAGAATGCAGAAAATAGTGAAAGTAAACTTGAAGGGTTCCAGTGATTCATTCATTTATGGTAAACGAGTGAAATGACTCACACCTGAATCACAATTGGGCATGTGCAGTGAGTCAGCGCTGTAGTATTTGAGCGGGAATCTTAAAGCGCAGGCTCAGAAGGATGGATCATGTTGTCATTGGTGCCAGTGGATGAGTAACAGGAACAGCATATTTGGAATTGGGTAGAACTGCTGTGTGTTTGTTTTCTTGATATCAGCCATAAGATGGCAGCACCATCACTCTTTTAGACTGAAGCTTGGTTCTTAAATAAAATTTGGAATTGCCTTGCTAAAACCCTCTCGGCATTTATAGATGTCCTCTGAGGAACTTGACAGGATAAGGATCCGCAGGCAAAGGAACAGAATAGCAGCTGCCAGGTGTCGGGACCGTCGTCGGATGCTTATAGACACGTTACAGAATGTGAGATTAGTACTTATTTGTGTTATAGACCATGTTTAGCCATTAGCCGTATGCCCTGAGCTTGTGCTTTCTCTTTCAGGAGACGGATCATTTGGAACATGTGAAGACTCAACTGGAGGAAGAGATCACTGCTCTTGAAAGGGAGAGAGAGAGGCTGGAGTTGATTTTTGAGGCGCATATGCCCATCTGCAAGTTAAATGACCTAAACCCAGAATAATTACTGATGCTGGTCATGTTTAGTGCTGAGTCTGCTGGTTCAGATCAGCTGTGGATTATATAACATAATAAGCGTATATTTGTTAAAGAAAGCGAAATGTTAAAATCTATTTCAGTGATACCTTGAGAATTATTATCTTGCATGCACTATTTGTTTCACTTGTTTTCATAATAAACTACAGATTCAAATGTTGTTGCTTCTCTATCTAATGATTGTTTGTACCAGGGTGTAGCAACAGGTGTAGACCTTGTTTGAGTGTAAGCTTCATATATTATGTTTATTATTTAGCTAATATACGTATATATGCTGTTCAAAAGTACAGTGAAATTAGCAATGTTTTGAAATATTACAATTGAACTGTTTACTATTTTAAATTTATTTTAAAATATAATTATTCCTGTGATAGCAAAGTTGAATTTTCAGCAGCCATTTACTCCAGTCTTCAGCGTTTTTCAGAAATCATTTAGAAATTGTTCCTCAAGAAACATTTATTTTATGATCAGTGTTGAAAAAGGGTTGTGCCACTTGGAAATTGATATATATATATATATTTCAGCATTCTTGGATTAACAGAACATTTAAATAAACAGCATGTATCTGAAATTACATTTTTGAAACAATAAATCTTTGCTGCCAGTTCAGTCCTGCTTTATAAAACTTTATTTATTTTAAACTGTGACACCAAACTTTTAAAGAGTTGTATATAGCTAATAGAAATGTATGAATAATATTCTTTTGATAAACATTATAAATTATATTAAATATAGAAAATATATGAATATTACATAGGCCTATTATTATATTAAAACCTAATAAAATATTAACATTTAATAAAATATATTTAAATATTATATCACATTTTATAAATATTATATGTTACATTCACAATATCACAATTTTTTACAAAATCTCACTAAATTATATGATTATTTCAACATCGACTGAAGCTCCACTTTAACATCACAACAAATAATAACTTTTGGGAGAAAACCAATTCCCAAGCAAAAAATTCTTCAAGACTTGGTTTGATATTGTGCAGACTGGGTCAAGTATTAACATTAAATATAATTTAATTGACCAAAAATGCCTTAATACATATTTCATTACTCTGTTGTTGTAAGTTTAGCTGTTGCCGAATAAAGTAGGCTACTTGAGTATGTAAGTCTGAGGCAGAAACATTACACAAACACAAAATTAAAATAATACAGCCATTAGGTTTATGTATTTCTGCACATTTTGTGTATCTATTTTTGTTTTGGCTACGACATTGTGCTTTGTTTATTCCTTAACAGCAGGTGGCAGTCACACATTAGCAGACGCTCAATAACGCTGAGTGAACGCTCGACGGAGGGCAATCAGATTGGGTTAAACCAGAAACTGGATCCAGGCGATTGTGAGGAGTTTGACAGCTTTGCACATATTACAGTATCAGTCAGCGTATTATTTGTTGTGTTAATGCATAAAGCGCATAAAGAGATCAGCAGTGCGAGAGCGATACCGCAGACGCCACTCTGCAGTATTTTAACATCAGCTAACAATGACTTACTTTCCAGTGCAAAACATTAATAAACGGTACGTTTTCATCATCAGCTTGACGTCAATTTTCTTTGAGCAAGATTGTAACCTAAGCAGGTTACAGTTCTCATTGCTTTTTAAATCTCTGCCCATCTTATAAAAACACCTATAACATAAACAGTCTATTACAACAGTTTGTGTAGCAAATGCACTGTAAAAATCCATTTGGAGATTCCATTTGTTGTTACAAGTCAAGGTTATGTTTGACCACTGTATGTATATCAAATTATTTATTATATAATTTTAAATATTATTTTTTATGCTTTTTAAGAAAATGTCTATGGAGGTAGATGTGCTTGTGGGGAACACCACTGTCCTGGATGAAGATGTGTACCAGCTGTGGTTGGATGGACACACACAGGTTAATACGTGGTTTCTATATGTTGCATATGAGTTTGTCATACACACTTAGTGCTTGCTTTTAATGTTTAACACTTGAGGTAATGATATATTCTTCATGTTGGTATATAGTCACAGATGCGCTGAGAATACGGATGGAAACAGGTGCCTTGCAGGAGTGTGAAGCCAATGCCGAAGTTTTGCATGGACCAGTTCAGATCATTCCAGATGTGAGAGCGGCTCCTCCAGTCCCCTTCCAAAGTGGCCAATCAGCTTCTGCTCCAGACCCCTCCTCACTGTCAAACCATGCTTATCGAGAGGTCTGTGGTCATACTAGTTTGCATCTGTGTTCTATACTGTTGTTTTTTTAGTTTTAGTTATTAGTTAGGGCATCATTACTGTTTTGCTAAGCTTATTTGTTTGTTGCAATATTTGTCATGTAGGTGTTATGAGTTTGATGGTGTGTTTGCCAGGGAGGTGCTGGGTAAAAAACTCTCCAAAGGGACCAAAAAGACTTTGATGACATCAGTTCAAAGACTGGGATTGCACTCAAGAGCTGTCGTCGACAGGTGCTGCACACTCTGGCCTCTTGTATTTTTGAATGCCTCTCAAAGAAAGGATGAATATTGCATGATTAGCAATGTTGTTTTACAGAAATGTTTTATTATTATTATTATTATTAATAATATCATTATTATTATATACATATTTATTTACACATTTTTTTGTCAGTGCACAGTACGTAAATATGAAATGACTGATTTTTTATTATAAAAATTATTTATTGTTATACATTTTTTTTTACTATTAGTAGTATTTTAGTACTAATTTATTAATGTGTTATTTACAGAAATTTCAGTGGGCAATACATAGAAATATTACAGCATAGTAATTGTTATTATTATTTTAGTACTAATTTATTAACATTAATTTACAGAAATGTTGTCAGTGTACAATACTTATAAATATTAAATTATTATTATTTTTATTATATTCACATATTTATTTACAGAAATGTTGTTGGTGTACAGTACGGTACTGTACAGCAACAACATTACTGTAAATAAATATGTGAATAAAATAAGTTTAATATTAAATAATTGTTATTATTTTATTCACTTATTTATTTACAGTAATGTTGTTGTGTACACTACTTAAATATTAAATAATAATATATTTTGTAATTAATTTAATATTAATTCATTCATTTGTTAATTTGTTAACTAATTCATTCATTCATTCATTCATTCATTGGCAAGGAGATGTATTGTTTGAACCTTTCTACCATTTTCTCAATTTGACAATTTCAAGCATGTGTTTAAAGTGGTGGAAGAGCTAAAAGGCCCCCTGGTGGAGAACACACAGCATCACTTTCTCCTGTCTGATGTTCTGACAAGGTGAGACTTTCACACATGTGGCCAAATGAAGCATATTGCTAGTGCTATAAAAAAAGCAGCTGTCCCACCTATTGAAAATTGTGACCATTTCTAGCTTTCCAATTCAGGGGACGTAAATGTGAGCTAAACACAATATTTCGTACCTGTTCTTGTGATAAAGATGATTTACAAGAGGTTATGTACTTCAATTCTGTAAATGCATGTATGCTATTGTGACTTAATACAACCAGCTTCACCAGTGAATGCTTTTAGAGTTATAATTGAAAGCAATCGTAAACCTAGAGAACACACAGGCACATCTTAAAACGTATGTTTCTGTTGTGTTCATCCTCTTTCTGTTTTGCTTGGTCTCTCTCCTCCATTCATCTTTCTCCTCATACGTTCTCTTCTGTTCCTAGCAGACTTTTCACACTCTCCCTGTCCTCTCACTGACTCAGCCATGTCTCTCTGCAGGGACTATGCTGCCATAGTGTTCTTTGCTAACAGCCGTTTTGAGTCAGGGAAGAGAAAGCTACAATACTTGTCTTTCCAGGACTTTGCCTTTTGCGCCGGTTAGCTCAGCAGCTACTGGACTGTGGGAGCAGTTGGTAAGATGTTCAGCTTAAAGATAAAGTTCAAAATGAAAATGAAAATTCTGTCATTTACATTACTACAGCATCCACTACTGTCATATTGCATGATATTCCACCAATCGGATCATATTTGGTGAGTGTCTTTGTACAGTACGCAGTGGTGAAAGTGAGTAAAATTTAAGTAAGCAAAATCGGGAAGTATCCCCTAAATTCTTTTAGGGAAATACAGTATTTGGGAGAAGGTAACAGTAATGAAGCAAAATAAATTTGAAAGGAAATGCATCACAGCAACTGTATATGCATTCTCATGCTCTTTGTTTTCTTTCTTCCGTATTTAGACAACGTGATGGAAGACATGGATGTTGATCTAGAAAAAGAGTTTCTGCATGACTTGAAAGACTTGAAAGGTTTGGTTAATGATAAAGACATGCTGGACCAACACAAAAGGCATGTAAATAATTAGTTCAGATGGTCATTATTTGTAATGCTGATGACACGCTATCTCTTAACATATCTCTCCTTTCTACAAACATTATAGCTTGGTGTGTGCACAGCTTAGAGGAAAAATGTAAGTCTTTAGTGAGATGGAGGCCAATTTTAAGATGAGAAGCATGAATGTTTTTAATTGTAAACATTTTTCATACTTTTTTTTTTTATATAATATTTTTATTCAGCAAAGGCACCTTAAATTGATCAAAAGTGACATTAAAGACATTTATAAAATTATGAAAGATTTCAATTTCAAATAAATGATTGTGGTCTTTCTATTCATCAGAGAGCCCAAAAAACCCTATTTTAGAATTATTTAAGGCGAGACACTGCAGGTGAATAGGGTAAAAAAAATTAACTACTAATTATCACCTTACTTACCCAGTTGATTGATTACATTGATAATTGCAAAAAAAAATTGTATTACAAGTTTTCTAAAATATTATGTTTAAATATGCAAATGAGGCATTATTTAATGAAATATGCGCTAATTTGCATACATTTCCAGTACAAAAATCTGAACACTGGATGACGTCAGTTTCAAAATTCTTGTTTATTATTTTTTACATATTAGAGGCAAATGTTTTTACAGAGGGAATTTTGGGTATCTCTTTTTGTCACTCCATAATTCTGAAAATACTTGGAACAGCCAGAAAACAATATATTTTCACAATTTTTGGGGAAATAAAATGTTGTATATAATCAAGCAAATTATATATGAACAAATCCCTCTGTAAAAACCTTCAGAATATAGACAGGAATAAAAATTTAAAGTTTGGTGTGTGTAAGTGCTACTGAAGTGGAGATTTATGGCTCAGTGTAGGAGAAAAAAATCATTTTGAGAAAACGGCCTTTAAAGATATGTATTGTAATTGAAATCTATCGACACAAATAGATAAAGTGCTATAAAAGAAACACTTAACAGTGTCTTTTGGATGTTTTCTTTCCACTAGTCTGAAAAAACACTTTATGAAAAGTCAAAAAGCCAAAATCTCACAATTGACAGGTGCATGAAAAAACAGTGCTTTTGCCTGCAGTGTCTCCCCTTAATGATCATTTGACACTGAAGACTGGAGTAATATACACATATTTTTTGATTATTAATTTGTCTTATTCATGTTGGATTACATGGATGCTTATTGCTGTGGTAAACCTCAGAACTTGTCAAGAGCTCTAGTTAACATCGCCTCACACTCACACACACCAAAGACGTCCGAGATCTGTTCATCGAGCTTGTGGTGAAGGACACTGGAGATAAACTCTATGCTTTGAGGTGATATTTGTCCTTGAATACTCCCAGATTGAGTGTGACAGAGTGATTATCGCTTCTTCTCTCAGTTCATTGAACCGTGCCGGTCAGATAAATGGACTATTGGAGATCTCAGACTTTTCCTCACACACTACAACAGCTCTGTACACACACTTGAGGGTTTCAGGTTAGTATATATGCATTTATGTGTGTTTGTGATCTTTCTCATATTTAAAAAAAAATCTAAACATTTTTTTTCCTCAGGCATCAAGTAGTATGGGACAGATACATGGGTGTCATCAAAAGCTGCATCCTGAACATGTATCATGACTAGAACATATTTCCATTGCTGATTTCCAGTTAGCTTGACCAAATCTTTGTTCAAACCTTTAACAAGCCAGTTGCCCTCTCGTTTGTAAATGTTGCTACCTCAGCTCCCTATGTATATCAAAGTATTCTTGTACGGGAGGTTTAACTTAATTAATAAAAAAGTGTTTTCCACAAATCTGCCTTGTTACTTGTTATTCAGGATAATACATAAAAGTTTTTTATTGGAATCTATGGATCCATAAAGAACCTTTAAATTCCATGGAACCTTTTCATTGCACTAAAGGTTCCTTACATTATTAATGGGATAGTTCACCAAAAATTTAAATTCTGTCATTAATTACCCTCATGTCGTTCCAAACCCGTAAGACCTTAGTTTATCTTCAGAACACAAATTAAGATATTTTTGATCAAATCCGAGAGCTCTCTGACCCTGCATAGAGAGCAATGCAACTGACACATTCAAGGCCTAGAATTGCCAGAAAGGTAGTAAGGACATTGTTAAAATAGTCCAAGCTACGAGAATACTTTTTGTGCTCAAAGATAACAGGGCACTATTGTGAACGCGCAGCGAAGACTGACACGGAAGAGAAGAAATTGTTGAATAAAGTCTGTTTGTTTTCTTTGTGCACAAAAAGTATTCTCATAGCTTCGTAACATTACAGTTGCACCACAGTTGTTACATGGACAATTAACGATATCCTTACTACCTTTTTCGGTCTTGAACATGTCAGTTGCATTGCTGTCTATGCAGGGTCAGAAAGCTCTCGGATTTCATCAAAAAAGAAGAAGAAACAAATCCATTATTAAGGCGTTTATACTTTAAACTGTCACTTCTGGCCAAAAGACAAGTCTATAATCCGTAATAATCCAGTAAAATAGTCCATCCCGTGTTGTCATCTCACATCAGAATCCACCACTATATTTTTAAGATAAAATTGTTGAATAAAGTCTGTTTGTTTTCTTTGTGCACAAAAAGTATTCTCATAGCTTCGTAACATTACAGTTGCACCACAGATGTTACATGGACAATTAACGATATCCTTACTACCTTTTTCGGTCTTGAACATGTCAGTTGCATTGCTGTCTATGCAGGGTCAGAAAGCTCTCGGATTTCATCAAAAAAGAAGAAGAAACAAATCCATTATTAAGGCGTTTATACTTTAAACTGTCACTTCTGGCCAAAAGACAAGTCTATAATCCGTAATAATCCAGTAAAATAGTCCATCCCGTGTTGTCATCTCACATCAGAATCCACCACTATATTTTAAAGATATTTTTCACTTGTAAACAGTGCTTGATCTCCTGATTCAGACGAATTAACTTTTTTACTCTGCAAAGCAATTTGATAGAGGAATTTTTTAACATGATTTTAAGTTAAAAACATTTATTACAAAAACTATTTTTTTGAATTGATGGACTGGAGTTAATGTGGATAACTTGTGGATTATTGTGATGCTTCTATTAGATGTTTGTACTTTTGTTCTGACGGCACCCATTCACTGCAGAAGGTCCATTGGTGAGCAAGTGATGTAATGTTAAAGTTCTCCAAATCTGTTCCGATGAAGAAACAAACTCAACTATATCTTGGATTGCCTGAGGGGGAGTAAATTTTAATTTTTGGGTGAACTATTCCTTTAAGAACTGTTCACTGAAAGGTTCTTTGGGGAATCCAACAATGGTTCTTCTATGCCATTGCTGTGAAAACCCCCTTTTGGAACCTTTATTTTAAAGAGTGTAGAGGAGGGTAATTATCTCAAAGTGTGCATGTGATCAATGTTTTCCCACAGTGGAGTAGCTACCTGTTTGTGTGCCCAGCGGGTGTGGGTCAGCAGCAGGGGGCTACAGTTGGCTGGTCAACTCTGAAGTGAATGGATGAGGAGACACTTTTACTACCTTATAAAAAGCCAGACCGAGGACAGCTGTCACCCCCTACAAATGGTCATGGAAAATTCCTCAGAATTTCTGCAGAAGAGTCCTCATGGGAACTTTCCCTGGCACTCCAGCTGTTTCTGAAAGTAGGCTACCTCTGTTGTTTCCATCAAAGCCATTGTCTTAATGGTGCTCAAACCTTTGTGTAATGAAGACGCATGATGTTCCTGGCACCGGTTAGTGTTTTACAGTTAAATCAGGAGGCCTTGCCTCCTTTTTTACCCTGTTAATTTGTGTCTGCATTCCTTTTCGACATCCCCCAGTAAATATCCAGCAGTGTCAGACACAAGTGAGCTTCACCAGGATGGAAGTTAATAAGCCAAACAAAGACAAGTGTATTAAAAATGGGAAGTAATTAAGGCCTACAAATTGCAGGATTTGCCTAATATAACCCAGATGGATTGGTTTGCCTTTTTCCCCCCCTGAGTGATGGATGTGGTATTTGTTCTGGAAACAAGGAATTTGAATCTTTGATTCCTGGATGAAAAACAAGGCAGGAGGGTGAAGGGTGGCTGAGATGCAGGGGCCATTCAGGAGTGGGAGGAGGGAAAGAAGTGGGACGTCCTAAGCTCCTTTCTATAGCATTGCACCTTTCCTCACATTCGTAATACACTAGCTATCACTGCTCATGTCCTGTCTTTTGTCACAGAGCTCTAATCCGCTAAACGAAGAGGGAGAGAGAAATCAATAGAGAGAGAAGAACAAGACAACTTCTGCTAGACAGACTTCAAAAAGTGAGTTTCAAACCATCTATATTTGACCTCTGTGCACTTGAAGTTTGTCAAATTGAGCATAGCAGTACATAATACAAGTGAGATTATTCAAGCATACTTGGAGAGAAAGGCATGTGATAAAGCATGCATGAGAAATGTATCATTCCAGGACGTTATGCTCATTGTTGCCTTGTAATAATGAAACGAGTGACAGAAATTAGTTATATGCTTTGCTGTCATGCTTAGATGTGACAGAAACCTTTAGTTTGAATTGGAAACAGTTGTATTTAATGATTACATGAGTTCAGACACTGGCCATGTTTCTGCCTCTTAGGCAGGCCAATTCTGCTGTTCCAGAACAAACAGTAGAGTAAGTCCATAGAAATCAATGTAAAGTCATGTCACTGTTTTTATAAAGGACATATAAAAAAAGTGATGTACAAGAGCAATTAAAATGGTATAATGCATTTAACCGTAAAAGCAAACCCTCAAAGCTACAGATAAAGCTCATATTTAATCTTGAAAGGTTAGTGTAGGCAGAAGTAGATGTTATTATGTGAGTCCAGGAGGGATAATGATGGCTGAGGAGGTCTATGATTTGTTTTACAGCTATAAAAAATAATGAGGCCTTAAAAGAAATGCTTTACTATGGTAAAAGAGGCCAGAACAGGTGAAATACTTTTCTAGCAGCATTTTGGACAGTATAAAGTCCCATGTGCTACATTGTAAAAAGTGGTAACCTGCAATTATATCAAAGAGATATTTATTATCTCAAAGAGAACCCATAATTAGTTTTGTTGGTGTAAAGTATGTGATGTGAAGTTAAATAGTATATTGTATGTGACTTGACTAAAACCAGTTAATTTAAATACTCTTTTTTTTATCGTACAGTAGTCAGGATGAGATGAAGGTGTGAATAACTATCTCCAGATCACTGAATGTGAGGAATGGAAAATCCGTCATGCAATATCTGATTATATGCACCAACTTGCCTTGTTTCCAAGAACTGCCTAGTTAGCAAGATCAAAATCACTGCACAAAACTCAAACTCACATTTATCACTTATCATATATGCCATGGAGTAATATTTGTTGAAGAATTACAGCCATGTTAATGTAAACCTAATTTCACTATGATAAAAAGAGTGAGAATTTCTGTGCTGGTTCATGCAGGTTTGTTCTGGTGGACAACGCTATTGTAAACACTTGCAATTGGTTAAAATTAGTTAATGCATCACACAGTATTCAGCATATTCACAGTATTCTTAATCTTGATCTAAATTAATGTTTATTTGTACATATGCTAATACATTTCAATATTTCAAGTTGTATAAATTAACATTAATGTATTATTATCAATCATGAATTAAGAATTTTATGTTTTTATTTATTTTGATTTTGAATTACTTTTTATTTTTACATTTTCGGTTTTTATTTGAATTTAAAGTTTTAGTAATTTTGTTGTGTTTTTTTTAAACACGTCTATATAGTTTTTATTAATTCTTGTTTTAGTTATTTTAGTACATCGTTAAATTAAAGTTTAAAAAAGTTAAATTTAATTAAATATTTTATTTTAATACAGATATAGTTTTATTTCAAGTAACGAGACTTGTTTATTTTTTTAATGGTTTTACAGTAGATTTAGTTAACATAATTCTGACCTAGAAAAATTAAATGCTATGAAAAACTAAACGTTATTGTACGTGTAAATTGTACAGCTAGTTAAGCTAGATAGCAATCCAAACGGGGACACCAGCACACCAGTATCCAAAACAAAACATATGGAGGTGGTCTGCAATACTGGCCTTTTCAACAGATCACTTTCACTGCTTCCAAATGTTTATGTTGTGTACTATTCCTGTTAACACATTTATTTGCAATTGCCTTTGTTGTTCTTTATTTACAAGGTCTCACCCCTACCTGTCTGTCTGCCCCCTCCTTATGTTCCTCGAGGAGACGGCGGGAACTGAACAGACCCCCATTGCACGTCTCTTCTCGCTCTTATTGGGCCTCTTTGGTGTGAGAGTGTGCCTTAACGACAACTATACATTTGTTCATCCGTCCAGCTGTGTGTGTGGCAGGGTGAATTATCCTGTACCCTGTAACTATGAAGGCCACATATGTGCTACTTTGCGTGGGTCTGGTTGTTCTTCCTGCTACAATCTGTCAGTCTCCTGCTGAACGTGACTCTTACACAGTAAGTAATTGTGACAATTTCTCCCTGTTCTTCTCTCTTCCTCTTCAGTCTTCCTACATGCTGGAACTTGTACATGTCTATCTGCCTTCCTACGTAACTTGGCATATATAGTGTGCTATTGTATACTATCAGACATCAGTTTGGATTAGAAGTCATGTTCCTGTCAATAAAAGTGTGTGTGATGCTACATAATAAAGTGTGTTTTCTCTGCCAGGAGTGTACAGATGGCTATGAGTGGGACGTGCAGACTCAACTCTGTCGAGGTGGGTGGAAGGTCATGTGCCAGAGAAAGAGCGAGAGAGAGAGAGAGAGAGAGAGAGAGATGAGAAAGTGATGCATTTCTCCTCTAATTATCTTGTTGGTTAAATGTCACATGCACATTCCTCTGTCCTGCCCCTGTGTCTGGCTGCATCTCTGAATGTTAAAATACTCTGTGCCCTGAGTAAACGCTACATTAAGCGCAGACGATTAAAAGAAGCTGTAGATATAAAACTGAGCAGGGTAGCCCCGCCCACTGTCAAGTCTTATTGGTCTAAAATCCTGCTTCATATAAATGGCTAATGGTTAAATTTAAAGCAGCACTATGTAACTTTTGGCGCTCTAGCGGTTAATAAACAGAACTGCACACATCCCGCGGAAGAACATTCCAACTGGAGCTACTTCTCTAAGTTTATGTCTATGGCGATTCACGCAGGTGTGTGTTACTCCGCAGCGGTGACGACCCGACCAGGCTACAATAGTCCAAATATAAGTACTTATTATAAGTGTACCGTAGTGATTCGGAATAAGACAAAAACGCGGTTTGGAAGATGAGTTCATGATGTACTCGCTCATTATATACATTTTGCAAATTTTGAACACAGAAAAAGTTACATAGTGCTGCTTTAAGTAGTTATATAAATTATGTATCGATGTTAAAATACTTTCTGACCCAGTTTAATATTCTAGATATACAGCATATCCTAAACAAAGCACAATACAATAAAAACTTAAATGAGCAACAAGCAATAAATTAATTTGATCTTAGATTTTGCCCTAACCAAGAAATAATATTGTTGGTTGATTGGCCCCTTTTTCTGCAGCTTGTGGTAACTCCACCCATTTTGAAATCTGATTGGTCCAAATCCCGCTTCATTGTCTCATTAAATGTGTTTTGATTGGTTAATAATATTGCGTGGACATACAAAACAATTTCATTTTTTTAAGACCAAAATATACCTGTTAACATCATGGTTTTCATCATTTTATTTGGTAAATTTTGTATATATGTAGACGATTCTTTTTGGTTGATTTTTATTTCATGTTTAATGGTTTTCTTAAAGTGATAATTCTGTTATCATGTATTCACTCTTGTGTTGTTCCACTCCTGTACGACTTGTGTGGAACACAAAAGAAGATATTTTAAAGAATGTTGTTGGTAACCTAACAGTTTTGGTTAAAAAAATGGTACAATTTCTCAAAATATTCTTTTATGTTCCACAGAAGAAAGAAAGTCATTCAGGTTTCGAATGACGTGACTGTGAGTGAATGTAAATGTGAGTAAACAGAATTTTCATTTTTGGGTGAACTATCTCTTTAAGAAAGCCAATAAATAAAAAAAATCAACCATAAAGAACTATCTACATATATAGTGGTGGTCTCTTGAAGCATCTTGGAGACGTTGCCACAGTTCATCTGGATTTAGTCTGTCTCAGTTTGTTGTTTCTTCATGTCATTCCAGACAGACAGGATGATGATGAAATCAGATCTCTGTGTGGATATATATATATTAAATTTAAGAAAATTGTTTGTTACCTTGCAAAAACCTAAATTCTGTTCTCTGTTTTACTTAGACATAAACGAGTGTGAGACTATCCAGCAGGCTTGTCAGGGAGAGATGAAATGCTTTAATCACTATGGTGGTTACCTGTGCCTTCCTCGCTCCGCCTCTGTGATCACCGCACCTGAGACCTCCAGCCAATCAGAGCCCAGTGTGCCTGTGGAGAGTAATGAGGCCTTTAACCCCTGTCCCGTAGGCTACAGGGCCCAAGGAGATACCTGTGTGGGTGAGTTATTTAAGGCCAAATGCAGGCAAAGCCTATTCATGTGGTTTTAGATTGTATTTGTGCATCAGTATGGTATCCTAAAGCTCTTCCTCATGTTTTGGACAGACATCAATGAGTGTGAATTGGACATGCATGACTGTCAGCCCAGCCAGGAATGCATCAACACTGTGGGCACCTACACCTGTCAGTGCCCTGACGGCTACAGCAAGATTGGCATAGAGTGTGTGGGTAAGAGAATAAATTAACTTTTTAATTGCCACTTTCACAATTCAAGATTCAATTCAAGATGTATTTTGCAGTGAAGTATCAACATGGTCAATTTAATTTAGCATAAGATTAAGCTTCTGTTCTGCAGTCTATAGTAAGTATCTCCTCTCATCTGTTAAGATATCGACGAGTGCAGGTACAGGTACTGTCAGCATCGCTGTGTGAACGTGCCAGGATCTTTCTCTTGTGAATGCGAGCCTGGCTTCCAGCTGGCGGGAAACAACAGATCCTGTGTTGGTAAGTCCTTAAACAACATACATTTTCCAGCAACCAAAATTTGCTTACATGCTAATTTAATTATAGTAGTTTGACAAGTTAATCAAAACTCAAACATAAAAATTCTGTCATTTTTTTCAAAACCAGGTCATTTTCTTTATCCCATGGAGCATGAAAAGAGATAGGGTCGCTTGAACTCCAAAAGTAACAGAAAAGTAGCTTAAAATTTGCATAAAAATTGGTTCATATGATTTGTGCTCTACATCATAGCAGCTTACACTTTATTTTAAGTTGTCCTTGTTACACTGTAATTTTACATTTAAGTATGGAGTAATATTAATGAACTACATGTACTTACAATATGGTTATGGTTAGGATTAGGGTTTGGCTTATGGTTACTTGCATGTAATCATGCATAATTTATTGTTATTATAATAGTAAGTACATGTAACGTGTAACAAGGACACCTTAAAATAGAATGTTACCTGATAGCATTGTATGAGGAACACACCGTGTTTTGATGTCAGTGAGAATCATTTTGTGTAAATCTGTAATGTTTGTTGTGATTGATGTCCATATGTATTTCAGGGCAAATAACAATTTAAATTAAGTTTTTTCCTCTAACCAAACAATTGTATAACTTCAGAATATTTTGGAATATACAGTAGCACACAAGTTATGTGTACTGTTTTATGATACAGTCATGGCGCTTTGGAAATCAGTAGCACCTAATACATAAGCACATAATATGTGACCCTGGACCACAAAACCAGTCTTAAGTCGCTGGGGTATATTTGTAGCAATAGCCACAAATACATTGTATGGGTCAAAATTATAGATTTTTCTTTTATGCCAAAAATCATTAGAATATTAAGTAAAGATCATGTTCCATAAAGGTATTTTGTAAATGTCCTACCGTAAATATATCAAAACGTAATTTTTTATTAGTACTATGCATTGCTAAGAACTTCATTTGGACAACTTTAAAGGCGATTTTCTCAATATTTAGATTTTTTTGCAGCCTCAGATTCCATATTTTCAAATAGTTGTATCTCGGCCAGATATTGTCCTATCCTAACAAACCATACATCAATGGAAAGCTAATTTATTCATCTCAATTTCAAAAAATGACCCTTATGACTGGTTTTGTGGTCCAGGGTCACATATTACCTAATGGTTATTTTTAGGATTGATTCTTTATAACAATTAACTAATCTTCCCAGAAATGAGCAGGGAGTTTTTTTGGCAAACTAAAGAGAACCTAAACAGAACATTCTCAGTTTATTTTTAGGGTGTATTTTATAACCAGGGAGGTTTTTTATGACAACCTAGTGTGTGTGTGTGTGTGTGTGTGTGTATATATATATATATATATACTGTATATATATATATATATATATATATATATATATATATATATATATAAATATATATATATATATAC
>NW_015505523.1:2380771-2426733 GCF_001515645.1 Sinocyclocheilus grahami | reverse complement strand
AACCCACAGCCATTAATGTCTAAACCGCTGGCCACAAAAGTGAGTACACCCCTAAGTGAAAATGTCTAAATTGGGCCCAATTAGCCATTTTCTCTCCCTGGTTTCATGTGTCTCATTAGTGTTACAAGGTCTCAAGGTGTGAATGGGGAGCAGGTGTGTTAAATTTGGTGTTATCGCTCTCACTCTCTCATACTGGTCATTTTTTATTATTATTATTATTATTATTTTTTTTTTTTATCACCTTAAACCAAGAACACTGCACATGTGATTGTTTTATTATTATTTTTGGGTGAACTATTGCTTTAATGCTGTCTATTCAGATTTTTTTCAGTACACACGTTTCTAAAATCTTTCTTCTTTGTTATCAGATGCAAATGAGTGTGAGATGGGAGCACCTTGTCAGCAAAGGTGTTACAACAGTTACGGTACGTTCCTGTGTCGCTGTGATCAAGGCTATGACCTGGGACCCGATGGCTACTCATGCAATGGTTAGTGCAAAAGACATAACCCTAATAGTTTTTGACCAATTGACGATGTGCTTAGTGTAATTGGTTTTCTTTCTCTCCTCCCAGATATTGATGAGTGCAGCTATTCCAGTTTCCTTTGCCAGTTTCAGTGTGTGAACGAGCCTGGAATATTCTCCTGTGTTTGTCCAGAAGGTTACGAGCTAGTTAGAACACGACTCTGCCAAGGTATTGAAACAAAATCCCTTTTTTGTTTTTTACACTTGACTCTTATAATCACATTTCACTTGGTTTCAGTTTGTCATAAGAATTCTGTGTGTAGATGTGAATGAGTGTGAGACAGGCGCTCATCAGTGTGGGGAGGGACAGGTCTGTGTGAACATCCATGGTGGACATAAGTGTCTCAGCTCTAACCGCTGCCAGGACCCCTACGTCCAGGTCTCAGAGAAGTGAGCCATTTCCATTGGTTTAAAGGCAACTTATAATTGAATCAACATCATATTTTGACACTTTTCAGTATTTAACACCCCTTTCCCCTTTTCCTTGTGTCATTTTGTTTCGGGCCAGTCGTTGTATATGTCCAGTGGTGAAGCCAGAGTGTCGTGACCTGCCCTTCTCCATTGTGCATCGATACATGAGCATCACCTCCGAGCGCTCCGTTCCTTCCGACATCTTCCAGATCCAGGCCACCAGCGTCTATCCCGGAGCCTACAACTCCTTCCGCATTCGTTCTGGAGACGAACATGAAGAATTCTACATACGGGTTAGTCAGAGACACACAACACCCTTTAAACATCAGTTTCATGACGTGTGATCGAGTAAATACTGGTGAAAATGGTTCTGTTTTGCATTCTTTTTTATTATATTACACTATCATTCATTTGGGTTCATGTGGGTCATGTTTTTGAAAGAAGTCTCTTATGCTTCGATCAAAATACAGTAAAAACTGTAATATTGTGAAATATTATTACAAGAATTTTAACAATTGTTTTCTGTTTTAATATATTTTAAAATGTCATTTATTCCTGCAATGGTAAAGCTGAATTTTCAGCATCATTACTCCAGTCTTCAGTGTCACATGATCCTTCAGAAATCATTCTAGTATGCTGATTTGGTGATCATGAAACATTTCTCATTATTTTCAATGTTGAAAACATGTTAGTTATTTAATATAGTGCAGAATCTTAAATATTTTTATCCTATTTAACATTTACATTTACATTTAGTCATTGAGCAAACGCTTTTATCCAAAGTGACTTACAAATGAGGACAATGGAAGCAATCAAAATCAACAAAAGAGCAATGATATACAAGTGCTATAACAAGTCTCAGTTAGCTTAACGCAGTACACGTAGCAATTAAAATTTTTTTTTATAATAAATAAAAAGAAAACTGATCAAATAGAAAAAGATTAGAATTTTTTTTTTTAAGAAAACATGCAGTTAGTAAATGAATAGATTGCAAGTCAAAAAGGGACACGTTTTTTTTTTAAAGAATAGAATTAGAATAGAGAGTGCTAGAGTTACTAGAGAGATTTGAGCCGATTCTTGAAGATGGCTAAGGACTCGGTTTGCTGCTCAGACTGAGTTGGGCAGATCATTCCACCAGGAGGGAACAGTTAATTTAAAAGTCTGTGAAAGTGATTTTGTGCCTCTTTGGGATGGCACAATAATATGACGTTCACTTGCAGAATGCAAGCTTCTAGAGGGCACATAACTCTGAAGTAATGAATTTAGGCAGCTATTGGTAGCCAGTGAAAACTGATAAACAGAGGTGTGACGTGCATTCTTTTTGGCTCGTTAAAAATTAATCTTGCTGCCGCGTTCTGGATTAATTGTAACGGTTTGATAGACCTGGCTGGAAGACCAGCCAAGCACTGCAATAGTCCAGCCTGAGCAGAACAAGAGCTTGAACAAGGAGTTGTGAAGCATGCTTCGAAAGAAAGAGTTATTTAATCTGTTCAATTCTTTGTTTGAAGCTTAGTTTTAAGCTTTGAAAATCCCAAAACGTTCAGTCTGAGTTTAAATGAAAAATCTCAGATTCTCCTACTTTAGGACTCATTTATTTTTGTCATTTCTTGTTCCTAGCAAATCAACAACATCAGTGCCATGCTGGTGCTGGCAAGAGCAGTGACGGGACCGAAGGAGTACATCCTTGATCTGGAGATGGTGTCTGTCAATCCTCTCATGAACTACCAGACCAGCTCTGTTCTGCGTCTCTCCATTTATGTTGGGCCTCATGCTTTCTGAGGAGAGAGAGATGGAGAGACAAACGGAAGAAAAACACTGTATGACAGAAGATTTTTTTTTATTCAGTCTATTTCTGCTTTTATGTGTTGAAATTTGGCAACACAGTTCCACAATTCATCACCTAATGATGTGAAATCATCTTTTTTTGTGGCTGACTTTGGCCGGTGACTGCAGGCCTATTCTGGGAAGCGCTAAAGCATCTGAACATTCATTCCTCTCACTTTGTCATTCTCACACATACATGCAGCATACAAACACACACCAAAACACATATCTGCTGCAGATATATCAGAAAGATATAATTAGTTATTAGTACCAGCTAACAAAACCTCCCCAAAAAAGGAAGAATTATCTAACCTACATACAATACACATTCCAAAATGCTTTTGTAATTACGTTTATCTAGTGTAATCTCAGAAAACACTAACAAACTAAAGAAAAATCCAGGTTTCTATAAGCCTTGAATGAAACATGAACAGAACAAATTTCTTTGTAAATATTTTGTGAAACCAAATTTTCTTTAATGCTTATTGAATTCAAGATTTTTTTTGCTAAATTACATTGTTATGGGAATACATAAAAAATGTATATTTTAATCCGCCCTTCACATCTTTGTTTTTATGATCTTTTTTTTGACCTCTAAGTTTCCTTTCTTGTCTGTATGTTGAAAATATCCCATTTTGTGTACATGCTAATAATTCGGTTCAAGTTTCTGTTGATTTTGAGCGTTTATGATAAGCATAAATGAAATGTATTACTCCAGTGTCTCCACATGGTGACAGTGTAACACTGGAGCACACATGCTGAGTTTTACCGTTTTTTGCTATTACCTGAAAGAACCATGATTACAGTCGGGTTTAAAGGGTTAGTTCACCCAAAAATTCAAATTAGCCCATAAATTACTCACCCACAAGTCATCCTAGGTGTATATGACTTTTTTCTTTCAGACGAATCCAGTCGGAGTTATAGTAAAAATTGTCTTTGATCTTTCAAGCTGTTTCATGCCACTCAGCGGGTGTTGCATGCATCCGTCCAAAAGCAGTTAAAGAGAATGTGCCCATCCATAAAAAAAAGTGTCTCACACGGCTCCGGGGGGTGAACAAAGGCCTTCTGTAGCGAATCGATGCGTTTTTGTAAGAAAAATATCCATACTCAAAACGTAATAATCACTTTAATGTAGCTTGCGCTCACTGTTGTACACTGGAAGCAGTTCTGTGCGGATGACGTATGAGGTCAGCGTTGTGCATGCACCAGTGAGACTTGTGAAAACCAACGTTTGTTTATAGGAGCAAAGGAAGCAAAGTGTCAAAACGTAATAATCACTTTAATGTAGCTTGCGCTCACTGTTGTACACTGGAAGCAGTTCCGTGCGGATGACGTATGAGGTCAGTGTTGTGCATGCACCAGTGAGACTTGTGAAAACCAACGTTTGTTTATAGGAGCAAAGGAAGCAAAGTGTCCTTACTTTAGCAAAGGAAAACCAGTCTCCTCTTGGCTTATATCGAAATCCCCCGACATTCTTCTTTACAAATCCTCGTTTTGTACTTCTAATTAGTGACCGTTGTTTTGTTTTGATCTCTCCCCTGCACTTCCCGGTGCGTCACTTCTGAGCGGCGCATGCGCAAAGCCGACCTCATACGTCATCCTTCCGGAACTGCTTCCAGTGTGCGCAAGCTACATTAAAGTGATTATTACGTTTTGAATATGGATATTTTTCTTACAAAAACGCATCGATTCGCTACAGAAGGCCTTTGTTCACCCCCCGGAGCCGTGTGAGACACTTTATTTTTATGGATGGGCGCATTTTATTTAACTGCTTTTGGACGGATGCATGCAGCACCCGCTGAGTGGCATGAAACAGCTTGAAATATAAAGTTAATGAATAAAAAGAAACAGGATAACTACAATCTAAAAACCGATACCTTTAAATGCTAAAGGTTTGTTTTTGCAGGCCATTCGTTAACATAATTTCATCAATGGACTGGTCATCTCACACTTGTTTTGGGGGGAAAAAACGAGTAGGAAGTTCTGTTTGAGTCAGCGTCTGATTTGTTACTGCTATGTGTGTGAAAGGATCTGTGTGTTAATTATAACGGCATGCAGTGTATTGTCAAGTGATAAGTGTGAATTTAGCCTGGTGTAGCTCCAGCAGGGAAATGATGAGCTCATTGATGGTCAGTGTTGGCACAGAGGGCTTGTGGGCAGTGCAGCAGATGGATGTAGGTGTGATAGGAGTAGCTGAGCTCAGTGGCAATCATATCAGATGATGCTGTAATATTTTACATTCTTCGGTTTTCTAAGACTTCGAAGGTCTTTCTCCTGTGGAACACAAAAGAAGGTGTTTTGGAGAATGTTGGTAACTAAACAGCTTTTGTTCCCAATGGACGTCAATGGGAACTGGAACTCTTTTGCTATCAATATTCTTTAAAATATCTTCTATTGTGTTCAGCAGAAGTAAGATGTGCATACAGGTTTGAGTAAATGATGACAGAATTTTATATACACTATTTTTTATCTATTTTGTTGTGACTATGACCGCTTTCGATGAAAATGTAATTAATATGTTACATTAGCATTTACATTTGTTTAAAATTAAACAAATGTTCATAAGCCTGTTTATAAATAGCTGAATGTTCTCTAACAATAAACAAGGTTAGTTCTTTTCATTAGCAGAGAGGAAAATCGGGGCTTTGGAGCTATTTTTGTGGTTTAGAAGAGTAATGTTACAGTAGGTTATAAGGAGAGTAATTTTCCTGTCCACCCCCTCAAATACACGTCACAATCGGGCCACTAAAACATATTATTCTCTGATCACCATGAATGACTGAAACAACACATGTACACTCTTGTCGTGAAATTCGAAATATTACCTTTCCCCTCATTTTTGTTGGCAATTTGAACTCATTTCCATCCCACACAGATCAGGTTTACAAGATGACAAGGTGAAAAATGTTTCTTTAAAGCAGAAAGAATCATGCAACGTGACCTTCCAAGTAATTTAATGTGCTCTAAAGGTGTGAAAGCAATGATAAGGTGAGTTTTTGTGTCAAAGAAGCTTGTTACATTGCCAAAAAGTGTGATGTTTTAAACATATAGGAAGATTTCTCTTTTGGTTTTAGGATATTTATAAATGTCACTTAATTAATGGAGGTTAAATGTTGTGACTTCTTTTGTTTGGTTCAAATTGGTGGTGTGCTTGAGAACAACCATCATTTCGCATCTCTTGCAATGTGCAAATTTTGTTACTAAGATACTGCAGCTCCGTTGCCATGGGTGCAGAGATACAGAGATGGTCAAGTATCAGCTACTAGTATAAACCCCTAAATAAAAAAATTAAAAAAGAATAGAAAAAGACACAACGACAGGGATACTACAAGTGAAACACACTGTGCATTTTTGTTACCAAAATTCGGTTTTGATCACATTCTGAATATGGAGTCCAAATTAGGATGGATTTTTTTGTGCCATACACAGCATAAGCCAAGAAGACCTTGAGATTTTTCCTGGAAAGCTGCTGGATTCAATGTGAGATAATTACCCAAGTGTTCTTTCGATTCTTCGAAAATGACCAAAGTTCAATGCATATTAAAAGACGTCCATGTGAACAGATTATGAGCATTACACATCTTCTCCAAGAAATCCCATCCCCCATCTTTCTGATTTCAGCAGATGGCCGTGCCACCCACGTAATAAACAAAAAAGTCCAGTGGGAGCTCAAGGGTTAGGGTGACAGTTCCCTCTCTGCAGAGATCTGTCTCCCAAGGGCCAGGTCCACATCATCCAGCAAAACTTTTCATCAATATTGATAGCATATGTTCTGAGCGACGTCAAATGCTGTGGCTGTCCAACAGTTCTATCATACAGCCTCCTATGTGCATCCATTATAGTTCAAAAGCTAAAAGATTTTGTTATTTGATCAGTAATGGCCATAATCGCACAGGCTGGACATAAAAAAAGAGGAAAAAGACAGTATTGAGGCAGATAATGGCAGTCAGATACCACATAGGATGTGAAATATTACAAACAGGAAGTGTGAGTCAGACTTATTTAACCTCAGGTCAAAAAAAACAAACAAAAACTGACACATCACCTCTGGAGGTGATGGATGGATGCCAGAACCAAAATACAAGCAGGCATCTGATGCCCCATAGTATTCTCAATTAATGTTCTTTAAAAGTTACAGAAGTCCATCGAACACATATGGATCTGTCTGTCCTTGAGCAGTATATTTAGAATCTTATAGAAAGCGGTTTGAAATAAATGAGCACTGTTGCTGGGTGTTAAAAATAGCCTGAGCGACTAAGGAGAAAGGAGAAAGAAAAAAGCAAGCGCAGTTACAAGGCTGCCGTTTGAACAGGCTTCATCAACTGTAGGAGATGTGTAGGCGAGAACTTAGCTCACGTACGATCGCTGTTCGATGTTTAAAACTTTTGTAAACACACAAAATGTATGCATGCACTTCTCTACAAATAAAGAAGCCATAAAGAACCACCTTTGGTTCCCCAATTTATTTTTCAGTGAGCAGATCTTAAAAGATTTCAAGAAAACATTTTTGATTTGCTGAAAATGTTCTCATCCTCAGGCCATCCAAGACGTAGATTAGTTTGTTTCTTTATTGGAACAGATTTGGAGAAACTTAGCATTGCATCACTTGCTCACCAATGGATCCTCTGCAGTGAATGGGTGCCGTCAGAATGAGAGTTCTGATATAAGAACAGATAAAAACATTTAAATAATCCACAAGACAGACATAAGAAATTCATCAAGTTTTTAACTTCAAACCTTTGGGTTCCTCTATTCATAATACTGCTTTCTGTAGTGAAATAGTGTCTCATCTGAATGAGGAGAGAAATATGCACAGATTAAGCACTCTCATTCTGATGGCACCCATTCACTGCAGAGGATTTTCAACATTATTTTTATTTTTGAGTATATATATATATATATATATATATATAAATCATTTTTTCTTCGTAGCATGAGGAACATTTTAAATATCTAAAGAACCTTATTTGCGACTTTTAATGTGAGAAAGGTTTCATGGACGTTCTTAATGAAATCCATGGATGCCAAAAAAGAGCCTTTATTTTTAGAAGTGTATGGAACTAAAGTCTTAATAAGCTCTCAGTCTTAACTACAGTAAAATGCATTCTTGTTATGAATCAATGGGGTAGGTCATGATGTCACCGATATAATTACAGAATGATTTGGCAATATAAAGGGCTCAGCAGATAAGATCCCCACTTCATCACAATATATTGTTTACATGTGATATGAATCATGACATGGCATGTGGCTTTTAATACATGTTACTTTAGATAAACAAAGTTTGTTGAGGTCGAGCTTCAGATGATGACCATTACCATCCTCAGTCTTGTCCTGCTCAGATATTTTAAAAGAAGTGTTGCCAAGCAACAGATCATGTCTATTCTTTAAAGTAAAAGAGTGAGGACCTTGATTCTTCTGGTTTTAAAATAAACATGAACATAAAGAAGAAGAAACTGTAAAACCAGACAAGTGTCCTTCAAACTGTTCATTCACTGATTTCTCCTTATCTTCCCCTTCCTCTCTCTCTCTCTCCAGTGAAAACTATTTTCTGCTTTGTTTCGTTATTCACATGTAAATTTACTAAGAAAAAAGAGAAAGGAAATAGAAACACTGAATATGAGCTATATTGAGTTTTCAAATGTGAAATTACTTTCTCAATAGTTTTAAACTCCTAGTATAAAATATTTTTGATTTGTTAGTAATCAGTAGGCTGATACTATAAATAACATCAACTCTTCTTGAAATGCTTAACCATATGCATGACTTGGCCTACATTTTGTGGCCTGTTTATTAAAAGTATAAATATAAAATAAGAAAAAAATATAGCAGGCTGATATAGCATGCAAATTTCTAATTTAATCCATTTAAACGAACTATATTTAAATGATTTTTTTATCTGCCTTATTTATAAAATGTTAATTGTTCGAAAAACTTTGTTTTGATATGTTTTGTCAGTAGGGGGCGATCATACAATGTCAACCCTGTTACCATCATTTTCTGTAGTAAACAAATGATATATATTTTTAAAAAAAATGTAAAAACATCAAAACAAAAATCGAACGTGACCTTAAAAATTAATCGTATTTTTAATATAACAAAATATAACAATACAGCTTGTTTCAAATTAAAAATTATATTACAACATGTATTATTTAAAATAATACAGTATATTTACAAATAATTTTTCTCTTATAATCATACAAGAAATCGTTTTCAGATCACCTTATCAAACTGTAAACCCACCACAGCCTATATTCGTGATGCGTCTCTTGATTTAACTGCAGTTTGCTGTAAAATGATATTTCAATGATCATGCTGCGTGTGGGGGCAGTCGTGGGATAAAACACTTATTTTCTTAATCGTGGTTATTGTTTGTTTTCTATTTTCATTGCATGGGTGGCTTGATGTAATTGCTGATGTAATTGCTGATTGTGAGTTATCAGCCTCCTACTAATTGCATTGATGAAGAAGCAATAACCACAGGCGCATCTACAGTTTTCAATTAGCATCTCACACTGAAATTCATTGACATGAGATAGTCTATAAATTCTTACACCTAATCCCGTCCTCAAATAACAGCATTTAGTAGCAAAATGGATGGATGCATCTGCTCTGAGCGCGCAACAGGGTGGAGAGTTTGGACCACTGCCTTCGTCTAGATTTGTCCAAATTTGGCTTTGTGCGTTTAAAGGGATCCCATATTTATCCTACGTCACTATCACAGCAGCAAAAAGCAGAGATGCTTGGAGATCAGATTCAAATCCATTTATGCACGCCCCCTCCCAACATTTCTTCAGGCGCCTCTATATAAAGGATCTGGAGGCAATGTTGCCATCAGAAGCTTCACGCGAAAGCGAGAGAGAGATCCATAGCATACCAACAGTACAACTTAAGAGACGACAGAGGATATATGGGCAAAGAAAAAATGTTTTTCTCAATTATTGAGTAGTTTAAAAAAAAAAGATATTATCCGAAACTTACAAGAAGTGGCGTCTGCCCCAAATGATGGCTGAGTAGCTCTAACCGCAGGCAGTTTTTTTTGACGCAGATTATTCGTCCGTTCCAACGATTTTTTTGGAATCGACAAAATGTACCGGTCCACTAAAGGAGCCTCAAAGGCTCGGAGGGATCAAATCAACGCAGAAATTCACAACTTGAAAGATCTTCTGCCCATCTCCGATGCCGACAAAGCTCGTCTTTCCTACCTTCACATCATGTCCCTAGCCAGCATTTACACAAGAAAGTCCGTCTTTTTCTCTCAAGGTAGGGTTAACTTAACAAGGACTTTTGAAAATTATACTGAGAGATTTTGAATGGAGTTCATGAGTTGCCATTCGAATATAAAGTTATGGATGTTGCGTTAGCTCTTCAGATCAGTGTATTTGCTTTTAGTTTCTTGAAAGGTTAAAAAGTTATTGACCATTACATGGTTTTCTAAAGAACATAAAATCTGAATCAAAATCATTTTAAAACCTTAATTTTTTTTACAAGCATAAAGCAGATATGTCATATCTGAGGAATCTCTGTCTCTGTCCAGAGTTCTGAAAGTTGCTGGTCTCTGTCTATGGTGCTGATTTTGAGCTATTTGTGTGGATGTTGCTTTAGATGACTTTCTCATCGCTTGAGATTAAGAATTTGTACTATGTACATACAGATCTTTATTTTGAGATTTCCATGTTTTGTCTTGATCAGTGGCAGCAGGTCATGACGTGAGCGGAAGCGTCCTGTCTTTGCCAGAACTCTCGGATCTGCTGCACACACTACCAGGGTTTCTCCTAGTGCTGACCAGTGAAGGAAAACTCCTGTATCTATCGGACAATGTCGCAGAGCACCTTGGCCATTCCATGGTAAGAAATCAATTGTAAAATAAACAGTTCATCTAACTTTTTAGTGCTTTGTTAGGAACTGGTGCATGCTAAAAATAATTATTTGGGCTTCATTCAGGTGGATCTGGTGGCTCAGAGTGACAGCGTGTATGATATAGTAGACCCAGCCGACCACTTCATCATGAGAGGCAACCTTGTGCCAATCACCACACCTGACACAGGTAATTTACACTGTTGGTTTGACACCTTCTTTTAACTTGAATAATTTGAGATGTATTGTGCATGATGTAAAAAATGATCCCTTCATTTGTCACTCTTTTTTTATTCTAGACCGTCTCTTTCGCTGCCGCTTCAGAACTTCAAAGTTTGTAAGGAGACAGGGATCAGGCAACAAACTGACATTGGTTCGGGCACGCTGTCTGCCACCTCCATACCACACATCCTCCTACTGGACCTCCAATCCAGTGTGGGTGTGTTTTTGCTCCCCACTGGAGTCCAGCGTACCTCAGGTTTCGTCAGCTACGAATCCTCTCCCCACCCCTCCTGCGGAGCAGTCTTTCCTCCTGTCCTGTTTCCAGTCTCAACACAGCCGGGACATGAGAATCCATGCTGCTCAGGACAGGTACAGTATGAGTCCTGTGAATGTCCCTGTCGGTATATGACTATGTATTTGAGAGTGAGGGAATAATCCTGTTGTCTCTCTCTGACAGTGTGAGTGTGTACCTTGGCTATGACATAGAGACTCTGCGTTCTCGCTCATGGTACAGTCTGATTCATCCTCGTGATCTCTCTCACGCCTCTGCACAACACTGCACCCTGTGTGAGTACATAACTTTATTCATTTATTTTTTACATTTGACACCATATATCAAAATGCTGGTCTAGTAAATGTGGTTTGTTAATTGGTCATTCTGTCCTATTTCAGTACATGAAGGTGGGGAGAGGCAGGTGGAGATGGTGGTCCAGATAGAGGCAGCAGATCATTCATGGGTCTGGCTTTACATTGTTCTTCAACTGGAGACTGGAGCATATCCCATCAACAGCCACAACTACGTTATAAGGTATAAAGGCTACCAGCTTTTAAGTTTAATATACTATACAATAAAAACAATTATATTTACAATTTTAGTAAAATTATCATTATTAAATAATAAAAATGTGCTTAATTTGATTTTTAATTTAATTAAACTTAATTGTATACATTATTATTATTATTATTATATTATAAGAATATATTCTTATATCTTATATTCTTATATTCTTATTATTGTATACATTATTATTATTATTAATATTTAATATTTAATATTAATATTATTAATACTTATTTTTATTAATAGATATAATATTAATATTATTATTATATTAATAATAGTGACATATCATTTTTAATGATTTTAATAAACTTTTAATAATGGTAATATTAAGTATTATTATTATTATTATATTCATATTTATGTCATAACATTTTTACTGTCTTTCATAAACTTTTAATAATGATAATATTAAGTATTGTTGTTATTATTATTATTAATATAGTAATAATAATAATTTATTATTAATACAATTTATTATTATTATTGAAACTTAATATGTTTTTAAGATGTTTTATAATATATTTCATATGTTTTATTATATTTAATATATTTAAATACTATGATTTATAATAATAGTATTTATTTTCAAAAAAAGCTATCTTAAACACATTTATGAAATAATTAACAATCTGTCATTTTCTCTACCCTTCTCTCAGTGAGTCTGAAGCCTGGTCGGTGCGTCAGCAGTTGTGTTCAGAGCAGAACCAGCTGGCTCTCCTGTACCAGGAGGCACGCCAGAGCTCTGACCCCCTGTCCAGCCCAGACCAGGTCTTCACACCCAGCAGCAGTGGCCTGTCCTCCCAGTCCTTTGACTTCAGCTTCACCACTTCTGGCCGGAGCTCCTCTGAGGAGCTCCCTAGCACCTCTGCCCCAACCAGCATGGCACTCGACCCTCTTCAGGGCTTTTCTCAGGACGAAGAGAGCCATCCACACCTGCATGGCGGTCACCAGATGTGGAGATCAGCCATGACTGTTTCCCCTGAACATCTAAGCAACACCCCGAGTCTTTCTGCAGTTCCCCAAACCCATGTCACCCCTCCACCCCTTCCTCCGTTCAAACCTCCTCCTAAGCGCCAAAGCTCAGAGGAGTTAATTTGCACACCTCCTTACACCCCAAGACTCGGAAGGGGGAGTTTCATGTTTGGTGATGAGACCTTTACATCAGACCATAGCAATGTAGTCAAAATGAGGCAGTCTATAACCTCAGCGTCCCTTCCCGCAAGCATCGGCCCTACTCAACATTGCCGCAAACGCCTATACGAAACATTACCGCCTACTCCAGACAGCCCAGGCAGTGACGAATGCATTCTCATGGCGCTGCCGGAGATCAGAGGACCTTTGTACGTAGACGTCCCCCATTTCCCATTCTACAATCTACCCGAAGGCCTTTTAACCCCTGAGGCCTCGCCCACCAAAAAGCCCTGTTTGAGTTTCTTCCCTCGGGAAGACGATTCGGAAAGAGAGCGAATGGAGATCTCGCTCCTGGCTCAGTACATTAGCACTTTAGCTGAAGGTTTCTGTCACAGCCACCCACAAAACACATCGGCTCCACCTCTTCACGCATCTTTTGAGGGCCCAAACTCCTCGCTGGCTCACATTGATGTCTTTATGTTTGAGGAGAAAGCAGTAGATGGCATCCCACTTCCAAATCTGCCATCCACCTCCCCCGTACCTCCCTCGACTTACTCATCAGAGCTGTCCTACGCTCAGCGCTCCCCGAGCCACAGCTCCCCTGTCCATGCTCAGGAGGAGGTGGCAACTCTGAATGGTGTACACCACCTCTGTAGCGTCCAGCCGACGCACCATAATCGCATGGCCGCGGGTGGGCTGCAGGAAGCCGAGAGACCCGACGAGGAAGTGAAGACGATGTCCACCCCAGGGTCCACCGCACTTCCTGCCCTCACTCCTGCTCTGCCTTGTGCCCAGTCCCTCCTAGAGGAGCTGGTCACCATGGAACCTGTGTTTGGGGCAGCCGCCCCGATGACTCCTGCCGAGAGGCAACAAGATGAGTTGTATCAACTCCCTCATCAAGGAGGACACCAGATCTTCTACCAAGGTGAGAAACGGTGGCATTTTTTGCAATTTTAGTATGTCAGTATCTCAAAGTTTTTGTGTCTAAACTGTGCTTTTTCTCTCTCCTTTCCGACAGATGGAACCAGTGATCACATGTTTTAACATAAGTCTGTGACTTAATCAATGAAGTATGGCATATTGTCAACTTTTACGAAGCTATTTTTCTGGGATAATGTGGTAGATTTAAAACAAAGTGTGTAAAAAAGGATTATTTATGTTTATATTTCAATATCATGAAGTCACATGAACATGCATCCTATTCATATTGGACTGTCACTTTGGGGAAAAGTACTTAAAGTAACATAAAGGCAATTGCCACTTTGTATTCACTTATAGTGAAGACTGTGTTTTACTGAAAGAATAGGTTTATGAATCACAAGTGTATCTTTAAACCATCGTAGAGTTCTACGACCAAATAGAGGATTGATTCCTACCTACAATACTCTTTCTATTTGCTCTTCATTGTGTCATTGCATGAAAACCATAGAAAATACTTATTAAATAAACAATACAGGATTGTCTTGAAGTCTTAAAATGAAAGGTTACTGGCATTGATGGTTCCATGAAGAACATTAGACACTTTAAATTGCATGAAAGGTTCTTTCTAGTGGATATACAAATGTTCTGGTTGACTGAAAATTCTTTGAGGAACCCGAAATGGTTCTTCTATGCCATCGCTGTGAAAACCTTTCTTTTAAAGAGTGCATTCGATGTACTATATGTTCTTGTACACAAAGAATATCCTTGAATTTTATGCGCTCTTGTTTTCCAAATATGTATATGAGAGTCAATTAAATGCATCAAAGCGAGGTTCATTGGTGTGTGCTCATTGTTGCTGCCCCCTCCATTGTTCGCTTTCATTCACTGCCTTTTTAGTGTGTCTCCATGGTTTCCTAGGACAGACTGACGCAGATGATGAGGTGCTATCTGTTTTTCCTAACGTATGCTCTTGACTCAGAGGCACAGTAGAGACAATCAGCCTCCCACACACACACACACACACACATGCATATATGTCCACGAACGCATGCTGTACAGTGAATAGTCAGCCCACACTTTCCCATTATACCTGAAAGCTCACGATAATACCCTATATGGCCTTTCCTGCCTTTCCATTTTTTCCTCTTGTTGCTGGGGAAGCGAGATCTTCCTTTCACAATCTCCACCCCCGGTGCCCCTAAATCATTGTTTGCTTGTCAGTTATCCAGTTATGCACATTTCCATCGAGTCCGACGTCCGGTGCTGCGCTGATCCTCCCACATGGGCCCATGGGCCAACTTACCGCCCCGTGTCCAGAAATACCCCACGAGTTTCATCTGAATAAAACTCTTCTTATGTCTTCTCTTCCTGTCCTTGTGAGAATGATGCACTTTCAGCAATGAAGAGGAATAAAAATAGACTGGACTGAAAAGAGGAGGAAAAGAGGGAATGGGGAGCGCTTGGAAAGTGCACAAGGACTTTTAGGTGCTTATTCATCCTGCTTTCCTCCCACTCATCCAATCAGTCAGCTGAATTTCTTTTCATCCTCCCTCTTTCACACATCTGTGCTTTATCATTGATACCGTCCTATTCATTAGGACCCTCTCTCCTTATGACTCACCCTTACCTTAAACTCGTCTCTCCCTTCTCTGCTCTCTCGCTCTTCATCATCCTCCAGATACATCCAAACAAACAACCCGTGCCCACTTAAATCATAATAGAAATGCAAAAATGAAGATGCTCTCATCTTGTTTTCTGGAAAGTATGATGAAAACAACCACCTACATTGTCTGTACTATTCAAACGTACAAAACATTTCTATTCTTAAGCTCTAATGCTAGGGTGCAATATCAAAAGAACAATTTTCTCAACAAATAAATTATATTGGCAGATATACAGCAAAACAAACCTTTGAAAAAAGTAGGCAAGCTGTCTTCATCCTGGGGCTTGAGACGATGTCTTCAGTTCTCCACCACTCACGAAAGGCCTGCATTGCACCAACATGAAACTTTACTCAGTGTCAGTGGTGACTATGATTTCACCAAGTACAACATCCTTGTTGATCCTGGAACAACATTCCTATCAACCAATCAGAATTGAGGGATAACGTTTCAGGAAATATCTGTTTTAGGCTAACAATCAGGGTTAGGTGCTTCTACACCCTTGTTAATCAGCTATCATTTCACACTGTTCTTAGGAATAAATTATGGGTAGGGTTAGGTTTAGGGGTAGGGATTGGGTTAAGTCTATATTTTTGGACAGTTATGTTGATCCAGGCTCAACAAAAGATGTTGATCCAGGAACATGTCTTACTTGATTTGTCAGTATATACTGTAAAGACTGCTCAATGCTGACGTTCAGTGGTCATTGATGGAAATTGTAATGCTTGTGAAAAAAAGAGTATTTATTATCAAAAAAATGTACTTTAAAAGTATATGGTTTCGTGCAAACTGAATGTAATGTTTAGTTATGACGTACAACACAACGTGTAGGGCACCTTTAATTTTACATTATTAAATATAAACAGTTGATGGTCGCTATTAATCAGGGTATCTTCCGTCCAATCAATTTTTGTTTTAATATTGAAATCTGAAAAATGAAAAACGGGCACATATTTCGTTTTTCAATTATTCAAACAAAACGAAAAATCAAGAGTCCGGATTAATTTTTCGTTTTTACATTCAGGGATAGAAAACGAATAAAGAACTTGAATATTCGGTCTCTACATGTGGGCGGGAATGAAACGCCCCTCTCTGCTAATTGGTCAACCAAACATTACAACATAATAATAGTCCTAAAAAAAACCTTAATAATAGTCCTCCGCTTCTATTGATTCTTAACATGTTTATTTCTACTACATTTTATCTCTTCATCAGACAGCCAGATTAATGAATACCCTGATTCAATTGAAATCCATAGTATTTTTTTCTGTATGGAAGTAAATGCAGACCATCAACAGTTTGTTTTCCCATGTTCTTCAAAATATTTTTGTCTGTGTTCAACAGAGGAAAGAAACTCATACATGTTTAGAACAACTTGAAAGTGAGTAAATAATGACAGAATTTTCATTCTTGAATAAAACTTGTCATACAACTTCCAGAAAGTTACACCACAGAAATATTTTCTTCAAACCCCACAAAAATATCAAAATAATTCATAATTCATATTTTAAGATGTGTTCATCACAAAATAGGTGTATTTTTGTATGAATTGAATTGACTAATGTATTCTTTTTGGGGTAATTTAAATAAGAAGTACTTAAAAATCACCCCTTGTATTATTTGTAAAAAATAAATAAATAAATTACCAGATTTACCCATTCACTAGGTGGCGGTATTAGGCAGTTCAGTCGTGAGCTCGTCACTGGTCTAGGATCGAGGAAGATTCTTTGGGTTCAAAGAATTTTCAATTTGGCGACGTGCATGTTGGTTACATAACAGTGAGGGTGAGGAATTCGTCCTTTTTTCCTTGGACTGAAAACTAAAGGCAGCACTTAAGAAACGTCGGACACTTTGTTTTAACACATACAGGTAAATTAAACACAAAGGAATACTTTTACACTAGCACAGTGTATTTCACTATCATTCACAGTAACCATATATAGTATATACACATATGATTTGATTTTGCAGTTGTTCCTACAGATAAATTAAAATGTCTTTTCTTGGAAGTCTGAAACCAATGCTGTCGTCTGTTTTACAGGGTAAGTCTCGGCAGTAGAATTTTGATTAATGTCCTATTGAAATAAATTATGCTACTTTACATTGTGTCATTTTGGCAGCATCACACTCTGCACCTTTCTGGTCTGGACCTGTGTTCACCAGGACCATGGCCACTCTCAATCAGATGCACCGTAAGGGCAGACCTCCCCCACCTCGTCCAAAAATCAGTGCCACTTATGGGCATCCACAGCTCAAAGCAGTAGTGCTGAAGACCATGATCAGGAAACCCAAGAAGCCCAACTCAGCCAACCGCAAGTGTGCACGAGTACGTCTGTCCAATGGTCAAGAAGCTGTCGCGTACATCCCTGGGGAAGGACACAACCTCCAGGAGCACAATGTGGTGCTGATACAAGGAGGGAGAACACAGGACTTACCAGGGGTCAAAATCACTGTGGTCAGGGGCAAATATGACTGTGCACATGTCGTGAAGAAGAAACAGTAATTACTAGAACTGCGTATAACTGCATATATGACTGTAATAACTTGGATGCCAACAATTAAACTTTGTCTGAAATGTAAATAATGATGGTCAAGCTTAATTCATACAGATATTCCAGTCCAACAGTGATCTGATCCTGCGGTGTTATTTTCACTGAGTTTGTTCAAGTAGTATTTCTGGTTCTTGTTTTGCAAGAAATGTTATCTTTGTCGATCAACTCTATTTGACAGAAGTAAAAGAAGGTGTTTGTCTCAACTTTTACTATTTCCGGACATGTTAAGTAACTATTGTTTAACAGCAGATTATGAGTTGGTTTATCCTTTTGTACAAAATGTCATCTGCATGCCTGATACAACATGCTGTGCAAACAATGCCAAAAACACACTGCAGGAATTTGAAGTTATGATAGGCTACAACCTGTAGTATTATCAGCAGCTCGTTTTGCGTAATAGTTGCCTCTGCTTTTCACTATTGGAAAGTCAGAATCCAGTTTGGCAGGGTCCTGTTACTGGGCTTTAGGTTTTCCTCATTTGACTTCAACAACTCTCAGGCTGTGATTCAACATCTACCCCAGGTATGTTTTCTTTGAAAGGGCATGCTAAAATACGTTTGTATATTCTGTAATTTTACATGTAACTAAATTTAGCGAGGGTTATGCTTACAGTAACATTAACGGCAGTCTATACCGGTCGTCTACTGTCGATGCGGCGCAACGCATCCGGTGGACTGCATTAATTGTTCATTTGCCTTGGACTCAGCGCTCGTTTCCGGTGTAAAATAAACTCATACAGAACACATTGTAAAAAACAAACGAACCGTAATATCTTTAGCAATTTTGCTTTAAAAGTATTTTGTTGTTGTCGTTGTTAAAGGGGCAGTTCACCCAAAAATGACAATTGTATTGTTCCAAACCTGTGTGGCTTTCTTCTGAGGAACGCGAAAGACATTTTGGTAACATTAATTGGATGGACAAAAGCACAACTTTTTTCAAAATGTCTTCATGTTCCACAGAAAAAAGAAAGCCTTACAGGATGTTAACTTTTTGGTGAATTATACTTTTACAAAATGTACAATGTATAAACTGGATATTTAGATATTTCTACTAGAAAACAAGACAGAATCTCTGTATTCGTTTTCAGAGCCATGGAGGCCATATATGATGTAGAGGTGACCACGGGCTCCATGACCCATGCAGGCACTTTTGACAATATATTCATTACCTTGATTGGCACACAAGGAGTGAGTGAGCGGGCCAAGCTTGACAGCTATGGAAGAGATTTTAAGACTGGAATGGTAAGATATTTTTAACATTTTATATGAATTTTAACATTTTCAAAAGTTCAAATGTGCTCAGGAAAGTTCTGACTGAAATTAGCCATCAGTTTCTCTTAACTGTAGCATTTTTATTAAAACCTAGAAAGTGAAGTATAAAGTGATTACCAGGTTCACTCTCGCCAACCTGCTGCTTATCAGACTCGAGAAAGATAATTTAATGTTCTTGCCAGAGAATGACTGGTTCTGCTCTCTGGTAAATGTAAGAACTCCTGAGAAAGATGTGATCCATTTCCCATGCTATCGCTGGATGGCAGAGGGGGAAGTGATTGAGCTGCGAGAGGCCAAAGGTTTGTATACGTATCTGTTATTGCATTACTTTTTTTTCCTAAAGTCAGGTTTATCATAAAAATATTACGTTTGTAAAAAAAATATTGTAAAAATATTTCACTTTATCGCTGTTTTTTAACAGTATTTTTGATCAAATGAATATAACCTTGGTGAGCATAAGAGATTTCTTTCAAAATAAGTAACTGAACTGCAGTGCACATCTTATTCTGGTTGGGATTTTCTGTTCATCTACATTTCAGTAACTCTTTTATATTGTCTGACAGCTACACAAATCTATGAAGAAAAATATTCACAACTGAAAGAGCACAGAAAAAATGAGCTGAAGCTTAACAAACAAGTGTACCAGTAAGTTTGCACCAGTAAGATGTGTCTTTGCAATCATTTTGTGGCCTCTTCATTGGTTTAGTGTAAATCTTTGTGTACCTTCTTCTTCCTCAAGGTGGACTGAGTTTAAAACAGGTCTTCCACAGCATGCATTTTTTCAGGAGCCCCTGTCTCTTCCCTCAGTGGTCCGCTTCTCTTTCACTAAAGACATGGACTCAGCTTTCAACTGCTCCACTGCGTGAGTCTTACCGAACATATATTAGTAGAAGTGTTAGTAAATCCTGTCTGGTCATTTCTTTACGCTAATGATGAATGTGTCTTCCAGGCTTGGTGAGATCAAAATGAAGAAACTGGTGAAAAAAACGGATCAGTGGGTTCAAATGGAAGACATGAAGAGTGCCTTCTGGTCATCCAGAACTGCTGTCTCTGGTAAGATAGCTGCTGTTGACATTAGAAGATGTGTTTGATGTAAAACGAGTGAAGTAAAAACTATGACATAATTTGGTGGTTTTGTTATTACAATCTTTTGATAATAGAATATGTGCAGCTGCACTGGATGGATGATGACTTTTTTGGATATCAGCTCCTAAATGGCTCCAATCCAATGATGCTCCGTCGATGCACTGAGCTTCCTCTGAACTTTGCCGTTACTAATGGTATGGTGCAGCCTTTTCTAGAGAGTGGAACTTCCCTTACTCTGGAGATGAAGGTAAAACGAGATCAAATTTGCTCTTTTGCACTCTCTGTGCTCTCAAAATATGTAAGTAATTAACTGTTTAATTTTTAAAAACTCAACAGCAAGGAAACATTTTCTTATGTGACTATAAAAGACTGGCAGATTTACCAACTCAGTTCATCAATGGGAAGCAGCAGTATGTTGCGGCTCCACTTTGCCTTCTGTACAAAAACCAAGTGGGCAAACTTCTGCCTATTGCCATTCAGGTACATTTGATGGGTTTCACAATACTGGACCAAATAAAATATCTACATTAATACTGCCATTTGTACATCTTGCTGTTAGTGCCCTCTAAATAAATTTTTTTAGAAGCAAAATTGCATAATATATTAAGCCTTGTATATCTAAATAAAGTATTTTTAAGTATAAAATATTATTCTTAACCAACTGACTATTTTTTGTTTTTACATATAATTCTAGCAAAATTATTTTTTATGCTTAAAAAAAAAACTTTTATAAAATAAATTAAATAAAAACTTAAGAAAGAAATGGGGTAAATGCATTTAATTCATTTTCAGTTTCATATAACTTATTTAATTTTATTAAATGTTATTATTATTTTTTTATTTGCCAAAACATTACCAAAAGCTTATTACAAACTTTTACATTTTTACCCCACATTAACCACTTTCATAAAAAACAATAATAATAAAAAAAAAAGATAAGTTAAATACAAAAATACTGATGTGTGGCTGACATGGTCAGTAACATAATAAACTAAAAACAAACCTTGTATAAGTAATTTTACAGCAAATGATTAACTAATTCCCATTATGTTTTTCATTGCTGTGTCAGTTGCAGCAACAGGCATCAGAGGACAATCCAGTTTTTCTGCCTAGCGACTCAGAGTATGACTGGCAGCTCGCCAAACTCTGTGTGAGGAATGCCGACTGTCTTGAGCATCAAGCATCTTTCTATCTGCGCACCCATCTGGCTGAGACCTTTACAGTGTCATTAATGAGAAACCTCCCGGCAGCTCACCCTATACATAAGGTACTCAAGATACGAGTGGTATCTGTGTCAATATACTGTTTGTTGCGGCTAGACTTCTTTCTAATACATCTGCAAAAACACATTTTGGCCAAATTAAAAAATCCAGTCCATCAGTAAACATCTGAACAATGCATAACATTCTGCATTAAATTGGATCATAATCATCACTCACAACTCATGTATGTGTTTCTCTCAAAGTTGCTGGTGCCACACACACGTTATACCCTGCAGATAAACACCCTTATTCGGAATAGACTTCTCGGTCCTGTGGGAGCTGTCACTCAGGTATTGATTCAGGATTGTTTTTATTTTCATTTTTTCACTTAGACGATTTCTTAAATAATTAATTTTCACTTCAGAGTACTAGTATTGGTGACGAAGGGATGACCAATCTTATAAAGAAGGCGCTTTCAGACCTGACCTACAGCTCTCTCTGCTTGCCTGAAGACATCAGTGACCGTGGACTACAATCTATTCCCAACTTCTTCTACAGAGATGATGGACTTCGGCTCTGGAGCTTCATAAATGAGTAACATGAATTTACTTAAAATTATAATCTGTGCACCAGAAATAAAACAAAATAGATTACTCAGATTTGCATCAAATCATTTGTTACGTTTCTTTCATGGCATCTTGAAAGCTTTCTTTAATGTGTGCAATACAAATCAGTTGCTTTTGGTATCGGTTCGTAGTTTTGTAAGAAGCATGGTGGAGTTTTATTACCAGAGTGACAGTGATGTGCAGCAGGACACTGAACTCCAGGACTGGATCAAGGAGATCTTTATCCATGGGTTTCTTGAGCAGAGCAGCACAGGTGAATCAGACGATATAGCTTTGGTTATCATAGCTGTGATACCATTATTGTTTTCATCATCAGTGTCCCTTTTCTTCTCATTTAGGAATACCTCAGTGTTTTAGCACAGTGGAGGAGGTCATTAAATGTGTGACCATGGTGATCTTTACAGTTTCAGCTCAACATTCAGCTCTCAGAGCAGGACAGGTAAGTTAAAAATGAACATAAAATGATTCTACTTATTGTAAAATTTAATTAGGATTATGTGTTTCATATATTCTATTTTGTTGCACTTAGTTTGACTATGGTAGTTGGTTTCCCAACGCCCCTGGCTCTTTAAAACAACCCCCTCCTACATCTAAGGGAAGCTCAGACAAAAACACCCTGCTGGACATTCTCCCTGACATGAACACCTCTGCTTATCTAGTATCAGTCTTTTGGCTCCTGAGCAAACCCTCATCAGATTTAGTGAGTGTTTCCTACTCAACTGATTGGATTATCCCAGTTTTTGCATATACTTGAAAATCTCTACAAATCCGCTCTAATTATTTTTGCAGGTTCCACTCGGGCAATACCCGGAGGACTACTTTTGCCAGATGGCTCCCCAAAAAAAGATCAGAGATTTTCAAGCTGAACTGTCCTTTTTTAGCGAGTCCATCAATGACAGAAACAAAGGGCTACAAGTGCCTTACACATACATGTGCCCTGATAACATCAGCAACAGTGTCAGCATTTGATACAGAGTGGTGTGACTGAAGACTACTAAAACATCATGTTTTAATATAAACCAAATGTAGAATCATTTTAATATTTAAATGTTGCATATTTACTTGCTATATACTGTAATATTCAGATAAATAAAAAATTTTTTTTACTTTGTATTCTCATTTGTCAATATTGATTTGATTTAGAAGCTAGGTTGAAACATCTAAAATTTCAAAATGATTCAAGATTTAAATTAAAAAACAATATATAATATATATATTCTAAAAAATAAAAATTTTTTGTCTCACTTGTCAATATTAGTGTTTTAAAAATAAACATATTAAATGAAAAAGCACCAAAACTGACATTTAAAAAGGTCTTTATTTTATGGGCATGTTTTACATTTGAAAATTCCCTTTAATACTTTCACTTCAAATTTATATACTTTCACAGCAATGTTCCTTTTAGAATTTAGTTAAAGGAATATAAACTGTGTCAAGTAATCTACATTTTATTTAGACATGAATATGTATTGAATACAAAAGCCGCAGTACCAATATCCTAATGCAATGACACAACTGTCCAAAAAAACTTAGTGAACGTTATAATGTTTAAACAGAATTTGTTCGTTACTGACAGAAAAGCGCATCCAGATGACACTACAAGACCTGGATGGTAGGCATTCCTCACAGATGATTTTTCTACCACCTCACACTTATAGCACGAGACAATGCAACAGCATCACTCTCAGAAGTTCATCCCAGTGTTATTGTGGGTTAAGTTCATCAATGCACCGCCTAAGGTTTTCAGTCTTTTCCGGAAAGTGGCCTTCTTTGATTTTCTTACTAATGTAGCGAGTTGTCTCCTCTCGTGCATTCTGGCTAGAGCTGGTAGAGATCTGCAGGATGTTCTTGAGCAGCTCCTGGTTGGCCTCCACAGACAAACCCAGCAGAAAGCGGAGAAAGATATCATAGTTGCTATTCTTGGAGCTTAATGCTTTGTCAACCGCACTCCTGAGTAAGTCTGCCAAGGAAACCTTCATGACTTTGCTCAGCTTGCTCTGCTCAAGGACGTTCTTCCCATGTTTCTTGAAACAATAGAAAACATGAAGAGCAGCAAGGTATTCCTGAAAGGTTGGATGAGCGAAGAAGCTCACCTTCTCTGTGTAAATCACGTACTTCTCTCTGTAAAACTCTGTGCAGAGACCGGTGCAGGCCATGGCAGGGTACGAACCCGGCAATTTAACGTCATCCCAGTGCTCTTTCTCCATCTGAAACTCATTCTTCTCAAGCATCCTGTAGGACAGTTTTGCGAGCTTAATGAGCAGCTGATCAGCAGTAAGATCCTTGGTGTCTTTGGAGGGGTTGTTCTTCAGTTTCTCAACGGACATTAGAGTGTGACCATGGAGCATAATGGTGTACAGGTTGGTAAGAGTTCTGGGCAGCTGTGCTTGAAGAGACTGGAACTGCCGCTGCAAAACTTTAGATGCCACCCAGCAGAACAGTGGCAAGTGGCACATAATAAACAGCGTCTTGGAAGACTTGATGTGAGCAATCACCTTCTCAGCGAGGTCTCGATCTGCGATTGTCTTTCTGAAATAGGCCTCTTTCTGATCATCGGTGAAGCCACGAACCTCCAGAAGCTGGTGGACATGTTCTGGTGGGATCACATCCAGAGCTCCTGCCCTAGAAATGATCCACACATAGGCGTTATAGAGCAGGTTCCCCCTGATGAGGTTGGTCATCAACACTTGCACAGTCGTAGGACTGGTCGCATCACACCAATACTCCGTTCTCCGGAAATTAAAGGAGATTTGGGTGTCATCAAGGCCATCGCATATGAACATTACCAGGCAGCCTTCGAAATCGAGAGTATCTATTTCCTTCATCTCTGGATAGAGGGTGCTGACTAGACTCAGGAGGGTATACTCTCCTTCTAGCATTTTATTCAGCTCCTTGAACTGCAGAGGAATAAGAAAGAAAACATCTGTGTGGACTTTTCCATCCGCCCAGTCGAGGATGAATCGCTGCACTGCAAATGATTTGCCACATCCTGGGACTCCCCTGGCTAACACCGACCTTACGGGCCTTGACCTCACATTCTCCTGGGAAAATATGTCATTTCCGGTTAATGGCGTCCTGTTGACTTTGCCAGTCTCTTCAAGCTCTTGTATCTTTGATCTGAACTCGTGCTCACTGTTGATTGATGCATTAACGCCATCTGTAATGTAAAGGTCTGTATAGACGGACTCAAAGGGGACTGGTTGTCCTTGCTGACTAAAACCCTCATATACCATCTCATACTTTCTCTTCAGAGTCAATTTCAGTTCGTAGCGCACTTCGTCTGTGGAACATCAAAAAGAGAGATTTTTAAGGCAAAGGTTTGAAAGGCGCTGTAATGTTTTGGGGAGGACAAAATAATATATCTTACTTCTTTTGCATAGTCCTAGCAGATATTCAGCCAGCTTCTTAAAGTTCATGATATTAAAGAGTGCCAGCGTGATCTTCAGAGAGATCTCAATATTGCAAAGCTCTAGCATCTTATCCACCAGATCCACAATATCAAGTCCATCCAGCGGATCACGGAAGCGCTCTGGATATCGTTCCCACAGCCGTTTTTTGAAGTACTTTAATTCGTCCTCTGTAAGTTTCTTTAGGCAGCTTGTGAGGGCCTGTGATATAATAAGAATGTTAGTGAAAGGCACTTATTAGAAATATTGTTATTGATTTGAATGAACGACCACTGGTTGTGTAAACCTCACCTTAAATGCAAATTCCACCGTCATTCCTGGATGCCTTTTCTCATTTGGATCTACTATTAACTCTGGTTTTACAGGAGCAGGAACATGTTGTTGTTTCACACCACCTTCCTTCTTGCTCTTCTTCCTTGTGCTTAATTTAAAAAGGAAATAATTTTGTATAATATTTAGATGACAGTAAATGAAAAACTACACTACTGTTCAAAATGTTGGGGTCAGTAAGATTTTTGTATGTTTTTGAAAGAATTATGCTAAGCATTTATTTGATTAAATCTACAGTAAAACAAAAATATTGTGAAATGCTATTACATTTAAGACAACACTTTTCAGTTTTTTAAAAATGTAACATTCCTGTGATGGGAAAGCTGAATTTTCAGCAGCCATTACTACAGAAACCATTCTTATATGCTGATTTATATAATATTTCTTAATGAATGTTTTCTAAAAATGAAAATTATGTATTATATATGATTCTGTACAATTACTATTTTAATGAAAATGTAAGCATCTTACAGTAACTAATTATGTGAATACATTAAATATGGGTGAATATGGTAAAATAATATAGGCCAGGATTAAAATTCAACTACATTCTTTTACAATATGTCATCTGCCCATCAAAGGGTGGTCAACACCCATGACTAACACAGTATTTATTATGACCTCTAAATTGTTTACCGATGTATTGTATGACCATGGTAATAGCTCGGATGCATCATGTAACTTCCACTCACCTTTCTTCAGCATTGCCCTCCATATTGATGTCCTCATCATCACTAATAAACTCTTCACTGCTAGAAGCAGATGAGTCCCGTCTGCACAACTGAACTCTGTAGAAAGTCAATAGTTGATTTACAAGAATGACCCCTTTAGTCACAAGCACACAGAGAGCAAAGGCTTCTTCAATCTTTCAAATAAGTATCATTTTCCCTCTTATAGTATGCTACTAATAAAAGCCTAAATCCTATCTTTAAAATGCTGCTGTATGAAGAACCTACTGACTGCAAAGACAAAATACAATATATAAAACCTGTCCCAGAATATGTCATATAATCTAAAAAAAAAATTAGTTTTGATAATTAGTCGCAAAAATGAAGACAAAGTAAACTTACTGAGTGCAACTGGGTTCATGCTGTTCTCTTGTTTCTGACCAGCTGTCACTCTGCATGGATGCATAACTGTTTGCAGGGGACTCTGCTCTCTCTACGTATTGTCTGGTGAGAACAATCGTTATAAATGAAAGGAAAATAAAAATAAGGTAAAGTAGTTTGACAACGGCATATTCCTGATCTTACCAGCAGGTGTCGCCCTTACACAACAGACGACAAGCATGCATGCATCTGACATGTTCGTCAACATGGCTATTCCTTGCTCATCCCTATTACGATATCAGATTACCGAAAACCATCTTACCCCACAGGACCAGAGAATCCGAGGGTGAATGGAAGTGTCCTCTGAGGAATCACGTCGTCCTCTTCATCCCCATTTTCACTCCCGAAGGCGGAAGCCCCGATTCCTAATGGCAGACTGTTGTCTGACGCCATGTCTACTGCGTCGTTATCCATCTCGGATTTGCAACGTTTTCCCCGCTTGTCAGAAACAGCTAAGCGTTGTTACCCTGATGAAAGCGATACATAAGATATTGCAACATTCATATGCCTTTAATTTGAGCAACCCATGTCTCTTCCTGTGGAAGGAGTGTGCAGTATTGCGTTATGAACGCTAAACATATATATTAGAATAGGGTTTAACCCTTTATAAACCATAAAGTGTTACAGCAATTTGCTGTTCCAGTGATATGCATTGTGAAACAATGGAGCTAGAATGGGAGTGAGTTGTTCAGCAACTGACAGCCAATCATAAACCGCCTCTGTGGTTGCATAATTAAATATTCACGTGCTTTGTACACTCTGTTAATCAGATATCTGTACGCACTGTTTTATTTTTAGCGATTGGAAGAAAAAAATAAAAGTGATGGAAAATGCGTTAATTTTGGTTTTAGAAGACTGTAGGCTCCACAGCAAGAACAGGTTTACATGCCGTCATTTCTGCATAAGTAGGCTAGTTATTAAAACAAGTTATACTGGTTCAGTCAATGTTGTTTGGTCTCATGAACATGCTAACATTAGCCCAAGGTTTACCAATATTTTTACAATATGGGAAAAAAACATTAAACCCGAACACTAGAGAGAAAATAATTATAATGTAGAGAAAAGTCGATATTTGGTCACCTTGTAGACTACAATAAACTTTTTGTACTCTCTTTATAGGACCTTGTATGTAGTCCAGTGAGTTTGCATATACAGTATGCTATTACAAGAGCTTCAGAGAAAGACTGAAGTGTAGCTATAGCGGATGTCTAATGATTTCACCTTTGTTTGTTTCTGTAGCAATGCTCCTGACTTCGCAGTCCTCTCGATTCACGCCTGGCTTCACATACAATTGCGGAAGACGAACAAACAAACCCGGTTGGTTAACTTTAAGTTAACTGTTTAGCATTAATTACTTTTATGACTTATGATTCCTGGGCCCGTAAGCCAATGCAAGACCGTATATACTAAAGTTTAACAGCGAAAATGCATGTAGCAATAGCGCATCAGCAGTATCTGATAAGAACCACTTTCGGTCTGAAGTTGTGGATGTATTTCCTTGTTTTCTTAAAGAGGCAGCAGTAAGAATATTTAGTGACGTAGATTTTGTAGTTGTTAGTAGAGACAGTAGACTAGTAATCTCACCTGCTACCTTTAGTGTCTCTGGGAACAGATAAAGATTTTAGAGCATTGTGTATTGTTACATAGCCTGCAAAAAAAAAAAAAAAGGAAAACCCTGGACTTACCCTATTGACACCACTGTGGTGAAGGACCCCATTTTGAGATTGTGTTGTTTCTATGTTTAACAGGCCTGGAGTCCCACTGTGAATGGCACTGATTTCATATGCTGTAGATTTGTTGTAGTTGTTTAAGCCCCCGAACTCTAGCTGCAGATGGTGAGTCTGAGTCTTAATGGAGCAGCTCTTGAACCTTGATCCCTTCTCCTCCCCTTGTCCCTTAAAAGCCTCTTCTTAATACCCCTGCAGGCTGTAAGGAATCTCAACATCTGTCAGCAATGCACACTCCCCTTATGTTCCCATGAGATGTGAATCAACATAAAGCACTCTGTGAAATACATCTCTGTTCATTTGTTTAGGTAATAATTTATTTTATGTCTTAGATTGATCCATGTGCATTCATTAATTTGTCTGTAAGTTGTTTAGTTAAATTAGTGCTATACATACAGAATATAGATATTTTTCCCAATATAATCACATTTCAGATCTGTATGGAGTCTAATTTTAATCTAATGCTGTAATGTAAACATACGTTAATAAAAAATTAAAGGTACACTCCCCCCCAAAAATTAAAATTACCGGTATGTCATAATTTACAACCTCATGTTGTTCCAAACTTGTATGTCTTTCTTTCTTTCTGAGAAACACACACACACACACACACATGGAAAAAAACAAATATATATTTTGAAGAATGTAACCAAACCATTTGGTGACCATTGACTTCCTTTGTATGGACAAATAAACACTGACATTTTTCAAAATATCTTCTTTTATGTTTGACAGAAGAAAGAAAGTAATTTTGAAACAACAAAAGGGTAAGTAAGTGATGACCGAATTTTCATTATTGGGGTAAACTGTCCCGTTAATGAATGGTTATATAAACCAAACTGACTTGTCTTCACATCACAGGGATTTTTCTTTGTTGAGCACTGTGTTTCTTTAAAGAATAAGGGCTTAATTGGGACATGCTAGTGGCATGAATGTCAGCCGACGGCATTGCATGTTTCCCCTTGAATGATCATGCACAAAGCCTGGACTATAGGTCACTTCAGTTTTGAGGACAGCAGGCATTTAAAACATAAAAATGCATTTTTTATGGAAATTGATATTAAGTAAGATTTTATTCAATTGAATGCATATCTTCATAAAATTATATAAATATTAATAATCATTTAGATTAACTAAATGACGGTCACTTCCGTTTTGATTACAGCAGGCATTTAAAACACCTTAAAATGTTTTTATGGAAATGCCATTAAATAAAGATTTTTAATCATGCATTCAATTATATACATATCTAAAACTACATAAATATGAATTATCATTTAGATGCATGATGGGTTAAAGGGATAGTTCACCCAAAAATAAATATTATTACACCCTCATGTTGTTCCAGAACCATATGACTTTCTTCCATTGAAGACACAAAAAGAGGGGTTAGGGACCGACAGTATCAGTCACCATTCACTTTTGTTGCATCTTATTTGAAAAAAAAATGGAAACGAATAGTGACTGAGACTGTTATTCTGCTCAGCATCTCCTTTTGTGTTCCACAGAAGAAAGATTTTTATTTAAAGGGAATTTCACTATCCCTTTAAGTAAGAAGTAATGATTGATCATTAAAAAAAAAAAATCTTCATCCAAGCATTGAAATAAAAACGTTCCAAATAAACATTTGATTCTGCAAACACAATAAAATAATAGAGTAGTGCCAATGCTATCTGTAAGGGTGTATTTAATACTCTGGTTTGCACACAGCTCAATTATGGAGATGTTTCCGCTGCTTGGCCCTCATGACGGCTCATTTGCCAGAGCCAACGACTGGCAGGAATGGACGAGGCGCGAGTCATACGAGTGTGCGGCTGTGCGCGAGGGGCGCGCGTGCAGACTACTGTTTACTGCTAACAGCTTCAGACGAGGCACACAGCTGTGTGAATTCACCGTTGTCTGTCGTCTATGGCTCGATATACGGGGTGAGGAATTGAGACATTAAAGGCATCGCAACGTGAGTGAAAATGATCGAAAGGAGGATAAAACCTCGCGCGAGAGCAGGAGAAATCTAACGTTATTCTGACAGCTCTCTCACAAAGACCACTGCGAAGGAATGCAGAATAATGCTTTGAACTTGAAAGACCACCAACGCTTCGTTTGCTAGAACCAGAGCAGAATTAGCAGGATACAAACATGCAGCGGGTGAACAACGGGCAGAAATCTGCCTGAGTGGATCCGGAGTGCGCTGAAGAGCTTCTTTCGCACCTTTGTTTGGCAGCGTCTGCAAAAACTTCCACAATGGCTCTGGTCATGGAACCTGTGAGCAGGTGGTCAACAAGCCAGGTGGTCGACTGGATGAAAGGTATTCATTTTACATTCGTTTGTATTTTGCTGTAACAATGGAGAAAATACTGTATATCCAATTAGGATCGCATGTGAAAATTTTTTTGCGTTTATAAAATCCAAATGTTACATGTTTGTTCAGGCTTTGCGTGCATGCAAGATTTAATTGAACTAGTTTTAAAGAAATGTCACTGTTTATCAAGGCGCGACAGTGCGCGCATTCAAGCTGTCAAGCAATTAAGATATAGTCTGTCATATATTGAGCTGATCGCAATGGCTGTTATTGACAGATGTTGATGTCGGCAGTACACGTGAAAGAAAGGTATTCGAATTCGTTTAAAATGATATTAACGAATGAAGTAGGTTGAGTAGTCACGTCATCTCATCAAACAGAATGTAAAGTGACGGGTCACGTGGAGGCTGGGACCCCTCTGGCAGTCAAAGGCTCAATGGCCCCTCCACGGTCACTTAAAGTTCATGAAAATGGGTCTTTTCCTGAACATTGGCTAATGAACACAGTGTTGCTCACACACACAAATGACACACCACTATAATAATGCAAGAAACATATACTGTAACATATACACACCCCTGTGCATAAATGGTAACAAAAATAACAGTTTAAATAATACACAATATAACCAAATAGGTTATTTTAAAATTTGATTGAAGTATGTATTTTACATACAAAATATGCACTGTCAAAATATTTTTTAAGTTATAAAAATAAAACAATTATTTGACTGTTTAACGAGAAAATACATTTTCCTATATTTACTTCAAAATTTCATGTTTATTTCAATGCGTTACTTGCCGTTTACTTAAACAGTTTTTTTTGTGTCACTGTTTACTAGTAATTTCTGAGTGAAAATTGTTTCTACCCCAAATTTTTTCAGTGTATAATGATTAGAGTATTTTATGGTAAAATTACAAATATTGGCCTGTTTATATATTTCCACTATAGCATGTAACCTATGATTACCATTTAGGTTTTTATTGTATGATTTTTATGATATTTTTGGTTTAATTTATTATTATTATTATTTTTTTTACAGTGAAGCTTTTATGTTTAATTAAATGGCAAAAGGTCTAATCCATAATGCAGCTTTTTCTGGCCAAAAAAAGCCAGCTTAAACAGATGAACATGTCAACATGTCATATTTATTTTATTTTATTTTTATGTCCCATTTTCTGTTATATGACAATATTAGAGGGGCATGAAATGCAGTCAAATGATCCCATTACTCGAATTTGGTTATACAACGTTAAACACAGTCATACTCTCCTTTGATTTTGTTCAAGAGGATGTGATTGGGAAACGATCTCATTATGGAACAGGTACATTAGGTCTATTACAGCACTAAATATCTTTGGCATTAGATAAGGTGAAGCCCTTCGAAAAAAAATCATATGGGTGTAATTGGCTGGTTTATTTAGCTCAGGAGTTCTAGATGAAGTGAGAAAAGAGAGGAAGACAGTCATTTGTAATTCAAATGAGGAAAATGTTCCACTTGGCTGAATGTTTTGCCTTTAAGTAATTATGTTTTTGAAAAAGGTAGATCTCATTCCTTTTTTTTTTTGTGTGTGTGTTTTGTTTTGTGTCAGATGGCGTGTGATGTGTTCGAGTGGGTAAATAAGGTGATGGCTTATACGGACCATAATAAACTGTGCTTTAATGTGTTATTCACTTATTTATTTTATACGCAGGAATATGGCTGATGCACATTAGATCACAATAAACACATGTAGTAAATACCTAGAGGTAAGGAACTGTATAAAGTACAAACATCCTTATAGTTGTGCAAATCTAAACAGTTAAGGAAGGATAAGCGAGATGCAGGATGAAAAGGCAGTGTAGGAATCATAAAGAATTATAGCGAGGCGGTGTTACTCCCTAACGGGATGCCAGAGAGGCTTTCTTATGCTGTTTGCACACTAAAAGCATGCTCACAAGTACACACCGTTGCTCTGTAAGTTAACCTCTCCTGAGGGTCACAGAGAATTTTAAGAAGCTTCAGACGTTTTCTTGACGTGGCCAATGCTTTGCTTCTAAAAATCTGGAGAATTGTATTGGCATCTGTCTGTTATGTGTAGAAAGAAACCCCGCAAGCTGCTTTATCAGCTGCTGAGACACAATGACGAGCAGAAGATAATGTGTTTATGTGCGTGTGTATCAGTGTAAGGCTGTAAAGGTGTTAAAGCCCCTATGGGCTGATGGTGTCTGTTTGTATTCGTGTGATCATTAGAGCCTTCTGATCAGCAGCATGCAACAATGCACTCAATGTTTCGCACACAAATACTCAATCCTTGCACAACAAAATAGCGAGTTTACTCAAAAATGGCAATTCTGTCATCATTTGATTGATTTTTTCTGATTCATATACAGTATATTTTGTAATGCATTTGTTGTGCGTTTTGTAAGGCTGGGTGTTTACACAAATTTCATGGTTCGATTTAAATCAAATTCAATTTAATTCAGTTCTGATTGCGATTAAATTTGGTTCCAATCTTGATTAAGTATCGATTCATTTGAATATATATCAGGTGCAGTACATGTCACTTTTTTTTCATGGGAAAAAAATTGATGCGGTCACATTAGTGAAACTTAGGCAGGGCTGGGGAGTAACGGAATGCATGTAACGGCGTTATACGTAATCAGGATACAAAAAAACGGTAACTGTAATTCGTTACAGTTACGTCAAAAAACAAAGTAGGCCTAATTAGATTACAGTTACATTTACTAAAAAATTAGAATATTATCAAGATTGCAATGGTCTTTATTTAAGTAAGGAATAATTGACGACAGGCCATTGAATTATTAAAAAAGAATGATCCGAGGTGGTGATAATAATAATAATGCAGTTATTAATGCAGTTAAATATAGTGAGAGAGAGAGAGAGATTGAGAGTGAGAGAGATTAGGTGAAAGGTTAGGTTTCGAGTAGTCGAAAACTGTGTATTTTAGCAATGTATGAAGCACTTCTTACACAGAAGTCATTTTCAAACCAAGCAGTTTAGTGTTGGTCAGCGCTGCAAATTTGTGTAACCTACTTGAATGTCAGTGAAATCCCCAATTGCACAGATTCCTATTGAAATTAATGGAATTTGCCTGTGAAATTTCACAGAGCATTGATAAATGTGACCGCACCTTAATCCTTTAAACTATAAAGGGAACCCTAGTAAATCTCTATAATATTTCTATAATATTAAAGGTTCAAATTAACACAATTTTTATAGTTATGTTATAATAACTTTTTAATTATATAATTAAGTTTTTTATTCCAATTCATTTTTTTATATATAAACATTTAAATGCTGTCCTAACAACTTGTTTTCATGAGAGTGTTTTTTTAAAACATGCATTACATAAAATTTTCATTTTTGTCATTTTTGGAGCTTAGTAGCATTTGGTCACCATTTACTTTCATTGTATGCAAAAGTGCAGCGTGAACATTCTACAAAAGTTTTCTTTTTGTGTTTTCTGAAAGATTTGAAACGGCATTAGGATGAATAAATGGTGACAAAATTCATAACTATCCTTTAGCAGCATTTATTAAGCTAACACAGCATGTGCAAGCAGCACGCAGTACAGTAAACCTGTGATCAGTGTGCATGGCTATATGCTGCCCACGTAGCCTCACTGAGCCACACACAATGGCACAAATATGTTGACTAGGACTGCAATCATTTTGCTTGTCTGTGTCTCAGGATTATGTGCTGTATTTATGAAAGTGCATCTCTTCAGAACAATCTTTATGTATTTGACTTCTGTCTAGGTCTACAGCATACCTAGGAGCAAAGTAGTGCTGGGCGGTATACCGGTTCATACCGAATACCGGTGTTTATTTTTGTTATGATATCAATTTTTTTTATAAAATACCGTGTATGTCGCTTAAACAACCGGGAGTAACGGAATGCATGTAACGGCGTTATACGTAATCAGGATACAAAAAAACGGTAACTGTAATTCGTTACAGTTACGTCAAAAAACAAAGTAGGCCTAATTAGATTACAGTTACATTTACTAAAAAATTAGAATATTATCAAGATTGCAATGGTCTTTATTTAAGTAAGGAATAATTGACGACAGGCCATTGAATTATTAAAAAAGAATGATCCGAGGTGGTGATAATAATAATAATGCAGTTATTAATGCAGTTAAATATAGTGATAGAGAGAGAGAGATTGAGAGTGAGAGAGATTAGGTGAAAGGTTAGGTTTCGAGTGTATTTTAACTGTGTATTTTAGCAATGTATGAAGCACTTCTTACACAGAAGTCATTTTCAAACCAAGCAGTTTAGTGTTGGTCAGCGCTGCAAATTTGTGTAACCTACTTGAATGCCAGTGAAATCCCCAATTGCACAGATTCCTATTGAAATTAATGGAATTTGCCTGTGAAATTTCACAGAGCATTGATAAATGTGACCGCACCTTAATCCTTTAAACTATAAAGGGAACCCTAGTAAATCTCTATAATATTTCTATAATATTAAAGGTTCAAATTAACACAATTTTTATAGTTATGTTATAATAACTTTTTAATTATATAATTAAGTTTTTTATTCCAATTCATTTTTTTATATATAAACATTTAAATGCTGTCCTAACAACTTGTTTTCATGAGAGTGTTTTTTTAAAACATGCATTACATAAAATTTTCATTTTTGTCATTTTTGGAGCTTAGTAGCATTTGGTCACCATTTACTTTCATTGTATGCAAAAGTGCAGCGTGAACATTCTACAAAAGTTTTCTTTTTGTGTTTTCTGAAAGATTTGAAACGGCATTAGGATGAATAAATGGTGACAAAATTCATAACTATCCTTTAGCAGCATTTATTAAGCTAACACAGCATGTGCAAGCAGCACGCAGTACAGTAAACCTGTGATCAGTGTGCATGGCTATATGCTGCCCACGTAGCCTCACTGAGCCACACACAATGGCACAAATATGTTGACTAGGACTGCAATCATTTTGCTTGTCTGTGTCTCAGGATTATGTGCTGTATTTATGAAAGTGCATCTCTTCAGAACAATCTTTATGTATTTGACTTCTGTCTAGGTCTACAGCATACCTAGGAGCAAAGTAGTAACCAAAACAACCGCATAGCCGCTCTTTAGTGTAGATGCATGTTGATTTTATCAGACGATGCCGCGATTATAAATGAGAGTGACTCCTGGTTAACATGTATTAAAAGGGGTCGTGTTTAGTCACTATTTAGTGTTGTACTTTTTGACAATGTTCACGCATCATGACAGTAAAATAGGGCATTCTAAGTCAATATACTGCAGTATTTCCTCTCTCAATCAGTAGAAAATATGGTTAACGCCCGATCATGCATGAAAAAAAAATACCGTCATGTACCGTGAAACCGGTATAATTTAGGAAAATACCGTGATATACATTTTTGGTCATACCGCCCAGCACTACAGCAAAGCATACAGGTGCATCTCAATAAATTAATATGTCATGGAAAAGTTCATTTACACGCCGAATTGAGGCAGTAATTAAAGCAAAAGGAGCCCCTACCAAGTATTGAGTACATGTACAGTAAATGAACATACTTTCCAGAAGGCCAACAATTCACTAAAAATGTTTTTTTTATTGGTCTTATGAAGTATTCTAATTTGTTGAGATAGTGAATTGGTGGGTTTTTGTTAAATGTGAGCCAAAATCATCACAATTAAAAGAACCAAAGACTTCAAATACTTCAGTCTGTGTGCATTGAATTTATTTAATACACGAGTTTCACAATTTGAGTTGAATTACTGAAATAAATTAACTTTTCCACGACATTCTAATTTATTGAGATGCACCTGTATTTCCATGTATGTAAGCTTTGCATGTTGGGTGTGTTTTTGGTGTGGCTTGCGTGTTTGACATCCTTTGTGAAATGTTTGAAGGCACATGTTGATTACGGCTAGGCTTTTTTTTTTTTAGCTGGCATATGGATACTATTAAAAGTATGAGAAATACCTGAAGAAAAGCAACTGCTAGTGTCATGCACCCTCTTCTGCCAAACAATTCTGTGCCATGTCTATACACATGCCCTGCTTTAAAACCCAACCCGTAACTAGTTTTATGATGGTAATGTGTAAACAATTAGTGAAATTGGTGTTAAAAAACAAAACAAAAAACTGGAAGCTGTGGTTGCCAAACATTCACAGTAAAAAAAGGCATTGCTGGAGGCATTTTTGTTACTGTATATTTCACAGTAAAAAAAAAAGGCATTACTGGAGGCATTTTTGTAACTGTATATTTCACAGTAACCGTTTCCATCTTTAACTTATATTATGTTAATACACAGTTAGCAACTGCTAGAAACTGCTTTGCATGTTAAAATGTACTGAAAATGTACTGTCATTATAATAAAGGTCACAGTAAACATTTTGAGTTGAAGTTCATAAGTTAATTATAAACATGTATAAACCATATATAATAGTCAGAGACACGACAATAAAATATGTAAATAATAAATGTAACATAAAACACCTAATGTGCATAAAAATAAGAAGAAACTTATCACTTGAATTTTTTTTAAAGTTTAAAGTAAATTTCATATTTTACTTATACTACCATTCAAAAGTTTGAAGTCATTACGATTTTGAAAGAAATTATTGCTTTTATTCGGCTAGGTTGCATTAAATTGACCAAAAGTGACAGTAAAGACATTTATATCATGACAATTCTCAGAGGGATTGGAATGGTAATGTACATGACAATGTTAATGTGTTTGGTCTTGGCAGAATAGATCTGCTACACTGCTGCTGCGGCAGAGCAAGTACCGAGACTGGTTACTGCCAATACATCCACAACAAGCTTCTGTGAGCATGTAAGAAATACTGCTACTGCACATATAACATATATGAAATACCCCCCATATATAACCAGGGTCGGACTGGGATGCAATTTCAGGCTGGGAAATCTGACACTCATCCAGGCCACACAGAAAAAAAAGAGGCCAAAATGGTACCTTTTGGGGTACAACAACTTGTCACTGGAGCAGTACCCTTAAAAAAACATCTCTGTACCTTTTTTACCCCTAATAGGTACATATTAGTACCTTATAGTAATTCGTACACATAAGGTACTAATATTTACCTATTAGGGGTCAAAGGCAAAAAGACGTCCTTTTTAAGGGTACTGCTCCAGTGGCAATCTGTTGTACCCCAAAAGGGTACCATTTTGGCCTCTTTTTTCTGTATATAGCCTTAAAAATAATTAAAGAACTGCACCTTCACTTCCCTTTTTACTTTTCTTAATTTTCCCCAATATCTCTGTCTCTCCCTTTTTTTTATTGTACCTGTCACTTCTTGACCAGCAGGTCTACTGTTAGGATTAGAACTGTGTCCACCTTGTTGCAAAATGACCACCTCATTGCAATTTGATATCACAGAATGTTATTTATCTTAAAATGACTTAAATACCCGAGATTTAACAAACCTATATTTCATACAAATATATCAAAACAATTTTCTAAAGTGCCTAAAAGTCAAAATCAGTACAATATCTTTTTTGAAAAATCCTAATTCTGAAGACACTATTGCATTATTAGGCTGTGATATTTTTGTGTTGCTGTCTGCTCAAGCTCCCTCCCTTCCTATACAATAAATCCATGAGAATATGTGTCTGCTAAATTTATTAATGTAACTTTCCAATCGATAATGATGTCCTTTAGAACAGTATTCTGAATGATGTTAAAAATAGGGTGTAATTGCCTAACAGGTGCTATCAGTTTAATACTCAACTAGGTTAATAAAGACAAAACTCTTTAGCGTATTTACAGATGAAACTGACCTGCACCTGACGCCCTGAACACGCATTTTTGCTACATTTCGCTGCTTCTTATGGCCGCTTTCACTGCTTCTTATGTCCGGTTCCTCTCCTTCATTGAGTCCGTTCGAAACCGTCGTTTGAAGCACAGAACAGACGTGAGCCGATTCGTATAGCGCATATAGTATATAACATACACAAATCATGCAGGTGGAGCTGGGGAAGGTGGAGGATTTCTGAAGCACGCTGCAACTGCTATGGCGAGCACTAGCCAAGTATTTAAATGTTGAGCAGAAAGTTCATTGGCTGCTGATACAAAAAGAACCAATCAGCCGGGCTATGTGATGATGTCATTATGTCAGATTGAGTTAGACCTATCAAACTGCGCCATCTAGAGTTTCATGACAGATGGATTTATAATGTTACAAAAGTTTTCTATTTCAAATAAACACTGTTCTTTTGAACTTTATATTCATCAAAGAATTCTGAAAAAAAATCACAGTTTCCACAAAAACATTAACCAGCACCTTCATGGCCATTAAAAATTCAGCTTTGTCATCATAGGAATAAATTACATTTTTAAAAATATATTGAAAACAAAAATATTTTCAGTATTTATCTTACTGTATTTTTTAATTAAATATATGCAGCCTTGGTGAATATTAGAGACTCAAAAAATCTTGAATGGTATATTTTACCAAACAAACGTATAAAATATTTTTCGCTGTACATGGTAATGATTAACAAATTAAAATTTTTTACATGATCAGTTGTTTGTTTGTTTTTACATGTGATGGGTTTTTAGTCAGTGGCTTCACAGACAGCAAACAACAAGCAGAAAGATTTTTATACCCTTCTTTTGGGTGGTTTGGATGCAAATCACGTCAACCAAGTGGGTGCTTTGTCCCTAATGTGTCAAGAGCATGTGCGCTACCACTGCACCACAGCTCTAGCAAAAGATTTATTTTAGTAACTGTTACAGTTTTGAATATATTTGTATTAATATTCTCTGTATAAATCCATGATGTACACAGTGTCTCCTGTTCCCATATTCACAGGTTTCCTTGCACACTGCGATTACCATGTAGCAGCAGCTCTAACATTAGCATACGGTTCAGTGGTGATGCCCCCAGGTGATGCCACTGATGGCCAGACAACAGCCTTCCCAGCGCAGAAGACCTTCCCTCAATGCTCTTTTTTTCCTGCCCCCCTCAATGCTTCCTGTGACTCACTCCTGTGCCCCCCTCTGAGTGGTGCCATGGGCATTCTGAGCAGAATAATAGCAGTAAATCCAATAAAACTGCACACAATGAAGCTCAAATACAGCCTTGATTAAATGCATGTTGTATTAATCTATTTAACTAAACAGGATTTTGGATACACGCATTGGCCAGACACAGCCTTTTGTGCTGTTTGTTGACAGTTTGTTGTGTTTATTTTTTTCAAGTAAAAAAATGTTTTTTTTTAAAATGGTTTTAGTTTTAGATAACTGGTAACGCTTTAGATAAGGGAACACTATTCACTATTAACTAGTTGCTTATTAGCATGCACATTACTTGCATATTGGCTGTTTATTAGTACTTATAAAGCATACATCAATGCCTTAATTCTGCATGACCACTACTGCAACAACTTGCTTACTATTAAGCAGCAAACTAAGAGTTTATTGAGGGAAGACTCTTAGTTTATAGTGAATATGTGTTCCCAAATCTAAAGGTACTATAATAACCCTTCTCCATTCATTGCTTGGAAAGAGCAACCAGCACAGAAAGCACCAGATTTTCATTTTTGGATAAAATAACCCTTTGATATCTACAAAGCATTTTTATTTTACCTATATAACTATCTTTATCTCTATGTATCTCTAAGCATCCATTGCTTAGAGAGTTACGAAGCTCCTGACCCCTCTTTCGGTTCTGGGCCAGAAATTATGGATTCAGGACAGTTTAGAGGTTTTCAGGTCATGGCTGAAGTGGACCAGCTTCAAAGCCGCTTTAGTCAACATACTATAAAGCTATACGATCAGATTTTCTTCTTCAGTACAACTTTCTCTCATTACTCACTCATTTCTTAACCTACTTACTCTCTCACCCTCTCGTTGCATCTTCCTCGCTTCTGACTGTTGGCCGACCACCCGCTTTGCTTGACAGATATTAATGGTCCCAGATGAACGTGCAGCGCTCCTCTTTGTAGTATTTAACACAACTTAGCCACAGCGGCTGCAATTAACAGCAGATTAATGTCCTCCTAATCAATGAGTTTACTGTTTGTGTACACTGGCGCTGTGTGAGCTGGACAGCCACAGGAAGAGCAGTACTCACTATAGAGATTACTGCTAAAAAGACACTTGGTTTCATGTTGCTATTTCTAATTATTAAAGAAAATTCTTCTAACAAAAAAAAATGCCTTGCCTTTCTTGACTTGTTTCTGTTGTGAATCTGTCACGGTAAATCTACTCAGTAGAGATATTGAGAGTTTTAATAATAATATTCCTATAATATTTCATTAGCATTACAATGCAAATGCCACACAAAAGCTGAAATCTCTGAATAGTCTATTGATGTAAGTATTAGATGTTTCTTTATTTATTTATTGGTCTATTCAATCATAAGTCCCATATATAAGCTTCTCATCTCACTGCCAGTTTTGTTTTGGTAATGAGGTCCTACTCAAACACTCTTGCTGTCCCTTTATCGTCACTATAGCAGCGTGCAGCGACAAACGCGATGATTTCTTTCATTTGGAACGAGTTTAGATCAGCCTGGTAAAGCGGATTTGTTAAGCCCTCAGATTGCATGCTAAGCCGTGAAACGCTCGCTTTCAGCAGTTTTGAATCGTGCACTGAATCTGAACTTTCTCCTCACGGTCCATTAGATGTATGCAACAGAGAGATGAATATCAGGGATTTGATGAAAGGGATATTTTACATGCTCTGCAGCCTTGTCTTTTGTTGTGAAATGAGCATGCAGATAATAATATAAAAGAGTCAGAAAAGTCATGGAGGAGAAAACGCAAGTCTGTGAGGAAATTTAAGGGAGGTGGAGAGGAAATGAATAGTGCTGAGGACAGAAGGAGGGAGCTGGGTGGAAGTGAACATTGAAAATGCTGAGGTAAAGGACCTGCATACCATTTTCTACAGAACTAATCACATACATACATATTAAAGGAGATAAAAGAAAGTAAAACCTACAGAGTGAAATTAAAAACAACAATTTAAAAAAAGTTAAATTTTAGTTGCTAAATTACCAATAATATTTTTTAGTGAAAAATTTCACTTTTAAAAAAAAAATAGCATTAATTGATTTATTACACATTTTGTATCTTTAATTACACTCGTGGATCAGTGAGTCAATTGTGAACACGATTTTCGACTCACTGACTGAGTGAATCTGATTCAAGCCATTAATTTACAAGAAAATTCAAGGGCTTTTTAATGAATCTTTTTAAACTGAATCAGACGTGCATTATTTTTTCCTGCTGACAATAAACCAGATGATAAAGGAAGAAACAACATGTGGATGCTAGCAAAGTTTTTCTGATGAGAGTTTGTATCATTTTATTATTATTTTTAGTATTATGTTATTGCTTGATTGATTGATTGCACTGAATACATTTTTTGTTGCTTTGAATTTGCAGCCTGGACCCCCAGGAATGTTTATATAAAATATTTAATTTAAAATACTATTCATTAATTGAATTTATAATTTTTGTATCTTTAATTGCACTTGCGGTTCAGTGAGGGAGTCAGTGAACCTAGTACGACTCACTGAGTGAGAGAATCTGATTCAAATCACTAGCTCATAAAGATATTTGAGGATTTTTGTGAATCTTTTTGCCTGACTCATTAAATTTTTTTTCAAGAATTGGACATTAAGTTTGTTGAAACACTGATGCATTCTGGTAACGAACACCATTGTTTTCTTTATGATAGTTTATATATATTATTTTCTTTTTCTTTTTTTAGACCATTTTAATTGCACATTTTTCAGTTTGTAGAATGGTTGGATCACAATATTTCTAAAAAAGTACCTGCTTCCTTGTACATACATTTTCTCAAAACAACATACTTCTTTTGGTTTAGCTGAACGTGTGAAACAATTTCTGTCTCTCTTCTATAAATATATGATGTTTTGTTTTGTGTGAATCTGTGGGAGAAGAAAACAATTGCGAAGGTTCAATATAGAAGGGTAGGGGGCACGGGGGAGGCATGTGTTTCCCAGACAACAGCTAGCTCTTGCCAAACAGGTCTTCCCTTATTAGTAACAATAAGGCTTGAAGTCCACTGACGTCTGTTCATGACAGCAAAGCATTTCGAAGTTGTGTGTCTCGGTCTGTGCCTGTCCACAAAATGAGGCCTGTTTAAACAGCTGTCTGCCAAGACTTTCCCAGTCCCTCACTGCTGTCCTAGAGAGCTTTTTTATGTGTGCTGTACACACTCTTTTGAGGGCCACCATATAAACAGGCAGTTGGCTCCCACACTCCCATGTCGGGAGACGTATATGTCTGTAGTTGCTTATAATCTCTGTTTTAGTCTTATTTAATCAGATTGTAACGCAGATTAACTAAACTGCTGTAAATTAATACATAGTATCCAAGATGCTCTTGCAGCTTGAATGATGTCTTCATTTTGCTGTGTGTTGCTCTTTTCAAGGTTTGGATGACTGTCTGCAGCAGTACATTAAGAACTTTGAGCAGGAAAAGGTGGGCGGTGAACAGCTGTTGAGAATCACCCATCAGGAGCTCGAGGATCTGGGCGTTTCTCGAATCGGCCACCAGGAACTCATTCTGGAGGCTGTGGACCTGCTTTGCGCACTGGTGAGCACATACACAAACACACACAGGTGCATTGTGTTCTCACCGACATAAATTATAGTTTCAAATTAAAAGTGGGTTTTATAGCATCTTGTTGAAATGGCAGTATATTGTTTTTTATAATAACATAAAGGAAATGGCATAATAGCAATTATAAAATGCATAGTTACAGATCTGGATGCAGATTGGTCAATACAGCATTCCAACTGTGTTATACTCAATGAGTGTATTGTATATGCTGTATTATTTTCATTTATATTACTTTCACCTTGTGCTATAGATCAGGGGGTTTTCAAAGTATAAATCAAATCAAATAATTATAATATCAGTTTTAGATTTTTGGCGTTGACAGGGATAATTCAAAATAAACAGTTGTACATATGAAACCTCTGCCTGAATCCCATATTTGTTTTCATTAAAAATAAAATCCTATAATGGCATATAATAGATAGTAAAATAAAATAAACTGAAATATACATATAACATAGTGATAAACAAAACAGAAAACACATACATACACGTACACCTTGTGCTATAGATCAGGGGGTTTTCAAAGTATAAATCAAATCAAATAATTATAATATCAGTTTTAGATTTTTGGCGTTGACAGGGATAATTCAAAATAAACAGTTGTACATATGAAACCTCTGCCTGAATCCCATATTTGTTTTCATTAAAAAGAAAATCCTATAATGGCATATAATAGATAGTAAAATAAAATAAACTGAAATGTACATATAACATAGTGATAAACAAAACAGAAAACACATACATACACGTACACATACATATTAGACAAAAAAAAAGAGTTAAAGGGGTCTTTGTCAAATAAATAAACTGAGAAATCAAAATTCCATTGATCTTTTGACATACAAGGGTCATTGTGCTAAAAAACATTCTGTAATTTCCAGAACTCAAAACTTTCTCATTAGTCTAAAAACAGCTTATATTGAAGGCAGTCTGCCAAAATGGCAGCTTGTGGAATGTCTACTCTATGATGTAATAGTGTGGCTAAACTCCGCCTCCGCTGGAAAAAACTGTTTAGCCCCGCCCACCGATTCATGTAGTAGGTAAATAACAATAGTGGGAAATGCAGTTCTACGCAGAAACCAAACAATAAACTTTATTTGATGAACTTTATTTTTAATAAAGTGCCAGACCACGTCAGTAAGAACTTGGTCCTTTGTTCACTTCATTTTACTGTGGATTCATTTACAAACAAGGCACAATTAGACGCAGGATTTTCAGAAAGATTGAAACTAAAAGACGATGCTGTGCCGGCTATATTGGATCCGACTGTAATATCGCAACACACAAGTGTGAGTAACTGTTTTTATTATGTGGTCACTATTGTTTTGTCTGTTATTACAGATTGTTTGTTTTGTATGGAGAATTTATGTGTTATTAACCTAAATCACAGCAGCACTGCATTCATCTGGGAAGGATGTAGGCTGTTAAACATACACAACTATTAGCCAATAATAGCAGTGGGTGTTTACTTCTGAGTCTACAATCCGCCACGCCTATTCAAACAGAGCGTTCTGAAGAGGGGGGTTAAAAACAGGACGTAATAGAAGTAATAGGTTTTTTTTATGTAAAAATCTTGATAACATTAGTGGATATCAGAGAACAGTACAAAATAAAAAACAAAGGCAGTTTATGACCCCTTTAAAAAGCTATACAAATATATAAAAAGTTAAAATATACAGAATTTGATATTTGATACATTTTCATTCTGCTTTCTAAAGACTGGTCAGAACATTTTCAATTTTTTTTTCTATTCACAGTCATCGTTTAACGTTTCTCTTCAGGATTATACATATAATGTATACCGATGGTGGGTAAAAAAGTAAATATATTTTACAAAAATGGTTCTGTATAATATTTTTTTATATTTATAATATATTTTCACAGTGAAATTTTATGTGTATCAAAAGATTCAAGATTCAAGATTTTTTATTTGTCACATACATGGTTATATGGAGAATATATGACCAATAGTGAAATGTACGGTGGCCGAGAAGTGCAAAACAAATCACAATTCTGAAAACAAAATAACAAATTACAAACGCAAATGCAAGTCTAAAAAAACTAAATAACAATTCAGAAAACACAACAACAATTCAGAAAACATTATAACAAGTCAGAAAACACAATGACAAATTCAAAAACAAAATAACAAGTCAGAAAACACAATGACAAATTCAAAAACAAAATAACAAGTCAGAAAACACAATGACAAATTCAAAAACAAAATAACAAGTCAGAAAACACAATGACAAATTCAAAAACAAAATAACAAGTCAGAAAACACAATGACAAATTCAAAAACAAAATAACAAGTCAGAAAACACAATGACAAATCAGACAAACCGGAAGAGGTAGGT
>NW_015505523.1:2354117-2378037 GCF_001515645.1 Sinocyclocheilus grahami | reverse complement strand
TACATATAACATAGTGATAAACAAAACAGAAAACACATACATACACGTACACATACATATTAGACAAAAAAAAAGAGTTAAAGGGGTCTTTGTCAAATAAATAAACTGAGAAATCAAAATTCCATTGATCTTTTGACATACAAGGGTCATTGTGCTAAAAAACATTCTGTAATTTCCAGAACTCAAAACTTTCTCATTAGTCTAAAAACAGCTTATATTGAAGGCAGTCTGCCAAAATGGCAGCTTGTGGAATGTCTACTCTATGATGTAATAGTGTGGCTAAACTCCGCCTCCGCTGGAAAAAACTGTTTAGCCCCGCCCACCGATTCATGTAGTAGGTAAATAACAATAGTGGGAAATGCAGTTCTACGCAGAAACCAAACAATAAACTTTATTTGATGAACTTTATTTTTAATAAAGTGCCAGACCACGTCAGTAAGAACTTGGTCCTTTGTTCACTTCATTTTACTGTGGATTCATTTACAAACAAGGCACAATTAGACGCAGGATTTTCAGAAAGATTGAAACTAAAAGACGATGCTGTGCCGGCTATATTGGATCCGACTGTAATATCGCAACACACAAGTGTGAGTAACTGTTTTTATTATGTGGTCACTATTGTTTTGTCTGTTATTACAGATTGTTTGTTTTGTATGGAGAATTTATGTGTTATTAACCTAAATCACAGCAGCACTGCATTCATCTGGGAAGGATGTAGGCTGTTAAACATACACAACTATTAGCCAATAATAGCAGTGGGTGTTTACTTCTGAGTCTACAATCCGCCACGCCTATTCAAACAGAGCGTTCTGAAGAGGGGGGTTAAAAACAGGACGTAATAGAAGTAATAGGTTTTTTTTATGTAAAAATCTTGATAACATTAGTGGATATCAGAGAACAGTACAAAATAAAAAACAAAGGCAGTTTATGACCCCTTTAAAAAGCTATACAAATATATAAAAAGTTAAAATATACAGAATTTGATATTTGATACATTTTCATTCTGCTTTCTAAAGACTGGTCAGAACATTTTCAATTTTTTTTTCTATTCACAGTCATCGTTTAACGTTTCTCTTCAGGATTATACATATAATGTATACCGATGGTGGGTAAAAAAGTAAATATATTTTACAAAAATGGTTCTGTATAATATTTTTTTATATTTATAATATATTTTCACAGTGAAATTTTATGTGTATCAAAAGATTCAAGATTCAAGATTTTTTATTTGTCACATACATGGTTATATGGAGAATATATGACCAATAGTGAAATGTACGGTGGCCGAGAAGTGCAAAACAAATCACAATTCTGAAAACAAAATAACAAATTACAAACGCAAATGCAAGTCTAAAAAAACTAAATAACAATTCAGAAAACACAACAACAATTCAGAAAACATTATAACAAGTCAGAAAACACAATGACAAATTCAAAAACAAAATAACAAGTCAGAAAACACAATGACAAATCAGACAAACCGGAAGAGGTAGGTATAGTTTGAGACAGCATCATTGCTTTGGGATTACTCACCGCTGACTGGACGAGACATCTGTCAATCAACTTCCCTATACAGGAAAGAACCAGCCGAAGAACAGCAGAGTCGTGGTAGAAAGTTCGGAGATGGTATTAAAGTAGCTCAGTTTAAATGTATTGTATGAATTGCCCTTACTATGGAATAAAAAATATGTGGTGTCTATTTATATTTAGTTAAAAGTGTCTGTAAATCATCAGGTCCAGTGGCGCAGATGGATAAGTGTGTGTTGTTGGCTTTTTGACGCGATCGACCCGGGTTCGAGCCCATCTTTTGCCGAACTTTTTTTCCCTCCCTTTTCAAATCTCGTATTAGCAATGGATTCTATTTACACTAAGTGCAAATACCTATTTACACTGTTAAAATAGCAGGATTTCTACTATCAAGTATACAACTTGTTGCAAATAGTGGCAATTATCTGCACTTCAGTATTGTAGTACATTATAAAACAGTATGCAATAATAACGTATTGAGTGTAAATTATAATTTTAATTATTAAATGGATGCATCCTTATTGGTACAATAAAGCCCTCCCTACACCTACCCTAACCCTACCCGATACTTTATTTTCAACTTTTTGATTATTTCCTTAATTTTTATTGAAAATAAATGCCTTTACGATGTGATACGAGATTTGAAAAGGGAGAAAAAAAAAGTTCGGCAAAAGGCGGGATCGAACCCGGGTCGATCGCGTCAAAAAGCCAACGACACACGCTTATCCATCTGCGCCACTGGAGCTTATGTTTTACAGCCACTTTTAACTAAAATTAAATATACACTCCATATTTTTTATTCCATATTAAGGGCAATTCATACAATACATTTAAACTGAGCTACTTTAATACCATCTCCGAACTTTCTACCACGGCTGTTCTTCGGCTGGTTCTTTCCTGTATAGGGAAGTTGATTGACAGATGTCTCGTCCAGTCAGCGGTGAGTAATCCCAAACCAATGGTGCTGTCTCAAACTATACCTACCTCTTCCGGATTGTCTGATTTGTCATTGTGTTTTCTGACTTGTTAATTTGTTTTCGGATTTGTCGTTGTGTTTTCTGACCTTTTTATAATGTTTTCTGAATTGTTGTTGTGCTTTCTGAATTGTTATTTAGTTTTTTAGACTTGCATTTGCATTTGTAATTTGTTATTTTGTTTTCAGAATTGTGATTTGTTTAGCACTTCTCGGCCACCGTAGAAATGTAAGTACAAAGGAATATAAATACCATGTAAGCATATTTTCATGTATCAAGATACATTTATACTTTGAAAATTAAAAATATTATGTGTTAATTATTGTATGAAAAATACTAACTTTTTCTTCCTATCATCAGAATACATTTAGATGCATCAATGTACACTTAGGAAGGCAAGGGACCTAATGTATTCATCAAGAGGATCATCATATTTGAGGGTTCATGTCATCAAAAAATTTGTTTCTCTCTAGTAGATACTTGCATATTAAAATACCCAAATTGATCAAGTACTATATGTTTATCTTTATTCCTGAAGCACCTGACCCTGTTTTCGCTGCCTGTATGTTTATGGTAATTGCATCCTGTGCAATTAATAATAGCCAAAACAAACACTTTAAATCCTTGAAAATCCTTTGGATTATCCCTCCATTTCCCACTGTCATCCTGCACACGGTTTCCAGGCTGTTCTGACGGGGTACAGGGGAAATAAGGACGCCGATGCAGAAGATGCAGAAGAAGGGAAAGAGAGGCGGAGCAACTGAAAGATTGTGTGGGCAGAGTGGGTAGAAAACTGGCAGCAGTCGGGTGAGAGAAGGATAACAAATTAAAACAGGAGAGAAAGGCTCAGAGAGAGAGCGAAGAAAAGTGTGAGAGAAGGAACACAGTAGTCCTGAGCGGATGAAGGAAGAGGGTAGAAAAAGGAGGGTGAATGGGGTATGTTAGCCAATGCATTCGCAAACTGGCCCCCCGTATTCCTCTTTTTGTTGTTCCCACCATTTATGTCATGTGCTTAAGCCCAGCTAGTGCCTGAAAGCCTCTTATGTAATGGTTCTCTGGGTTTGTCCAACATGGAGCCCTGCTGCATTAAATATGATTACTCATCTATCCCTCATGCTGGTTCTATTGCAAGACAAACCCCTCTGGCTTTTGTGTGCAGCAAGGCATTCTGGGAGAGCTGTACTGTGGGGACACAGACACAGTGCATGACTTTAAGGGGGTTTCAGGAAGAGGGTTTTGACCACGATTCTTATACTGCCTTTTAACAGGCCAATACCAACAGTGATCTATGCATAATGTAGATCTTACTTACAGTATGCTTATCTGCATGCTATTTCTATTCATTTCAACATACCAAAAAATTATCTGAAATCTTGCATAATGTATGAAATATGTTTGGAATGTTGCTGTGACTAGTTATATGCATTCAAAATGTACTATTGAAGGCTAAATGTGATTAAAAATGGTGAAAACACAGCCAAGATTAAAGATATACACCTATACATTCATATAAATGTTAGCCTAAAATCTTAATGTTGATTTGAAAATTAGTAGATCAATACATACATTGATGTATACACACTACTGCTCAAAGGTTTGGGGTCACTACACTCTTAAAAATAAAGGTGCTTCAAAAGGTTCTTCACAGCGATGCCATAGAAGAACCATTTTTGGTTCCACAAAGAACCATTCAGTCAAAGGTTCTTTAAAGAACCATCTCTTTCTTACCTTTTTATAATCTGAAGAACCTTCTTTCGCCCCAAAGAACCTTTTGTGAAACAGAAAGGTTCTTCAGATGTTAAAGGTTCTTTATGGAACCATTTAGACAAAAAGGTTCTTCTATGGCATTGTGAAGCACCTTTATTTTTAAGAGTGCATATGATTTAAAAAAAAAAAGAAATTAACACTTTTAACAAGGATGCAATAAATTGATCAAAAGTAACAGTAAAGAGGCGACATTTATAATATTTGCATAAATTATGTACTTGTAAACCTTCTAAAGAGTATCACCGTTTCCACAAAAAATAAGTAGCTTAACTGTTTGGAGTATTGATAATAAGAAGTTGGTTCTTGAGCAGCAAATCAGCTTTTAAGATTTCTGAAGGATCATGTGACACTGAAGACTGGAGTTAAGGCTGCTGAAAATTCAGCTTTGCCATCACAGGAATAAATTACATTTTGAAATATATTACAAAAGTGTTATTTCACAATCTTATTGTTTTTACTGTTTTTGTCAAATAAATGCAGCCTGGGTGAGCATAAAGGACTTCTTTCACAAGCATTTAAAAAAAATCTTATACTGACCCAAACCTTTGAACAGTACATTTATTTATATATGTTTTTATAGCAAGGAATTTAGTAAGCTTCATTGGGACTACGACATTGTGTTAACATAGCGTGAGTTGTGTGCCTCTAAATGACCCTTTTCTCCTTCTCCATTTTCTTTCCTCCATTATTTAAAACCACTCAGACTACTTTTTCCAAGTGAACTTGGACTGTATCACAGAGTGCCTCTGACCTTCCCTTTACCCTAACTTGTTAACCCAGTCCCTTTTATTCTCTCCCTCCATTTCATTTACATGTATATTTAATCCTTCAGTGGATGCTTTTATCCAAAGCGACTTACAAATGTGGATCATCACAAGCAATTTGTCACACAAGAGCCAAAAATACATGCAGTACATCATTGCAGAGTTTCCAGAGTAAGCTACAGTATTACAAAAGCTGGAGCAAAAGTGACAATTCTAAAAAGTAGTAAAAAGAGAGATTAGAAAAAGTTTATTTATAGGAAATGCCTTTTTTTATTGTCATAGTTTAGCCTGCTTTCAAAATGTTTATCTTTAGCTGTTTCTTGGAGGTTGTGATGGTCTAACTTTCTCTTTCTTATACAGAACTATGGACTAGAGACAGAGAACCTGAAGACTCTGACCCATAAGCTGAATGCATCAGCCAAGAACCTGCAGAACTTCATAACAGGCCGGCGGAGAGGCGGTCACTATGACGGCAGAGCCACACGAAAACTTCCTAATGACTTTCTGACCTCTGTAGTGGACCTCATTGCTGCCGCCAAGAGCCTGCTGGCTTGGTTGGATAGGTTAGTCCTGCAAAGAGACAAACACCACTCACAACAAACACAGATGTGTACAGACACATTTTACATTCATTAAACCGTGCAGCTACATATATAGTGGCCCTAAAAGTATTAGGACACCAGTTCTGTTGTTAAAGTGTTAGTTCACCCAAAAATGAAAATTCTGTCATTACTCACCCTCACGTTGTTCCAAACCCATAAGACCTTCGTTCATCTTAGGAACACAAATTAAGATATTTTTGATGAAATCTGAGAGCTTCTGGGCCTTGATCGTGGTAGTTGTGTTGCGGTCTATGCACAGTCAGAAAGCTCTTGGATTTCATCAAAAATATATTAATTTGTGTTCCAAAGATGAACGAATGTTTGGAACAACATGAGGGTATTGAGGTATAAATATTAGATGAAAAACTTAGAATGAAAAACTTTGTCATGAAAATTAGAAATGTTGCATTGGTAATTAAGTGAAATAAAGTGAGTTTAAGTATTTAAATTACTAAAACTGAAACCAAAAAAAGTATTAAATAAATTAAAGCTGAAACCTGAAAATTAACATTGTTAGACACTTTAGTCACATTTTATTATGGATGTTTGTTCATTATATAATAAAATACTAAATATCAAAATGGCTTTTAAAGAAAGATAGCACAATCACACTTTTTGCGCAAATAAAAACACTTTGATGATAAAACAATAGATATATTGATCAAATTTAAGACAATTTGGACACATACGTACTAAAATGTCCATAATGAGATAATAACAATAATAATTAATGCATTTAGCAGACACTTTTATCCAAAGCGACTTACAGTGCATTCAGGCTATACATTTTTACCAGTATGCGTGTTCCCTGGGAATTGAACACCACGACCTTTTGCGCTGCTAACGCAATGCTCTACCACCGAGCTACAGGAACATACATGAGATGAGATGAACTACACCTGGGCTATGATCCCGGTGTAATCTTGAGAGGAACTACCGTCACATACAGTATGTACTAAAAAATCATTGCCCAAATGGTTCAGAAAAGCAAAGTTACTTGGCATAATTTGTTTGCAGGTGCCACATGATTTGATATTTTGTTAAGGCAATTCAAAGTGTCTTTTAGGGCTGCTGTATTAAGCAAACACAAAGTTCAATCAAGCAGCCTCAGTGATCCCGCTGCTTTATCTACCCTGCGTATGGTCACATGACCCCTCATCTCATCTAAAAGTCTCCATTGTTTCAAACTCATCAGTGAGGTCATGCGAGAGGCCACAGATGACACCATCACGCTGATTTCCTTATGTAACACCCACGAGCACTCAGCTGACAAACAAAAGATGAGTAAAGAGCTTACGTAAGTCTCTTCTGTTTCGGAGGAGCTGGCCCTGAAAGCGGCCAGCGTGCCTGCTAAGTGCATCTGTTTTTCTCTCAAGTGTGTGCGTGAGGTCGCGTTTTGTGGGTTTAGTGTTAATTTCTTCATCAGCTGAAGCTCTTGTTGGCCACGCCTCCTCGTTAGTGCAGTACGCCAAGTCTCCTGTCTAACCGCACACTCATAATTCAAGAGTGCAATTAATCTGCTGCTGCATCTCCCTAGATTATTCCTGGCCTCTGGGTCTCCCTCATTTGTTCCCTCCAGACAGGATGACAGCAGGAGTGCGGTCCTGGGTGATCGACTTTCGTTGGTTACAGCCTTATTATAAAGTGTAAGATAAGAACCCTGGAGTCAGATATGTGCGCTCAGTGCACTCATTAAGATAAACGATGCCCTTGTGCTTTCTTCTGTAGAGAAGATTTCTGTATTACTGTTTGCACCATCTAGTCGACTAGTTGATTAGCTCTTCTGCTGGTCAATGTCTTGGGTCAGTCACACTGCATGTGTTGTAGATATCTGATATTGTTCATTTGGAGTGCACACGTTTTGTGTGAACTGATCAAATCTTTGGAGGGAGTTGAAAATCCGTGTTGCCCGCGACAGCCCCAAAACATTACTGCTCTAGAGGAGATCTGCATGGAGGAATGGGCCAAAATACCAGCAACAGTGTGTGAAAACCTTGTGAAGACTTACAGAAAATGTTTGACCTCCGTCATTGCCAACAAAGAGTATATAAAGTATTGAGATGAAATTGTTATTGACCAAATACTTATTTTCCACCATAATTTGCAAATAAATTCTTTAAAAATCCTACAATGTGATTTTCTGGATTTTTTTTTTCTCATTTTGTCTCTCATAGTTGAGGTATACCTATGATGAAAATTACAGGCCTCTCTCATCTTTTTAAGTGGGAGAACTTGCACAATTGGTGGCTGACTAAATACTTTTTTCCCCACTGTGTATATATATATATATAGGCTTATTATATGTATATATAAATAAAGGTAACTATCTATATATAATGTCTACTGTCAACACACAAATATGCATGTGTATAGATATCAAATACCTATCATATACATAGACATCAATACCCTTTATTATTATTTACTTTGTCATAAGTAGTATTTTTTTTTTACAAAAATCTGTGTTTTTTTTTAAAATTTCGTACTGTTTAAAACTATAGCCTTAACTTGCTGAGGGTTATTGGAAATGATGACTATTGTGGCGGTCAGAACGACGTGAAGGCAAGTAAATTATGACAAAATGTTAATTTTTGGGTGAACTGTCCCTTTAAATCTCATATCCATCAAATGAAATGCAAAAGTCAAAAGTCTGAGTCTTATTTTCTTCATTTCACCCTCACCTCGCCATATTTTAGCACTCTAGGACTGAAATCTCTTTTTTTAGGATGCTTGGAAAGCAGGGTAAAGATTCTAGGGCAGAAGGTTCTTTAGAAGGAGGCCATGGATGTTTTTTCTCCTTCTCAATTATCTGTCCTGGATTGAAATAGTGCTGCTCTGGCATGGGCCATTGAGGGCGAGGACAGACTGTCCCAGGTGGGAGAAAAGCGATGTGTCCCAGAACATGAAATCCAGAAATATGAAGGCCTGTGTCTGTGTGAAAATGCCACAGCTTGCAAGTCTCATATTGTTTCTTCTTCACTCTGAGGGGCCTTTCACACATGACATAAAATTCTTCTCCCTTAATTAAACACTAATGTATTAGCTCAGCTTTATTTACTCTCTTTTGAATCAGCCTGCTGTGTAGGTTGCGTGCTGAGGGAGATTCCCAATATGTTTAACATTAATCATGTGTGCGGCCATTCGAGCTCCCCGAGCTCCTTCACTCACAGGCTGGAAATCAGACTACCGTTAAGCAGAGTGATGGAGAGTGGAGGAAATGAGCTAATGAGAGGAGGAAGAGGAAAAGCATTGCACCAGGTTCAGTGTGGGAGGATGACTCATCTGCTCCTCAGCTGTCTGCTTAAGACAGAGAACGCTGCCTTTAGCTATTTCAGATAGGTGCAAGACTCTGTGCCAGCAAGCAAATCTTTTTCTCCCAGTGTCTTACAAGCAAGGCTCAGCTTCCCGTCTGAGATATCCCAAAACTGTGTTTACCCATTAGAGCAGAAATGATATGATTTGCTCGTATTGCATAACTGGGATGTATTTTATAACTTTTGTTGATATGCCATTAGCAAATATTATGTAATAGTTCTGATGATTCAAGTTTGAATGTATATTAATCAAAGTTTCATGACATGAATGCACATGAACTATAAAGCATTATATAATCATTTAGTATTATATAACACTACAGAAAAAACAAGTAGTATTTTTTTTGTTTTCCAGTAAAAATATCTAAAGATTTAAATAAAAAACTTCAGAAACAGAATTAGATCAGGGGGCTATCTAGAGTAGAATATTAACAATTAACAAATAATATGCAGTATATTATATAAATAATAATAAATAATAGAATATTATATAAATTCATAGGAAAATATATATATATATATATATATATATATATATATATATATATATATATATATATACACTATTAAAATATTTAAACAATATTATTAAAAGTAATATTTTAAGACAAAATAAGACTATGTATTTACATTTTTTAAATATGTTTAAAGTATGTTTGTGTATTTTTTTACTGGAAAACTATCAAGCTTAAGAACTACAGTATTTTTTGTTTGCGTTATGAATGAAATGTATTAGGATGTTTCAATTATATTTCTAGTTTTTCAGACTCTAAGTAATGGTATTGGAATGGAATTGTTAAAATGGCATTTTCTCTTCTTGCATTTTAGGACGGCACAGTGTATGAGACAGAAAATAAGATACTGCTTGTGGTAAGAGTGACATTTATATTTTCACAAAACCTCTTGATTCATTTACATAAAACTCCTTATCTAGCTCCTCTGTTCAAAAATAGAAATCTGTGTCGAAGTGAGAAAAAGCGAAAGAGAGTGTGTGTGTATGTGTGAGGTGAGTGTGAGAGAAATAAATTCACATTTGATTCATGGAGTCTAGCCCATGCTGCAGTGTCAGTCAGGGTACAGCTGGCTCTCTGCTAAAAATAGCAGAACAGGCCACATTTCATCTGAGAGTGACAGCGAGAGAGAGAGTTTCCATTTGCAACACTAGGAACACCTTCACTGATTAGTCACCAGCAGCAGATTGAGGGAGAATCATGATTGGACGGATCAATTCAAAGAAGACAGCAAGATCATAGAGAATTATGCTTATGAGACCATCCGGGTCACATGATTACATTATAATAAGGTGCATCCTGGCGACACTTGGTCTCAGCGCAGATGGTGTTTACGAAGCGGCACGGTGAACATGCAACAAAATCATCAGCATATTTTAGCCCATCAGCAGCTTCAGCTAGGAAACATTTTCTGTGCCTCTCTTGGTCAAGATATGTAAAATTATGAAACATTTATTTTTTCTCTCTGTCCTCAGTGTAAGACACTGTCAGGCGTGTGTGACCACATCATTTCCCTCTCTTCGGACCCCATGGTGTCCCAGGCCGCCCATCTGGAAGTGGTGCAGCTGGATAACATAAGATCCACAGAGGGACTGGTGGGTATCTGGATGCCTGGATTTCTCATATCTCCTCCTTATGTACAAACATAACGTCATAAACAGAGTTAGGAGTTCTCCTATATGCTGGGCACTGTTTATTTTATATATTTTTCTGTTTATCCAAATATTTTTATAATATTTTATTTAAAAAATCTAAAAATAGTTTAGTGCAGAAATGTGTACATTTGTAAAATTGAAAGAATATTAACAAAGGGTTTGTCTGCAAAATATCAAAATGACTTCAAGATGGTGAAACATATATTATTAAGAACAATTTAATGCAATTAATTCAGTACAATTAATTATAAATAGATAGATAGACGGACAGATTTATGGATGGATGGATGAATAGATAGATGGACAGATTTATGGATGGAGGAATGCATGCACGGATGGATAGATAGATAGATAGATAGATAGATAGATAGATAGATAGATAGATAGATAGATAGATAGATAGATAGATAGACAGACAGACGGACGGATGGATGATAGATAGACAGATTTATGGATGGAGGAATGCATGGATGGATGGATTTTTTTAACAGCATTTGATGATTTTTTTAACTGCATTTGATGATGGTATTCTGGTAGATGTGATTCTATGAGCTTCGGGCAGTAACATAAGCCTGAATAAAGATAAAAATGAACATCCACACACACACACCCTCTCTTTCTCTCCCCCTATATCTCTGCTTTATGAGACTGTGTGTCAGAGAGGATTTGTGCTTGCATGTCATGTCAGCAAGCTTCTTTCAGTGTTTTCCCAGTATGTGTCCGATATTTTCAGGCAATGACTCTAAAGTGTCTTTCTCCTTGCCCTAGGGCATGTACATCAAATCAACCTACGATGGCCTACATGTCATCACGGGCACTACGGAGGGAGTGAGTGATCATTTTCAATCTTTCAGTATAATCTCAATATGACATGCATGGACAGTTCAGCTGAAGAAAGGACATGTAATCATAAAAACAATTGTGTGTTTTGCCATATGTAATCCAATAGCTTTCTCCCTCTCCCTCTCTCAGTCGCTAGCTGACCGCTGTAAGAAAATCCATGCTGGTGATGAGGTCATACAGGTCAATCATCAGACAGTGGTGAGTGTATCTACTGCACACAATAATTTTACAGTAAAACTGATAACATGGCTGGATCATTCCTATTGGTCAATGAAGAATTTACCTGAAATTGACATGATATGAAATATATGTGAAATTGAAGTCGTCTAATAGTATGCTGTTATTTTCCCACCAAAAATTATGTTACTACCTGGAGGATGATAGTTGTAAGTTAGTTTAAAGGGATAGTTCAACCAAAAATGAAAATTCTATAATTACTCACCCTCATGTCATTCCAAACCCCCAAAGGTAAGACCTTCGTTCATCTTCAGAACACAAATTAAGATATTTTTGATGGAATCCAAAAGCTTTCTGACCCTGCATAGACAGCAACGCAACTGACACGTTCAAGGCCTAAAAAGGTAGTAAGGACATCATTAAAATAGTTCATTTGACATCAGTGGTTCAACTGTAATGTTATGAATTTTATGGCACATGGACTATTTTTAACAATGTCCTTACTACCTTTCTGGGCCTTGAACGTGTCAGTTGTGTTGCGGTCTATGCAGGGTCAAAAAGCTCTTGGATTTCATTAAAAATATCTTTATTTGTGTTCTGAAGATGAACAAAGGTTAGGAACAATTTACGGGTTTGAAACAACATGAGGATGAGTAATTAATGACAGAATTTTCATTTTTGGGTGAACAATCCCTTTAAATGATATTCACAAAAGACTGAAAATATGGTCACTGGGGGGAAAAGAGGGGGAAAAAAGAAAGAAACATGTTGGTAAGTTTTTGGTTTTGTTTTTTGTTTAAGAAATTCATATTTTTATTTAGCAACGACATATTAAATTGATCAAAAGTAACAGTAAGACTTATAAGTAAAATCTTATGATCTTTCTATTCATCACAGAATCCTGAAAATAATTGCCATTGTTTCCACAAAAATATTAAGTAGCACAACTGTTTTCAGCATTGATAATAATACAATTTTTGAGCACCAAATTAGCATATTAGGATAAAGAACTGACTGGAGTAATAACTGCAAAAATTCAGCTTTGCCATAACAGGAATAAATTACATTTTAAAATATATAGTAATCATTATACTATACTATTTTACAGTATAATAATATTTCACAATATTACTGTTTTTACTGTATTTTTCACAAAACAAATGCAGCCTTGTTGAGCATAAGTGACTTCTTGTTAAAAAATCTCACTAACCCCAAACTTTTGAATGGTAATGTGTATAGTTTTCCATCTTGTTTATAATTTCACCAATATACTAAGACAAACAGTATATGGTGGGGACATGAAGAATGACCCTGTCAACAAGACAACATAATGCTGGTATGTTTATGAGGTGAACACGTGCATTTGACTTGCATAGGTGGGCTGGCAGCTGAAGAACCTGGTAAACTCTTTACGTAGCAATCCTGCAGGTGTGACCCTCACGCTGAAGAAACGACCTCAGAGCACTCTCACGTCAGCCCCAGCCTTACTCAAGAACATGAGATGGAAGCCCCTCGCCCTGCAGGTACTGATGGGACGTGTGCGGTACGAGGATTAAGTGGCGTGTGTGAATTGATGATATGCCGTGGTGTAGTCCCCCAATCTGTGCCTGTTCTTTTTTTAGCAGCATTAAGAGCACTCTTCCCCTCCCTTAGGGCTTTGACCAACTAGATTGCATGGCAAATCTTCGCTCCACTCTTCCCCCACCCACCAACCTCCCTTTTTTCTCTTTCATCTTTTTACCTCTAATCTGGTGCTTATCCCTCCTTCCGCAATCTCCTCTCCTGCTCCACTGAAGCCCTGGCACATCAGGAATCTTTACTGTGGCCCTGAGAGGAAAATGTGGAATGTCATTTTAGACGCTTGACTATGCAGTATATAAATTGCACATATTTATTTCCTCTTTGCCGTTTCGATTGCACAGCTGACAGCGAACAAGATACGCTGATTGTCATGACAACAGCAAAGTAGAAGACACTGAGAAGGCATTTTGTTTACGCAGAACCAAAGCCGTTACAGAGTGTTTTGTGTCTTGAATACATAAGCAAGAGGAAACAGAATCAGCATGACTGAACACCTCTGTGATGCTGTTTTTTTTTTTGCATGTCTTCTTCCACAGACACACAATGGTCAGATTATTCTGCCACTGGGATGAATGCTTAATTTATAGGGAAATTATTATATTTGATCAGAGCTGGGTAGTAATTGAATATATGTAATCTGGATTATGTAATTAGATTCCAAAAATGAAGTACTTGTAATTAGATTAAATTACATTTTACTCGTAATCAGACTACAGTTACTTTTTTATTGATTACATATTCATAAATTCACTCAAGGACCATTAGTCAGGTGGCTACACAGCATTTGGATTTACAAAAATCATTCAAGTGTTTCAACATTGCATCAACTACTGATAAATTACTTTTTATTTGAATTATCACTCAGTGGGTTATTTGACCATGCATTTCTATGGCTGTGGGAGGCATTTGTCTTTCAAACACTTTAAAATGCTCAAATTATTTCTTTCCCAAAGGTTTTTTTTTGTCATCTGAACCTCTTTTCCCTAATATATTTACTTGAAGTACCCCTGAGATTTTAAAATAAAGATTTTAATAATTAAATATTACATTTGCACGTCCACAGTTCTCTGACATTAGTCAACGGTCATATGACATGCAGGTAAACAAATACAATATTTCATTTTTAGTAGGTGTTTTATTTTGATTGATGTTATTTTAAAATTATTAATTTAAATTTTACATGTAAAAAATAAAATGTAATTACTTGTTAGCGTTTCATTAAACTCCCTCCCTCAAACAACCTCCTGCAGTTCCTTTACAAACCCCAGTTTGGCAAACCTTGACGTAATCTAATGTTGACGTAATGTAATGTTTAATGCACTTCATGTTGTTAATTACAATGAATGGAATATATTTTCGTACTCTTTTTATTTTTTTTAAAACAATATGGTAGAAGAGCATCCTTTTACATAAACGAGTTAGGTCAAAAGTAATTTAAAATAATAAAAAAGTAGTCTGATTATGTTACCTAAAATGTGTAATGTAATGGAGTACGTTACTAACTACAATTTTTGTCATGTAATTTGGAATCAGCAACTGACTACAATTTGTAAGTAATCTACACAGCTCTGTATATTATTATTGTTGACTTTTATTTTTTTTATTCATTTTCTTTAGTAGGTGTAATGTACCATATGTATTTCACATATCAGTGTGAAATTGAGAAATTTACCTGCTATGAAATGATGAATATTGAAAGCACTCTTTACCAACAAATACACTTTTGAAAATGGCCTGGGTCAAATCACAAAAGCATATTTTCCTAAAGGATGTTGGAAATGATAAATCTAACTGTACTACTGTATTTTTAGCCCATCATCCCTCCCAGCCCCAGCAGCAGTGTGGCCACACCGTCCAGCACCCTCAGCACCCCATCCAGACGGGACAGCTGCGCTCTACAGGACCTCTACATCCCCCCTCCCCCAGATGAGCCATACACACCCAGGTACAGTATTACAATATACACAGATGCACACTATATATACAGTGCTGCTTGAAAGTTTGTGAATTAAAATAGAATTGTCTATATTTCTGCATAAATATAACCCCAAAAATCATCAGATTTTCATGAAAGTCCTGAAAGTTGGCAAAGAGAACCCAATCAAACAAATGAGATGAAAATATATACTTTGTAATTTATTTATTCAGGAAAATGATCCAAAATTACATATCTGTGAGCGGCAAAAGTATGTGAATCTCTCGGATTAGTTGTTAATTTGAAGGTGAAATTAGAGTCCATCTGTTCAGAGGTGTTTTCAATCAGTGAGATGACTATCAGGTGTCAGTGTTTTATCTAAAGAACAGGGATTTATCAAAGTTTGGTCATGTTTGTGGAAGTGTATCTTGGCACAAACAAATGAGATCTCAGTAGACCTCAGAAAAAGAGTTAGTGTTCTTCATCAGGCTAGAAAAGGTTTCAAAGCCATCTCTAAAAAGTTCAGACTCCACCAATCCACGGTCAGACAGATTGTGTACAAATGGAGGAAATTCAAGACCACTGTTACCCTCCCCAGGAGTGCTCCACCAACAAAGAACACTCTAAAAGCAAGACGTGTAAAAGTCCACTAGGTTTCAAAGGACTGCAGGCTAACTTCTAAGCAACTAAAGGCATTTCTCACATTGGCTAATGTTAATGTTTATGAGCCCATCATCAGGAGAACACTGAACAAACATGGTGTCCATGGCAGAGTCGCAAGAAGAAAGCCACTGCTCTCCAAAAAGAACATTGCTGCCCATCTGCAGTTTGCTAAATATCATGCGGACAAGCCAGAGGAATACTGGAGAAATGTTTTGTGGATGGATGAGACCAAAATAGAACATTTTGGTTTAAATGAGCAGCGTTATGTTTGGAGAAAGAAAACACTGCATTCCAGCATAAGAACCTTATCCCATCTGTGAAACATGGTGGTGGTAGTATCATGGTTTGGGCCTGTTTTGCTGCATCTGGTCCAGGACGGCTTGCCATCATTGATGGAACAATGAATTCTGATTTATACCAGCAAATTCTGAAGGAAAATGTCAGGACATGAGTGTGTATTTATATATACATAATAAATATACACCGTACACACATATATTATGTAAACAAAAACTTTTATTTTGGATGCGATTAATCGTGATTAATCATTTGACAACACTAATTTGAATATATTTTAAAATGTAATTTATTCCTGTGATCCAAAGCTGAATTTTCAGCAGCAATTTCTTCACTCTTCAGTGTCACATAATTCTTCAGAAATCAATCTAAAATGCTGATTTGTTGCTTAAGTGACATTCCTTATTATTATCAATGTTAAAAACAGTTGTGCTCCTTAATATTTTTGTGGAAACCATGATGCATTCGTTTCCAGGATTCTTTGATAAATAGAAGTTCAAACAGCATTTATTTAGAGTAGATTTTTTTTGTAACATTTTAAACATCTTTGCTGTGACTTTTAATAATTTATTTCATGCCTGCTTAATAAAATTGTTAATATAAAAAAAAAAACCATCTTACTGAGCCTAGACTTTTTCAATTGAAGCCATACAGAGCAAAATATCATGACACCATTTGGAGGTGGATCCCTTTGGTTTAACCAATTAGCAAAAACACTAACAACTGCATTGTAACACTGTGGTGGTGATGTTTGCACCGGAAATAATTTTTCTCTAGGAATGGTCGAAATCTAGTTCACATTCAAGAATTGTGGTATAGGAGATTATAATAGATTTCTCTTACCATTACATAGAGATGACATAGGAAATCTGACCAGCAACTGCCAGCAGGCCGCTAAGGGTTCTGATTCGCCCAACTCCTTCCTGGATCAGGAGTGCCGGAGGCGATTCCCTCTTCTGGATGAGGATGCGGTCCTGTACTGTTACGAGTATGATCAGAATCAGGGCCCTCCACCTGTACGCAGGGACAGCACTCCTACATATGGTACATGCTTTCATACATGATGATATTCAGTCTTTCCAGGCTGTTTTTATCTGCAACACAGTATATACTGTATACACAGAAGTATATTACATTAAAGGGGTCATATGATGCGATTTCAATTTTTCCTTTCTCTTTGGAGTGTTACAAGCTCTTGGTGCATAAAGAAGATCTGTAAAGTTGCAAAGACTAAAGTCTCAAATCCAAAGAGATATTCTTTATAAAATTTTAGAGTCAGCCACGCCTACCTAAAATGGCTTGTTCTAACACCCCCCCACATATCTACGTGACGATGTGAGAAGATTTGCATAACGCCGCCCACATGTTCACACAAAGAAAGAAGGCGTAACTTTTATTCTCGCTGTAGTATTGTTGTTGCCGATGCCATGTCGTGAAAGCTAAACTACTTTTAATTATGTCCCCACTGGATGCAACAAATGCCTCGTTTATAATGGGTTTTCATGTTTTTGTCTCGTCGCTCCGGCCGGACAGGGCATCATCACAATATGGTAAGGGGCGTAACAATTCCATCACACGCTTGAGGTATTCGGCCAATCACAACGCACTGGATAGCTGGCCAATCAGAGCACACCTCGCTTTTCAGACCGATGAGCTTTGTAAAAATCTTTGTAAAAAAATGCGTTTCAGAAAGGCGGGGCATAGAGGAGAAACAAAAATGTACACTATGTGGAAAATAATGTGTTTTTTGAACCTTAAACCACATAAACACATTTCATTACACCAAATACACAAAATAATGTTCTTTTTAGCAACATCATATGACCCCTTTAAATTGGCCATACATCATTGTAAACATAACAATCGAGCTACACTTAATCTTCTACTCCTGGCCCAGTATGTGTATTGTGCTGTAATGGATTATTTGATTTTGTTTTCGATTTCTCTGTGCTTGTATACTAGGGCGACTGAGACCTATTTCTATGCCTGTAGAATATAACTGGGTTGGAGACTATGAAGATCCCGCCAAGCTGAAGAAAGAGATCAGAAGAGGTGTGTATGTGTGTGCTTGTATGTGGGTGGGTGAGCATTGAGGAGGATGTCGTTTTGATATCTTTTCCTCAGGTTACACAGAACCAATGATTTCATCACTTTAGCCCTGACCTTCCCATTGGCACATTTTAAAATCTTTGGACATTGTGTTCAGATTGTCCCCATGCATCTCCCCAATATTTACCTAATTTGTGCTGGGATCGGTCTGCCAGTATCTCGCTGGCTCTTTGTTTGAGATTTTGGGATTTTTTGGTTTTGCATTGCCATGGTAACTCCAACATAGAGGTCTTGCCAAGATGCTGGCTTCTCATTGGTTGAGGCCAGGCTCTGTTGCTGAAGGAGTGGGAGCAGAGAGAATGCTTTCTTTAGTCACGCTGGCAGAATTTATATCAAATTTGTACATGTGCAACACAGCATCTTTCAGCCGTATTTTGATCATGAGATCCCTGAATAATTCAATTTCAACTCTAACCTTTACATTATTTAAAAGGAAGAATCAAAACTGCTTTATTAAATTTTAAAAACAGACCCATTTTATAATCAGCATGCTGTAGTTTCATAATCCCACGTTTATTAACAGAAAACTCCCTGCTGCGATATGTGAGTGAGGACAAGGCGGGAACAGAGGAGTACCACACTGGACGTCGCAGCAGTCGGCGTAGTAGAAGGAAGAGTGAGAAAGGTGGTAGCCCCGCCCACTACGCCCTAGTCCCCACCCTTCAGATGGACATGCTGCAGCAGGACTCGCTGGCCACACCCACATCTGAAACCTCATCTGTCTATCTGGTGAGTGTACTGAAGACAATGTATAAATTACTGTATTAATCTATAAATGTGTAAATACTGTATTAATGTATAAATCATTTAAGATTAAGGGATGCAGCATGAAATGATTTCATTTACTATTTATTTGTATTTATTTACTATCTTTCAGACATTTGATCGATCGTCCATGCTTTCCCGGTCAAAGAAAGTGAAGTTAAGAGGTAAGATGTCGAATGTTAAATTCTGCTAGTATTTGCAGACAAAGAAAACTTTCTGGTAAACATTTCAGATCTGGATCTCTGTCTGGCATGTACTTATTACATTAAATTGCTTGGCACATTACAAAATTTATTTTAATCAGACAAAAAAAATAATATTTTTATACAAGAAATTATATTTAGTCATTCATCAAATAAGAAATAAGAAATTTGTGTTCAGTAGGTTTTGCTTTTATAGAATCTATCACAAATATATTTATTTTTAAGTAGAAATTTGGCAGAATAAAGAAGAAAAATAAAAATGTAGCATTTTTTGACAACTTAATAATTATTAAATTAGTAAATTATTACAGTTTTAGATATATAGATAGGTAGACAGACAGACAGGATAGATAGACAGACAGACAGACAGACTAGACAGACAGACAGACAGACTAGACAGACAGACAGACTAGATTAATCTATATTTATATATATACATACAGTATATAATTAAATAATTAAAATTGTTTGTCATTACAATTTTATTAATGTAATAGTATAGTATGTTATGTAAAAATTTAATTTTGAAGCAATTTAAAGTAAAATGATTCATCTTAAGATAATTTTAAGAATTCTTTTCAGAATTTTTCTTTCTTTTCTTTTTTCTTTGCTTTGATTTTTGCTGATTGAGAAATGATTTTTTTGCAGTGCAGTTATTTCTTTCCTGCGCAAATCCAATCACACATTCTCACTCTGAATAACTATTATGTCAAGACATTTCTCTGCCATTATATGACAGTACATCAAAAAGCCACTGTTTTGATACTATTCCTGCCAGTCTTTTCATTTATATTGCCCACGCTGATGTCTCTGCTCTCTCTCTTTGTCCTTCTCAGCTGGATCCCTGCCCTCCATTAGTAAGCGGCGAATCTCCTGCAGGGACTTGGGTCAGGGTGATTGTGAGGGCTGGCTCTGGAAGAAGAAGGATGCAAAGAGTTACTTCTCTCAGAAATGGAAGAAGTACTGGGTTGTGCTGAAAGATGCCTGCCTATATTGGTACACCAATGAAGAGGTGAGGGCACGAGGTCATTCATCTGCATGATGAAATACCACAGCACAAAATGGCCCATTAGGCTGCCTACATAAACTCCCTTCATCAGTATATCTCAGTTTTTCATCTCTGTTCTTTCTCAGGATGAGAAAGCAGAGGGCTTCGTCAGCCTGCCTGAGTTCAACATCGATCAGGCCAACGAATGTCGCAAAAAGTTGTAAGTAGTAGAATAAAATAAAAAAAAGCTTTAATGCAGCTTTTCATACAGTGCTGACTTTGTATCTCTTGCCTGTTTTCAGTGCTTTTAAGGCTTGCCATCCTAAAATCAAAAGCTTCTACTTTGCTGCGGACAACATGGATGATATGAATAGGTAAGATGAAAAGAAACATTCAAACATGCCTATAGAAACAAAAGAGATTTATAATGTAATCTGAAACATTGTCAATTCCTCATGAATGCTCTAGTCAGGTTCCCAAATCTCATTTAATGCTCCATGAGCTGATCAACGCTACTAATTTTAGCGACATCCCAAAAGACTCTTTCAGCTCGGCATTTCAGCAGTGTGAAGAGCTCCCCAGGTAACCTTTTTTTTTTGTTTGTTTGCTCGCAGGTGGCTCAGTCGACTGAACATGGCGGCAACAGCTCACTCAGAGCAGAAGAGGATTCGACAGGATCATGGTGAGAAGATGCCTTCATGCTCCACTAAGCCTGTCGGATCAATTATTCTCCCACTCTGACTTTGTGTGGTCTGGTCTGCAAGTCCTATAAATATATGTATATGAAGTACAACATGTTGGACGTATGTATGTGGCGTCTGAGTATAGAGGAATAATTTTTGTTAATCTGTCAGTATAATTTATACTTCCCTATCATTTGATGAATAAATGATACAAACGCAAACATCTTTTAAATAAATTGCTGCTTTCCACAGCCTTCAAAGGTCATTATTCTTGGACTCCTCATGTGTTAATCTAATGGATATTTGCTGTCGTTTTCTCAGACTACTGGAGCGAGAGTGACCATGAGGACGCTGATCACATGTCCTCAACACCCAAACAGGATAGCCCTCCACCTCCATATGACACTTACCCTCACTCCACCTCAGTAAGTCTCGTCTTTCTTTCTTTTGTGTTGCTTGGGTTCCTGTGTTCACACTGTGTGAATTCTTGCTGACATGTAATTGCATTATTAAGTGAGAGTCCTCCTCGCTCCATGCAAAATCATGCAACTCCTCTCCTCATGAACTACTAAAACTAAAAGTAAAAAATATTTGTAATGCTTTTGTAATGCTCACCAAGTGTGCATCTATTTGATGAAAAATACATTAATATTATGAAATATTATTAGAATTTAAAACAACTGTTTTCTATTTGAATAGATTTTAAAGTGTAATTTATTCCTGTGATGGCAAAACTGAATTTTCAGCAGCCATAACTCCAGTCTTTAGTGTCACATGACCCTTCAGAAGTCATTCTAATGCTTATTTAGTGCTCAAGAAACATTTCTTATTATTATCAGTGTTGAAAACAGTTGTGCTGCTTAATATTTTTGAGAAAACCTTGATGCACTTTTTTTTAAAATTCTTCAATGAATAAAAAGTTCAAAAGAGCAGCAGTTATTTAATAGGAATAATTTGTAACATTATAAATGTCTTTACTGTCATTTTTGATCAATTTAATACACCCATGCTGAATAAAATGTTTTAATTCCTTTAAAAAAATTACTGACCCCAAACTTTTGAACAGTAGTGCATTCTGTATAAATAAAACTAAGACTGAAGGAAACAAATGAGGTGAAACAATGCAGAAAGACAAGAGAAGGGCAGAGAGGGAGGGGGAGAGCAGGATGAAGAATGAGGTGTGAAGGGGAAGAGAGAATGGAGATGAAGGACACATTAATTATTTAGACCCAAGGGATAATTGTGGCCGCTGTAAATTCATAGTCAAAAGGCACTTTTTTAAAAAGAGGACCTCTGGTTCCAGCCCTCTGTAATCTTAATGAAGGAGACGCAAATCAGTCCCATAATTCTAAGAGGGAGAGTTGTGTGTGCGTAATGTGTTGCTGTCTCAGATCGTTCCATCCAGGCAGAGCATAACTAATGGTGACAGCGGTGAGCCTGTAAAAGAAGACAGCAGAGAAAATGGAAAACAGGGATATAAATGCCCCTCTTGTTATAGTTGTCCTTCGTTTTGGATTTATGCTTCTTGTTGCACCAACCTCCAAGTCGTAAATATACCAACTAAAAGGACCTTGCATGATGTTGATTACAGGCAAGTCCATTCCAGGAGTCCCAACACATCCGCCCACCCTCCACGGAGACCATCCAGTCCCGCTCCCCGCTTTCCGAAACACAGGGGGGCAGTGTGAGCAGCGCAAGCTCCCCTGGCAGAAAGTCTGCCAGCCAGCGGCGTTCGTGGCAGGACCTCATCGAGACGCCCCTCACCAGCTCCGGCCTCCATTTCCTGCAGACTCTGCCATTGGAAGACTCTGTGTTCGTCGATCCCAGTCGAGCCGTGCCTGTGGAGCTCCGCCGCCAGTCGACGCTCCCCGCCCAGCACGGGCTGCCACCAGAACACTACATCCCGCCCATTACGCCCACCCAGCCCAGCCAAAATCCCATCGCAGCTTTAGGAAGAGGAGAGGGATTAGAAGGTTGTGGAGTAGGAAGCAAGCACCGCAGTTTCACCTTGCCCCGTGACAGTGGTCTTCATGCCATCCTGGCTGCCAGCAGTGCAGCTGAGCACGCAGATGCACATCACTACCACCTGGGCCGGGCCCATGCCAGAGACACAGGTCAGGAATCTGAGAACTCGTGAGAAGTGTGTGTTTCTAACTGTGCCTACATATGCAGAGGCAAGTTAGTGGGCGAGTTAGCATGTAGGCAAAGGTATGTGAGTCATTTTTTTAAAGGTGTGCCTGCTTGTCATGATTTCCCTTCAGTTTCAAACTTGTTTTTGATAGTGGTAAACCAATATGCATTTTGAACGCATTTTAGAATAATAATAATAATAATAATAGTTGTTATTATTATGTAAATATTCATGTGAGTCATTTTTTTAAAGGTGTGCCTGCTTGTCATGATTTCCCTTCAGTTTCAAACTTGTTTTTGATAGTGGTAAACCAATATGCATTTTGAACACATTTTATAATAATAATAATAATAATAGTTGTTATTATTATGTAAATATTCATAATACATTTTACATTTACATTTAGTCATTTAGCAGACGCTTTTATCCAAAGCGACTTACTATATATATATATATATATATATATATATATATATATATATATATATATATATATATATATATATATATATTTATATTATTTTAATAATATCCAGGCATTATAATGTAATTTAGCTAAATGGAAAAAAAACTTTTGTCTATAGTTTTTATATTTTGAATATAAAAACTATAATTTTATATTATTGCTTCGAAAGAGATGAGTTTTCAGCTGTCGCTTGTATAATATTTGAACACTATAAATATTTTCAGATTATAATTATAACTATTGTAAATAATATAACAATTCTTAAAATTGAATCCAATACTGTGATTATTTTTAATCAATATTCAGAACTGGTTTTAGTTCTAGTTATTATATAAATATTTAATGAAGAATATTATTATTATTACTACTACTACTGCTACATATGCATATTGTTGATTTAATAATAATAGTATTGTGGAATATATATATATATATATATATATATATATATATATATATATATATTATTTTAATAATATTCACGC
>NW_015505523.1:2307431-2353938 GCF_001515645.1 Sinocyclocheilus grahami | reverse complement strand
AAAATATTTTGTAATATATATATATATATATATATATATATATATATATATATTTATATTATTTTAATAATATCCAGGCATTATAATGTAATTTAGCTAAATGGAAAAAAAACTTTTGTCTATAGTTTTTATATTTTGAATATAAAAACTATAATTTTATATTATTTTAATAATGACCAACCAATATACATTTTTTTTTTAAATTTTATAAATATATGAATAGTAATAATAATAATAATAATTTGGAAAAATCTATAATTATTAATAATTAATCTGATAGTGATTATTTTAACATTATTATTTTAAACCTTATTTTTATTTATTATTAATATCTTGGAATAATAATAACAATAATATTAATAATGTTATTCATATATGTTTATATATTAATAATATATTATTATTTGTATTTTTATATATTGTTTTCTTTTTTACATAATATTTATGCAAAGTTTTTTTGTGTATGGAAAATTGTTTTCATCTTTGTTTTGAGCAATGTGTAAGTGTTGAGCTTTACATTTCTTATCCAAAAAATAAGTAACTTATTTTGCCTGTGAATGCTTTTGTTGGATCAGTTGAAAAGTGTAAAAGTGTTGGTGAAATATTGATCAGTTTGTTTGTTTGTTTGTTTTTAACAAATTTTGTGTATGAATCACTTCTGTAGTTTTGAGAATGGCTTGATATCAACCTAACAATATCTGTACTCACCATAATATTGTCTTTTAGTACCATGTTTTTTTTTGTTGCAAAATGTCATTGAGAGGATGCTGCATTTTGCTTCAGCGCTTCAGTTATTTGTATTGTAGCCTGTAATGATGAACATATTGCTGCTTGATTCAGATGCACTGTAGCTGCAAATCTCAGCTGAATACCCATCTCCCTTAAGACCTCCAATAGCCTCATATTAGATGCAGTCCTTCTAATCCAACGTGACAGCTCTCATCCCTGTCTATCCTTTTTCATCCCTCCTTTCTGTTCCACACATTCACCGTTCCTCAGAACTAAACTGTGCCTCAAAGCACACGAGGAGGAGTCCCTTCAGTCCGTGTTAATGTCGTCTCAGGATGGAATGGAGGAATGTGGCTTTAGGGCCGTTCTCTCTCTTTCTTCCAACCTGGGATCCCTTATAGTCATTCTAATGTGTAATTCCCTAATGAGAACAGCTAATATGATAATTACAATAAGCACTTACTCTGTTGTGTTATACTATAGCAAGGGTTTTAAACCTTAGACGAAAAGACAGAGCTGAGAATCCCTGTTATATACTATATATAAATGGATTTTAAACCTAGCCTTTAATAACATGTACCATATTAATGTATTTACATGCTTCATGATAATTATTTAAATAACCATATTTGATACATTACAAAACCATTAGTTTCAAATTTATGTTGTATTTAATAATTCATTCATATGGTGTATTGCATTGTAAGGACCTCTTCACCGCCCTCTGTAGGTCCAGAGTGGGAGCGCAGGCACCAGGCTGACTCGTTGGGGGATTTGTACAGGGCTCTGGAGAGGACTAGTCTATCGCCTGTCAATGAGCACAGGTCCTCTTCTCGATTAGAGTACAAGCGATCATTCGTCCGCCGTTGCAATGATCCGTTACTCAATGAAAAGCTGCACCGCCTGCGGATCCTTCAAAACTCATTCAAGGTACAGCTTTCATCAGTTCACGTCCTGGTTTACTGCTTTCCCTAAACAACCTGACCACACACACACACAAAAAAACTAGTTCATAGCATAAGTGTAAGATGTAGTGATTGCGTTTTTAAATGCCCAAATCTTAACCTAATATTTATACACATATTCAAAAAAAATTTTTAAGTTGTCTCTTTTGCTCACCAAGGCTGCATTTATTTGATCGAAAATACAGTAAAAACTAATATTGTAATATTGTGAAATATTATTTCAATTTAAAATAACTGTTTTCTATTTGCATATATTCATTAAAATGTAATTTATTCCTGCGATTGAAAGCTGAATTTTCAGCATCATTACTCCAGTCTTCAGTGTCATATGATCTTTCAGAAATCATTCTAATATGCTGATTTGGTGCTCAAATCATAATTTTTTTTCATGATTGTTTGGATAGAAAGTTTAAGTTTAAGTAGAAATCTTTTCTAACATTGTAATTTCTTTACTGTCACTCAGTTTAATACATCCATCCTTGCTAAACAAAAAACTACCAATCACTGTCTGAACTTTTTTTTTTTACATTTATTAATGTATTATGAAAAAAAATGAATTAAGAATGAATAATAGTACAGTATATTTCAAAAACTACCCATAACATAGATTAATAAATGCTGTTAAAATGTTGTTCATTCTTAGCTCATGATATCTAATGCATTAACTAATGTTTAACTTAAACTAAACCAATTAAACCATTTTGTAAAGTGTTCCCAGTTTTTTAACATCCAGACATTATAATGCAATTTAGCTAAATGGAAGAAAAACAAATAATTTTTGTCTTCCACAGAAAAAGGATGTCTTTTTGATTTTCAAAGTGGCATGTACATTAGAATGACATAATATTCAGTTTAAAGCAAGTGATCTTCAGTGGGTGAAATTTAATAAACAAATCAAAAACTTTTTTTTTTTACGTTATAATCAAAGATGCAAATATTTTTTTTGAAAGACGCCATGAAGCTTCTGATTGGCAGTTTTAAATGCACTATATTTCTTTTTATGTTTACCAGAGGCATTTTTGGACACAACTTGCACTTAAAAAAAACTAGCATGTCTGTGTTTCAGCTTTGAAAAAAACATCTTTGTTTTATGTCTTATGATCATAGACGTGTGTTGCATAATTTAATACACATCATTAATCGTGCAGGTCTTGTTTTGACAGGACATCCCTCTTCAAGAGGCAGAGACTAAGATCATCCATCGGGATGTGTAGCCAGAGATACAGAGAACACAGCAGGGCTCAGCACCAGTCATTTCAGCCATATCTGCTAAAAAAAGCTCCACTCTCTTTCCCTGGAGGGTTCATCTTAGTTGCTTTTATCAAACATCTATTTCTCACTCTTTTACTCTGTTGCAGCATTCATGGATTTCCTCTCGTTGCACTCACTTTCTTTGCTTTATGTTATTGCACATGCTAATATTGGCATTATTTTGTATGTAAAGTTCTTTTCTCTTGAATTATTTGTGTTCGTAATAATGACTTTGGCCTCCATCTGAGACCAAATAACTGCACTTCCAATGAACTCTACCCTACAGTAGTCTCTCATGACTGAAAGAGAAAAAAAACACAGGGATAAAAGAATTAAACTACTGGTATAGAAATTATTTTGTTCTAAATCTGATTTGCATGGCCATTGTCTAGTCAATAGATTTTCTGTCTGTGATGTGTCTTAACTGAAACTAACATTTTTCAATGGTAAATGTAACTATGAGTGTAAGAGCAGGATTGACAGGATGCAATGATTGCGTGTCTGTGTTCGGGTGAGTGTTGAAAGCCTAGGTCTGTTGTATATAATGTATGTTGTAATATTCTGACCGTTTGCACCCTAGCAGCAAGGTTCTTGCAATAATGTTGAACTAAAACGATTAATTAGTTTAACACTGTCTATTTTTGTAAGCATGATATTTATTGAGATGTTTGTACATTGTTTTGTATGCTCAACTATGTGTTATCTGAAGATAACTGCAAGCGTAAATTCCTTTTCATGTGTTCCTGAAAGATTTTTAACTAAATGAAACTTTCATGTGAAAGCACCAGTGTTGTAGTATCTCCAAAAAAAGTAATTTTATCAATAAATTGTTTGATGTTTTGACATTATTTTAAGTACCAGTATGACTTGTTTGGTATCCAGTGTGTTAAATATTTTTTTTATTTCTTGGAGGGTTGGGTCATCAGGACAGTCCAATGGATTCAGTTGTTATTTCTAAATTATAGATGACAATAGATGTACACAATGTGTATTATCACTGACTGCATAATCATCTGAAAATCATCTTAAGGTGACATAGGCCTACTGATGATGACAGCTGGGCTGTACTTACAGTAACCTATATTTATTCTCTGGTTAGATCCCATGCACTGCCTATTCTAGGCATTCGATGCACATTCCCATAAACGTGCAACTCATTCTAGTTCAGTTGGCAATTAAAATGCTTGGATTAAGGCCAGCATTATGAGGGAAATGATAAGGGCTTGAATGAGGGTACTCTTATGGAGAGTGTAGTGAGAGGTTTTCATTAAAAACTGAGTACTCTCTGCCCTTGGATGACACAAACAGATAACCAGAACTGAACGGTTTTGTTCTGATTAAAGTATTGAGTGCTCAATCAAAATTACCATGGTAGCCTACTACCATGTTTTTTGGACATGCACCATGATGTTCTTTGAAATATTTTGGAGAACATTAAACCCTGTACCCTGGTAAATTAATATTGTAATCGTTCAGTCACATTGTGGTGCATCATAATATTATGGAATTATTACCATCTGAAACTGCCACAATAAGGAACAGTCATAATTCTAGTTGTTTCAAAATAACCCAATGCTGCACCCTGGAGAATAGGCCGATTAATATTTATGGTGACCGGATTGCAGCAGTACGAAAATTAACCATGGTTTTAGTATAGTAAAAGTGTAGTAAACATGTTTTTTTGGCGTATTGATTATGTATAACCACAGTAAACTCCATGGTTAAACTATTGTTATTGTAGGAAAACCATGGTTAATTTGTGGTTACCATAGTTTAACTATAGTAACCATGTTTTTTGTTTTGTTTTATTTGTAGTTAAACCATGGTTAATTTTCGTAAGGGGTAGGCTACGCAAACGCCCTACACGTGTGAAACCGGGCTTGGGGGCTTCAGGGCCACTCTACCCACGAATCGAATCCTTTTATTGAACTAATCATTAGTGTTCACTTCGGTGCACGGAATTCGTCCCCTACAGAGCCACATTCAAATGAGTTATTGTAGCTTTACGTTTCAGTTTTCAGTTAACGGCATGATAACTGTGTCAACGTATTTGCAGAAAGGTGTATTAAATAGTACAAATCAAAATGGAAAATGTTCTCAGTAATTCTAAAGGCCCCGATATACTTCAAATGAAGTTCTTTTTAGTTCTTCGTTTGAGGGCAAAAAGTTCGAAGAGTAATAGCCTTCGAGTCGGGTAGTCTGATTAACCGAACTGATTCGCTCAGTGAATCGATCTCGTTCACAAGATAGGCTAAACACAATTAAAATGACATTAAGGGCCTTACTATTGTTTTTCAGTTTTTTAAAGTCCCAACAGATGACAAGATAAATGAAAGAATATAGCTGCTTGTCTGTAGAGAGACTTGTTTCGGTCAAGATTGAATCGACTAAAATGACTCATACAATATTCTATGACTCATTCACGTTTGCCACCACCTACAACGATATATTATACAGAAAGGCCCACTGAAAGAGTTATTGAACAAAACTGGAAATGATCACATTCAAGTAACAAATATGAAAATTACACTGAATTGTTTTCCACTAATCTAATAGAGTGTGTGTAAATGGATGTACCCGCTAACAGTTTTTGGTTCCCAGAACATTCTGGGAATGTTATTTTTGGTTATAAAAACAAAACCTAGTAATAATTTTCGAGAACGTTTTGAATTTAGGAACGTTCAGTGTAGATTGAAGAAGGTTCTCTTTAAGTTGTCACATTATAGCCTACAAGAACCTCATGTTGGATGATTAGCTTTGAGTTACGAAAAAAAGGACATTCTTGTTAATGGGAACGTTCTATCTTTGCTGGGTATCTGTTCTGTAGCAATTAAAAGAGCATTGGTGAACGAATCTCCGTTAAGGAAGGATTCAAAAGATTCGATTCGCTGAGATGAATCAACCTCCCCAGCACTTCCCCTGCACCACTTCCGAGCTCGAGTGAGTGAGTGAGTCGGAGAGACAGACAGCCAGACAGAGCGAGCGCTCACAACACACACCACACACCTCCCTCCCTCCGGCGTAATCGCTCTCTCCCTCTGTCACCACAGACTCTCCACCGATTCACCACCGGCTGCCTCATCCAGGCATGGCAGACGGCTTTACCCCATCATGGCAGTGCTACATTACACCCTTGACTTCAAGCTCCGTGCGCCAGGTAAATGTGAGTGAAATGAATGAAGGGGGCGAGTGAAGAGGAGAGTAAGAGGAGGGCTCGTGTTGCACTGCAGACGTGCGGGCCTCCTCGCAACTGCTCTGTAAGCGATTTTTTGTCTCTATAACAGCGGCGAGGCTGCAGTCCCACTGTTGCATTGCCGAGACGGCCGCGGGATGCACGTGTTATTGCAATCGAGCGTATGGCTTCTTTTGTTGTGCACGTCCTCCTGATGTTTGCTCTGATAAATGACCTTCTAGGGGGTAGCATAGCGGTGTTAGCGGATGCTAATATCGACCGTATTTCTTGCATTTAAATGAAGCACATATATGAACATACATATGTACTCGCAGACGAACTAACAGAAATATTTCCTATTACATATTATATTACCTATTGTTACGAATGCACAGTGCGCAACTCCGTTAGCTACTAACTTGCTCCGGTGTATATGACACAGATTTTTGAATTAGGAGTGTTTTTCTGTATGTTGGCAAGCTCTGAAAGTCTCTCACCTCCTATGACAGTCGTGCCTGTATTTCACTGGCTAATAATATCGCAAGCCGATAAGATGAGTAGTCCATACTTGCACACTGCAGTGATCATACTTTGATATTACACACAAGCATGCCTTATCTGTTTTGTGAGCAGTGTGACAGGTGCAGACTATCATGTACTATGTTTTGGGATTTATATTAGATCAATTTACTTCTGCATATCTGTATGTTACAATTCCACCCTGCTTTATACAGTAGAATGGATAGGAATCAATAGGGATCGACTTGTTTGGGTAGATGTGCGTAACTAGGTTAAAATCGATTTTTTTGCAAGATATCCTTTTATTCAAGAGCAATTTGAATTGCACAGTTATATTAATTACCGGTATTATATATGATATGTACTTAAACTTATTTGTGATTTGTGAGTTTTAAAGGGAAAACTTTGTAATGTATTTCATTGTTATTTCACTTATTTTATTAAAAAAAAGAAAATCACTTAATCGCTCATGCTGTTCAAAACCGATCTGACTTTCCTCTGTGGAAAACAAAAGATGTTGGACAGAATGACAGTCTCAGTCACCATTCACTTTCAGTGTAAAAAAGATGTATGGTTTGTATGTCAAACATGTATGCCTTTCTTTCAAAACATATTTTGAAGAATGTTGGTAACAAAACCGTTTTGGTTACCATTGACTTCTATTGCAAAAAACACAAAATATCTTCTTTTATGTTTCACCCAAAAAATAGGTTGCAACAACATGAAGATGTGTAAATGATGACAGAGTTTTAGTTTATGGGCTGAACTATCCCTTTAAGTTGTTTAAGAAACATAATTAAATATGCAAATGAGCCGAGCAGTATGATTGGCTTTAGGGTCAGCTTACAGGATAAATGAATCTGTCTGTTTTTCCTCTCTGTTTAGCTGATGTCTCTGCGACTGTGCATGGCCTGCAGTCTATATTTCAAGAGCAGGAAATGACAGAGAACGTCCACAACTTGTATGGACACGGCTATCTGGCAACCTTTGTCGGCAAGAATGGCAGGTGAGCACTTTTGCCTCTTTCGCAACATGCCACAGTATGCAAAAACTCTTCAACAAGTTTTGCTTAGCTGAAAGGGGGAGGGATCTGAATTTGAATGATGAATAATGAACGATTGCCCTCTCATTATATCGAATTTTTTAGCAATGACTCGTAAGCTAGAAAAAAAAAGCCACCAGTTTCCTTTCCATCAGGCCATTCCATGGAGCTTTTTCATTTTTGCTCTGTAACAGCTAAGCATAATGTTAAATCTAACTGACAATAATGATGCCTGACCACACAAACGCCCCACTGAAAACACCAGGTGTGCTCCTGTGTTCAGACACTCTTTAGGATGACCATTGATTGGCCAGTTAAGTGCATCCTCTGTGCAACAAAGGAACGCATTTAGAAGAGCGCAGGGTCATTTTAGTGGCTTTGTGCATCTGATCTAAAGGCTTTGGCACTCACTTCCTGTTTTGTGTGTGGCTCGCTGTAAACACAGCTGTTGGGGCTTTGTGTAGGCTTAAGCTGGGATGAATCTGGCCTGAGCGCCGCATATCACTTTTTGGTTTTTGACTGCAGTTTTGAGGTTTTAATTGTGCTTCTGTATTTTCCTTGTGATCAGGTTTGCCATCTTACGAATGCACTCCCATGGTCTGGTGACCTTTGACCTGCAGTGTCTTGAAGGGGATGATGTAGCGCAAGTAGACAATGTGAGTTAACAGAACTGATAGAGATACTAGGGATGCATGATAACTTAATGTTAATCTTAAAGGGATAGTTCACCCAAAACTGAAAATTCTGTCATTAATTACTTACCCTCATGTCGTTCCAAACCTGTAAGGCCTTCGTTCATCTTCAGAACACAAATTAAGATATTTTTGATGAACTCTCATGAATGGCGGCGGACGGTTACACGGAAGAGAAGAAATTGTTGAATAAAGTCGTTATTTCTGTTTTCTTTGCGCACAGAGAGTATTCTCGTAGCTTCATAAAATTAAGGTTGAACCACTGATGTCACATGGACTATTTTAACGAAGTCCGTACTACTTTTCTGGGCCTTGAACATGTCAGTTGCATTGCTGTCTATGCAGGGTCAAAAAGCTTTCGGATTTTATCAAAAATATCTTAATTTGTGTTCCGAAGATGAACGAAGGTCATGAGGGTTTGTATTTAATTAATGACAGAATTTTCAGTTTTGGATGAACTGTCCCTTTAAAAATACAAATAAAAGAGTTATATTTATTCTTTAGCAAATCTCACAATGAATGGCAAATGTCATATTTCCAGTCATACCCTAAAGTCTATGTTTATATACTATCATTCAAAAAAAGTTGTGGTTGGTATTTTTAAAAATGTTTTGGAAAGAAGTCTCTTAAGCTCACTATGACATGATCAAAGATACAGCAAAAGCAGAAATATTTTGAAATGTTATTACATTTGAAAATATCTGCTTTCTATTTTAAAATGTAATTTGGTGAACTAAATTTTCAGCAGCCATTACTTGTTTTCAGTGTCACATGAATCTTCAGAAATCATTCTAATATACTGATTTGCTGCTCACTTTTAAATCAAATAATAAACATTTTTATTATTTGTTAAAAATAACAGCATGTACATCATTCTGACCTCAGATCAACCACGAACCATTCCAGAATGTGTTTCTCTTTATTTAGAAGGTCATAATTAAGACAATGTTTTCTTTGTAGCTACTGAATGCACTGGAGAAGAAATTAAAAGCTCTCCTGGATGGAAATATCCAAAGGATCAAGAGGTATTTTCATTCTGAATCAGTTTCCATAAATAAGACGTCCTCATTGTGTACTCATTTCAAGCATGTATCCTGTGGAATATTATTTAGATCTGTTAACTGAATGTTTCCTGTCAGACTCCCTGTGCTGATTCGAGGCAGTGATGTGGACCGATACTGGCCCACGGCTGACGGCAGGCTGATGGAATATGATATTGATGAAGTTGTGTACGAGAAGGACTCCGCCTACCAGAACATCAAAATCTTGCACTCGCGGCAGTTTGGCAATATACTCATCCTTAACGGGGATGTCAGTAAGTAAAAAGGGTCTTGTTTATTGACTAGTTTTAGGGTTATTGTGTCGTGTGAACATGTGGTAATTTAGTGTGATTGAATGTCAGATCTGGCAGAAAGTGATCTGCCCTACACTCAGGCCATTATGGGCAGCGGCAAAGAGCACTATGCTGGAAAGGAGGTACTAATTCTTGGAGGAGGAGATGGTGGAATTCTCCATGAGGCGGTGAAGCTCAAACCAAAGATGATCACCATGGTTGAGATATCCTTTATGCTTAACAGTTAAATGGAAAACAACTCAGTAATTTCTAACTGTCTGACTAGTTCTTACTTTCCTTAATTTAATATTTTTTACATTGACGAGCTGGTCATTGATGGATGTCGAAAACACATGAGGAAGACATGCGGGAATGTTTTAGATAACTTGAAGGGAGATTGTTATGAGGTAAGGATTGAATTGTCTATACAGTGACAGCTCTCATTTATTTTGCCCCCAATTACCAGCAAAGCTTCAGTTTGTATCTATAAACTTCTGTTCAAAAGTTTGGGATTGATGAGATTTCTTTGAGATGAGAGTCCGAAATTTTCGCACATTAAAAAATAAATGCGACCTCATGTTTTGGCGTTTTTCGCATCCACAACAAGCATTTTGAGAGATGTTTTGACAATTCAGAGCCACCGTACAAGTGAATGCCAAAATCCAGAATGGCCACTGACAAGTTGATCCACTTGGTCTCGCAGCATAAAGCACTGTATGACAAAAAGTGTGGAATACAAAGAGACGGATTGCATGGACCTAATATTTCCTCTTTATAAGAGAAAAAGAAAGAGGAAATATTGGGTCCATCCCAGACAGAGGACAACAAAATCATCCTCACAAGACTCTATTTCGCCTTGTTTTGCAAATTTCTTAAGGCAACGAATTTGTTAATATGCATCGGACTCGATGTGCAAGGTTTCTGTGTGTGACGGAATTTTTAGGATGACGAATACCAAAAAACGCATACGAAAATTTCATGCTGGAAGGACCTTTAGACTGCATTTATTTGATCATAATACGTAAAAATACAACGAAATTTAAAAGAACTGTTTTCTATTTGAATATATTTTAAAGGGATAGTTCACCCAAAAATGCTAATTTTATGTTTATCTGCTTACCCCCAGGGCATCCAAGATCTAGGTGACTTTGTTTCTTCAGTAGAACACAAACGAAGATTTTGAACTCAAACCGTTGCGGTCTATCAGTCTTATAATGGAAGTGAATGGGAATCACGGCTTTGAGAGTCAAAAAACATAAACAAACAAAACCAAATTAAACCCTGCGGCTCGTGACGATACATTGATGTGTAAAGACATGAAACGATCGGTCTGTGCAAGAAACTGAACAGTATTTATATCGTTTTTTTTACCTCTGATTCACCACAATGTCCGTACTGTCCTGAGCGCGTTCGCGTCTTCTTCTTCTTGCTTGCTTTACGGCGGATCGCAGACTTTTATGTGCATTACCGCCACCTATCTCTCAAATGGACCATTGACACTCTATCTACAATCTCAATTAGGAGTGTCAATGGTCCATTTGCGAGATAGGTCGCGGTAATGCACTTATAAGTCTGCGATCCGCCGTCAAGCAAGAAGAAGATGCGAACGCGCTCAGGACAGTACGGACATTGTGGTGAATCAGAGGTAAAAAAACGATATAAATACTGTTCAGTTTCTTGCACAGACCGATCGTTTCATGTCTTTACACATCAATGTATCGTCACGAGCCGCAGGGTTTAATTTGGTTTTGTTTGTGTATGTTTTTTTTTGACTCTCAAAGCCGTGATTCCCATTCACTTCCATTATATGACTGACAGACTGCAACGGTTAGAGTTCAAAATCTTCGTTTGTGTTCTACTGAAGAAACAAAGTCACCTACCCTGGGGGTAAGCAGATAAACATCAAATGTTAATTTTTGGGTGAACTATCCCTTTAAAATGTAATTTATTCCTGTGATGGCAAAGCTGAATCTTCAGCATCATTACTTCAGTCTTTAGTGTCACGTGGTCTTGTAGAAATCATTCTAATTTGCTGATTTGGTGCTCAAGAAACATTACTTACTATTATCAATTTTGAAAACAGTTGTGCTGCTTCACATAGTAGAAACCGTAATACATTTTTGTCATGATTCTCTGATGAATCATGTTAAAGTTAAAAAGAACAGCATTTATAATAGAATAGAAATGTTTTGTCACATTCTAAATGTCTTTACTGTCACTTTTGATCAATTTAATAAGTCCTTGCTGTCTAAAAGTATTAATTTCTTCCTACTGACCCCAAGCATTTTAACGGTAGTGTTCTATTAGTCTCTATTACACATTCTCATTTATTTGTCCTATTTTGGCTCTCTCTCAGGACCATTCAAAAGATGCTAAACCTATTTGTATGCTTGAAGTTACAATGAGGCCCCTTTCCTGCTTTTGAAACAAGTGCAATGTTGACAGTTGAGGGAAATTACCCAAACTCTGGGCAACTGCCAGCCTCTTTATTGACGAACAATGAAAGTATATTTCCCACAATGAATATCACTTACAATTTTTTCAAATTTTCCCCCGTTTTTTGTTTTAGGTTTTGGTTCAAGACTGTGTTCCCGTACTTAAAAAGTTTGCCGAGCAAGGGAGAACGTTTGATTATGTCATAAATGACTTGACAGCTGTCCCTATTTCCACAGCACCTGAGGAAGGTTAGTGTACAGTATATGCGGCTACACTTTTCTGACTGAGCCTTACAAGTATTACATTGATTTATTTGATCTGGATTTTTCTATAGATTCAACATGGGAATTCCTGAGACTCATTCTTGACCTCTCCATTAGAGTTCTGCGGCCTGGTGGAAAGTACTTCACACAGGTGAGAGGGGCAGGTAGTTCAATTTACTGTGAATTGTTGCTGTTATTCATTTCTTTAATATGCTATTATGTTATTTTCTGCCTGTAGGGTAATTGTGTGAATCTGACTGATGCGCTCCGTGAATATGAAAAGCTTTTGGGGAGACTTTCGTGCAAAGTGGATTTTTCCAAAGAGGTGGTGTGTGTTCCCTCATATATGGAGCTGTATCCTTTGTAAATTCAGTTCTCTTGTGGTGAAATACATTTATCATAAAAATGATGTGTTAAATGATTTACAATTTTGTTTATAAAAAGTACATTTATTATTTAAGAGTTGTTTTTTTCTGTCAAAAATTTACCATCATAGCTGGCAATTATTTAGTTATTATAATTATACAAGAAATTTCAAGATAACCGTAAATTGATAAATGCTTGCTTTAATTTAACTTTTTTTTTCTTGTTGTCCACTGAAATTTTGTTAAAGGGGTCATATGATGAGATTAAAATTTTTGCTTTCTCTTTGGAGTGTTACAAGCTCTTGGTGCATAAAGAAGATCTGTAAAGTTGCAAAGACTAAAGTCTCAAATCCAAAGAGATATTCTTTATAAAAATTTAAGAGTCAGCCACGCCTACCTAAAACGGCTCGTTCTAACACGCCCCCACATATCTACGTCACAATTTGGAAAGATTTGCATAACGCCGCCCAAATGTTCACACAAAGAAAGAAGGTGTAACTTTTATTCTCGCTGTAGTATTGTTGTTGCCGCCGCCGTCGCCGTGTCGTGAAGGCGCTGTGTGTTTCGTTGTGAAAGCGAAACTACTTTGTTTGGCCTTCCAAAAGAGGATGAAAGCCGCTTCGTCATGACTGGAGCTGATCCGTGCTGGTCGCTGAGGAAATACTTCAACTTCACGCTGTGGATCACCAGATCTGCTTTCACCGTGGACGAAGCGGAGTCCAGCCCGGGGTCGTCACGTGGTTGCCGCAAGCCCGCCGGACGCTCCAACGTCGAATCCGCCGGCCACGCTGTTCTCAAGTCCGCCCACCTCTGTTCACTCAAGCCGGCCTCTGCATACTCTAGGCCGCGGCTCACTCTAGGCCTCCGGCCTCCGCTCACACAAGGCCGCGGTGTGTGATGCTTTTTCGTTGTGAAAGCAAAAATACTTTGTTTGGCCTTCCAAAAGAGGACACGACTAGAAATCAGTGGTTAAGTTGTATTTACAACACTGTTTCAGAACAGTTCAACCCAAATATTCAGATGTCCAGTGCATTTTATGGAGGACTGCTTCCTGATGCTGGTAGAGTAGACTACAATGCCGTCTGTTCTGACTCACAAACGTAAGTACGTTTTTTTATATTAAAGAATTTTCCACTGACGATTCAGACGTGAGTTTTGAGCAGTGTAGGGTAGCACTTGTTGTTTGTAATTTCTTTGATCACAAATGCAGACATGGTTTTATGTTACGCTCCGGCCGGACAGGGCATCACAATATGGTAGGGGCGTAACATTTCGGTCACACGCTTGAGGTATTCGGCCAATCACAACGCACTGAATAGCTGGACAATCAGAGCACACCTCGCTTTTTCAGACCGATGAGCTTTGTAAAAATCGATGTGTTTCAAAAAGGCGGGGCATAGAGGAGAAACAATAATGTACAGTATGTGGAAAATAATGTGTTTTTTTAACCTTAAACCGCATAAACGCATTTAATTACACCAAATACACAAAATAATGTTCTTTTTAGCAACATCATATGACCCCTTTAAGGAAACCCTCATAGACGGCCTCATAGCACATGAATTGACTGTTCCTTAACATGTTGACTCAGATGGGTGTTTTACACCATCTGGAAGAAGTAATGTCTCTTCCTCCTTCACTCTCTCCTCCAAGTCCTGCCGGAATGTGAAGAATTCCCCCTCACCCTCTGATGCACTGAGGGGAGACGTGCACATATCTCTCCAAGCACTGTTTCCGTTTCCACTGTCCCTTCACGTCCAAAAATTAACAGCCTTCCCTGTTTTGACATGGCTATTTGCATTTTTTGTGTTTGAAAATTCACAGAGTTCCTTGTTTTTGTTTGCCAGTGTTAGTTTGATGTTGTTTGCGTGGAGTCCTCCAGGGAGCGCTGTGGTGCGGTGTGTGAGTGACACTGCAGCCTGGAGGGTGGCGAAGCATCCAGACACTTTTCTGACTCCTGCCTTTGAGGATTTGCTCTTATGATTCAGATTTTACAAAGCAATTTGTGTTTTACTGTAGCTCCAGTGGCCTTTGTGTTTGAATTTTTTGCATCCTTTTGTAACTGTGGCTTGAGTGTGATTTGATTCATGGTGCTTCACAGAGAGTTCATTGGCAGTGTTGCATTCTGGGATTTCACTGAATAGTCTATTGAAGCCCCTAAATATGTCTTAAAAGGGAAAAAAGTAATTGCTGTGGCAATTTTCATTCTTGTTTTCTTTGAACTGTGAATGTTTAATTTTTTATGATTAGCACATACTAGGTCCAAAGTAGGTTTCCCTGCTTGATGTTTTTGCAAGGATTTTTCTTTTTAATAATAAGAAAAGTTTTTACTGAATGTAGGCCACTTAGATTCACGCCCTTTTATCCATAAGGTGCTTCGCTGATATTATTTATTATTTTATTTTAACATATACCAGTGATCCTGCCCTGAAAAGTAACTTCTGTTAATGAGTGATAATCATCTATTAAAGCAGTTGAGGAAAAAAATGTCTAGTCTACTTTTTTCTGTTCTCTGATCCAGTCCTATGAAAATACTATGCACAATTATTATTATTATGATCATTGTGATTGCTATGTCTCATAGCACTTCACAATCATAACTGCTATCAAAACTAATGTCAGTAATAATAACTGCAATGCAATACGTTTACAATGCTTTGCATTATAAAAAGAAATTGGTTTTCAGTTCAAATTTTAACGTCTAACATTTAATAAAATAGAAAGTGAATATAAAATAAAATCATCAGACCTGCGATCTGTAATCTTAATTTCAATAATTTCAAAATTATAATTTTAAATAAAACAAAATCAAATTATATTTCTTTTAGTGAAAATAATGGCCACACCAGAGGAGGTGGTCAAGGATTTCAGAAAAGGTGCACAAATATCACTTCGCGATATTTAGAACGCAGTCCTTTACAGGGCACTGACGATGATCAATCTCTATCATTTTTTGTATTGCATTACGTCATATTTTTCAGGCTGGATTACGTGCCAAGGAGCTAAAACTGGTGTTTTCTGTTAGTTGTAGTTCTTTCCCATGCGCCGTGACGTCAGCGTCAGCATTAAGAACCCGTTAAATGACTACATTTCCCATAACGCACGCTGGGGAAAATACTGGTGGGCGGAGACTACTTGTGTGAACGTAGATTCTTGTACCTGTCTGCTGATCAAGTCTGATTCAACGTTAATTTGTAAAGTGTACAACTGTAGTGTTTATAGAAGAGGACTCGTATGGTGCAAAGAGGGCTAGACGCTTTACCTGCTCAAAGGGTTTTGATTTCCTCACACCATGGAGAAACAGTTGCATTTGAATTTGCTAGCCTCCAAACCCCCAATGGCAGGTTTGCAGTCGGGATCTAACGTTAAATTAAGAATGGGGTGAGTTTACTCTTTAATCATATCTTTTAATCATAATCATATGCACATCAGTGCATACAATGTGTTTTAGCAACCCTATCGCTGAGAGCTGTTAGCTGTCACGATCTAGAAGATCCATAAAGTGACGAGTCATAACTTCTCGGGGTCTATTGCTTATATGACTGTTTAACTATTCCCATATTTATCACACGGAATGACAAATCTGTCTCGATCGTGCCAAAAGCCGTCAACGATTAAATGTTGCTTTTCTGACTGTCTGCGGTCCCCTCCTGCGCCCCGTGTCTCATCCAGCCGCTGCGATCACGACTCACTCGATAGCGATGTCCGAGTCGTTCTTTTGAGTCGGATCTTTTCAAATAATCGACTGAATAAATTCACAAAACCAGATTAAATCTACTCGAGCAGTTCGCGATTCAACAACCGTCTGACATATACTACTCCTGTGAACCGAGAACCAAAAAGTCAGCGGGCGAAAAGAAAGTTGCTAAAAATGTTGCAAATAAAATGTATTAAAAATATCTGATTGTACTTTATTTATCATACGAAATACGAAACAGAGTTGGTCAACTTAATTATCACCTTATACGAAAGATATGCGTAAATGACCCCCCCTTATGCTGAAAGTATAATCACACTCAGGCCATCCAAAGTGTAGATGAGTTTGTTTCTTCATCAGGACAGACTTGGAGAAATCTATCACTACATCACTTGCTCACTAATGGATCCTCTGGAGTGAATGGGTGCCGTCAGAATAAGAGTTCAAACAGCTGGTAAAAACCTAACAGTAACGGACAAGTAATCCACATGACTCCAGTCCATCAGTTGACGTCTTGTGAAGTGAAAAGCTGTGCATTTGTAATAACAAATCCATCATAGACATCTTTGACTTCAAACAATTCTAAAATAGTTCTAAACAACTATGTGGGTGAATTTTGATGTGAGAGGACAACAGGGGATGGAGTTTTCCACAGGATGAAATGTTATTATGGATTCTGAACACATTTTTTGGTCAAGCAACGGTTTAAAGTTAAAACACCTTAATGATGGATTCGTTTCTTATTTGTGAACTCCTCACTAGCTGGCCTTTCTTCTGATTGATGCTCATTTTCACACTTTATCTGAGCTCTGTATCCTTTTGGTCAGTCGTTTAAACCATGACTAGTAATAAAAAAATAAAAAAAGTATAAGTATATATAAAACACACATGTTACTAACTGTGTTTGATTCTCCCATCTCCGTGCAGACCAGGAAGAAAACGAGATTTTACTCCTCTGCCCTGGAGTCAGTACTTCGAAACAATGGAGGACGTGGAGGTGGAAAATGACAACAGCAAAGACATATCCTTTGTTTATTGTTGTGAAGACTCTTGTCAAATGATGGAATATATTACCCTTTATGTAGCTCATGTGCTCATGTCCCATTCTGTTCTGTGAAACATTCCTTTACTGCTTTGTACACATTTAGAATTTACAGCAGTGGCTCTCATGGTCCCGTCCTGATGCTCCTTCATGGAGGAGGTCACTCTGCACTGTCCTGGGCAGTCTTCACTGTGAGTTTCTGTCATCTCACAAAGCCGTACCTCACTACTGGACTTCTAGTACTTTGTTTTTATGGTACTTCATGCATATCAAAGAGACAGATGTGGAAAAAGATGTGACGTTCTCTGTTCTATGCACTAATATATATTATATGTATGTATAAATAAATATGCATCGTTCAAAATTTTTTACGTTTTAAATAATTTTTGTAGAAGAAATGAACAGTTTAATTTAGCGTGGATGCATTCAAACTTTAAACTTTTTTTAAAATTCAGGTTTTCCATCACAAAAATATAAATTACATTTTAAAACATATACTTCATTACAATAGAAAACAGTACTAAACTGTAATAATATTTCAGAATATTACAGTTTTACTATATTTTTGATCAGATGAAAGATCAAAAATGATATATATACATATACAAATACAAACACACATGCACACACATAGATAAATAGATAATATTATTAATTAATTTATATGATTATTAATATTATTATAATTTATATTATCCAATGTTTGTATTTTCAGTCTGTTATATGCAGCCGAATTAACTGCAGGGTTGTAGCTATGGACCTCAGAGGACATGGTAAGGGATTTCAAACACTTTTATTCGCTGATAACAAACCATAAGCTGTTGATTTTATAATCACGTATATCATTCAGGTGATACTAAAGTAAAGAATCCTGATGACCTGTCTGCTGAAACAATGGCCAAGTGAGTACACACTCATCACCCAAGGTCTGTACAAAGCAGGTTTTTGCAGCATTTAATTTAGAAATGTTACTTTCTCTCAGGGATGTTGGAAAAGTGGTGGAGGCACTTTATGGGGAAAACCCACCTCCCATCATGATTATTGGTCACAGCATGGGTGGAGCAATAGCAGTTCACACGGCTGCAGCCAATCACGTGCCATCACTGCTTGGCCTTTGTGTTATTGATGTAGTGGAAGGTAAGTTTTTACCCCTTATTCTTAGTTTACCTAGTTTCATTCTCCACACAAGCAAAAAACGGATGAGAGAAAAAACATTTACTTGTGCATGCAATGAAAAATAACTTTATTTACATCTCAAGAGTTATTAGATAGTTATTGCTGTAAGGTATTCGCCAACCATTATGAAACCGCTATATGTTTTGTAATTGATTTCAGTGCAGTTTGACTATATGTGACTATGCTTTATATTTATGCATACATTTAATGCATTTTTGCTCATTCTTCAGGTACAGCAATGGATGCCTTGAACAGCATGCAAAACTTTCTGAGGAGTCGACCAAAAACATTTAAATCTGTGGAGAATGCAATCGAATGGAGGTACAAAGTTTTCAGTATGCTGTTGAAAATATCCAGTGACAGTTGTTTAAAAATTGAATTAGTCCTGTAATATCTAAAATCTAGGACTGTCATTTAATTAATTGCACAAATTGATTTAAACATCTAGCGTTAAAATTGGTAAAAAAAAAAATATATATATATATATATATGTATATGTGTGTGTGTACAAATTGATGTTGAAACAACATGTATAAAATTAGTAATTATAGCTCCAGGCCTGAATGCCAAATTATTGTTTTTGTTTAGAATTAATCAACAATTACAGAACATAAAAAATATTTTCATAAATTTTAATTTAAATGACTGTCACTTTTAGCTGTGCTTTTTATATAGTGGAAAGAAATTAATACAACTTTTTTTTTTATGGAAGCCTATTTCCGCCACTGAATAAAAATGTAAACAAGCTAATTGGGACTTTTTATCTCACAATTCTGAAATTTTTTTCTCGCAATTGTGAGTTTACATTTTGCGAGTTCTTACTTGCTCAACGACTCCCAAAAGATTCGCTCAACGATTCATTTCTTCAAACCCCTCCTTTGCGTGACGCTAATCTGCGGTAATTGGTCCGATTGAAAAGTATTAATTTCTATAATTTCTTTCCCAAAAAAATAATAAAAAAATGATACTGACTCCAAGCTTTTGAATGGAATAGTGTATGCTACAAAAGCTTTTTATTTCAGATAAATGCTGATATTTGGATCTTTCTATTCATCAAAGAATCAACTGTTTTAAATATTGATAATCAGCATATTAGAATGATTTCTGGATCATGTGACACTGAAGACAGGAGTAATTATGCTGAAAATGTAGCTTTGATCACAGGAATAAATTACATTTTAAAATCTATTCAAATAGAAAGCAGTTATGTTAAATAGTAAAAATATTTCAAAATTGTAGTGTTTTTTGCTGTACTTCAAAAAAAAAAAAAAAAAAGCGGGCTTAGTGAGCAGAAGAGAATTCTTTAAAAACATTAAAAATCTTACTGTTAACAAACCTTTGACTGGTAGTGTAGGCTGATTATTCTTATAGATTGAAACAAATGTGCTTCAGCCAGAAAAAAAGGGTATGAGTCGCTGCAGAAAAAAACAAAACAACAAAAACATGTTGCTGGAGACGGGCTTATTGAAAATGCAAACTGATTGTCTGCCAGCAGGAGGCGCTTTGAGAGCAGTAGAACTAGCGCTTTCTCCAATAACGGCTGTAATCAAATCAGCTCCGCTCATGAACGCTTCTTTATCAGATAAAATGAAAATGCCATCGAAACTTTTCTGAAGACAGTCGGTTCCCTTCAGAGATACATTCATATTCAATTAAGTCAAACGCCACAAATAAAATAATGTATGGGAAACACTGGTAATGTATATCGAAATATTGGAAATGTGTTTAAAAATCATATCACTGTTATTGAAAATAATTATATCGCGATACATATTGATATTGAATTATTGTCCAGCCCTAGTTTGTATCATGCAATTCTGAGAAAAAAAGTATTGTGAGTTTATATCTTATATTTAGTTTATATCTTATAATTCAGAGAAAATATATGTAAATTCACAATTGCGAGAATAGTCAGAATTGTGAGATAAAAACCTGCAATTACTTTTTTTTTTATTATTCACTCAGCTGCGGAAACTGGCTTCCCTATTTTTTCCCAGCTCTAATAAAGACTGATATTTTTTCCCCCCTTACCAGCGTGAAAAGTGGTCAGATCAGGAATGTTGAGTCTGCACGAGTGTCCATGGTTGGACAGGTGAAAAAGTAAGTCTTCCCTATTGGTTCCCTTAACTAGCTCAAGGAATTGTTGTAAATTTGTAGAAATGTTTAGGTATTGTATATATTGCACTGATTTGTTGTCTTCGGATGTTTAGATGTGAGGAGCCATTGAGTAGTCCAGGGGTTTCCAGGAGCATCAGTGAAGGCATTATTGAAGAAGAAGAGGAGGATGAAGAAGGAGGTGAATCCAACCATAAAAGGAAGAAAGAGGATGACCAAGAGGTATTATATGTTTAAATTCTGATCAGATTTTGTGACAATAACTGACTGACTGTACTTTACCATTAAAAAGTTTGGGATAAGTAAGATTTTTTTAGTGAATAAATTAATGAATGAAATTAATTAATAAAATAAATGTAATCTTTTATCTGATAATATTTTCAGCAGGGATGCATTGTTCATTGGGACACTAAAGACTTTAAAGTGCCCCTATTATTGGTAATGAAAGGTTCATGGTTTGGTTTTGGGAGTCTGCAACAACAGGTTGGCATGCATGCAAGGTCAAAACACACTATGCATCTATTTTTACCTTACTTGCTCAACGACTCCCAAAAGATTCGCTCAACGATTCATTTCTTCAAACCCCTCCTTTGCGTGACGCTAATCTGCGGTAATTGGTCCGATTGGTCTCATTTTCATTGCATCATACCTGTAATGCCTGATAAAGCAGCATTTGTGAGCGCAGTGCTGCTTTGTGTACAGTGTTATCTGGGAAACCGCTATTTTTACAGCTCCAAAAGTGGCACCTAGTGGCAATGAATTAATCTGCATTTTCATTCAGACCAATGCTATAAAACCAACAAGTGCTTTGACATCAACATGAAATGGCTTGGGATTCATTTTAAAGCGTTTGTGAGCGCAGTGCTGCTTTGTGTACAGTGTTATCTGGGAAACCGCTATTTTTACAGCTCCAAAAGTGGCACCTAGTGGCAATGAATTAATCTGCATTTTCATTCAGACCAATGCTAAAAGACCAACAAGTGCTCGGGCAATATGCTAATGCTTCATGTTGACATCAACATGAAACAGCTTGGGATTAGTTTTAAAAACGACTCGTTTCAATGATTCAGAGTCAACTCTTTCTTTTGAGAGAGTTAAGTTTATACACGGTGCACTTTCAGATTTAAAACTTTGCAGGATGTTTTCATTCACTTAGAGCTGTTGTTACACACTGCATGAAAGTTAATTTTCAAAAATCCATAATAGGGGCACTTTAATAATGGCTGCTGAAATTCAGCTTTGCCATCACAGGAATAAATTACATTTTAAATAAAATAGAAAATGTAATATTTCACAATATTACTGTTTTCACTGTATTTTTGATGAATAAATGCAGCCTTGTTGAGCATAAGATACTTTTTTTTTTTTACATTTAAAACATCTTGCCAACCCCCAAATATTTGAACGTTATCCCTTACTTTATTGTACATCTAAGTATGTTTCGCAATGAACATTAAGCATTATTTTATGTGCAAATGTTTGACGATTTTCCCATTTGACAGATAAAGAAAGAATGTCTGTACACCTGGCGTATTGAACTCTCAAAGACAGAGAAGTACTGGGAGGGCTGGTTTAAAGGACTGTCTTCTCTCTTTCTCACCTGCTCCGTGCCAAAACTCCTCCTGCTGGCTGGTCAGAACGCTTAGACATTTGTCTTCTAGACTTACTCGGTGTAAAAAACAACTCTTAATGAGTAATGTGTCTCCCATAGGTGTTGACAGGCTTGATAAAGATCTTACCATTGGGCAAATGCAAGGTAAAGCATTTATATTCTTGCTCTTTATGGTACAGCACATCACGTTGCTGTGGCCAGAAGGTCCTTCATGTCTTTTGTGGTTGTTATTATTACAGGAAAGTTCCAGATGCAGGTTCTGCCACAATGTGGCCATGCTGTTCATGAAGATGCCCCAGAAAAAGTATGTCTGTTTCACATCACAATCGTGGAAAACATTTTCGCTTCAGCTGTATTTGCTGCTTCTGAACTATGATATCTGATGCAGGTAGCTGATGCTCTAGCCACCTTCATGGTCCGTCACAAGTTCACTGAATTCAAGGAGGGTTTCCCCTGGTAAGACGTCAAGTGTTGATTGAATCGTATAAAAGAAAATCAATTTTTGTTTTGTTTTCTGATCTCACCCTTTGTCTTCTGTGTGTGTCGTTTACTTCAACAGACGTCGTGTAGCCTTCACTCGTAGTCTTCATCCAGCGATGTGCCGTCCCTCTCTGCTCTCCACCGCAGATTACAATACAACCAAAACCATGATGACAACTCATTCTTAGCACTTCATTCTTAAATTATATTCAGTTTTGTATGACTTTATGTATGTTTGCTGTAATTATTACAATTCTCTTGGCTATTTTGGCAGGAAATAATAATACAATAATACTTATAATTTAAAATCGTTATGTATATTTCAATTTTTATTCTCCCCCGCACTGATTATTTTTTGCATTTCCTCTGATGCCTTGCTTGTTTGTTATTGTAATTAGGATGATTGCATCATGTTAAAAGTGTTGGTTTTTGCTGATTTCAAGGGAAATAATAAAGAGAGGTTTCCACAGTCTGCGCTTATTTATAATTTACAGTATTAGCAGAGAGAACATTTCATTCAATGGAAGCAAATCGGATATTATAACTGAAATATACCAAAATGAATAAGAATGAGAACTTCTAAATCCAAATCTTATTTATTCTGTGCATGGCATAAAATCATATTCTTCGCTCTTTACTTCTGATTTACAGGTTACATCATGCAATTTTATACCAACAAAGAAGCTTAACATAAAAATAACCTTTTGGTCAGTGGTGTAAGAGAGGCAGTTCTGTCTTTAACTCGTATGTAAATCTAGCGAGAGAATCAATATATAAACATAATAAAGTACATCAAGAAGCACAATAATTTGAACAAGATATATTGCTATTTTTAAACAAATTTTACACTTAATAATTCAATACAGTATTGCACAACTTTATATCTCAGATAAGGGTGTTTTATTTACATTTGTACATACATAATCATGCTGTTGATAGATACAATAGCTTTAAAGTGTGTTCTTTTTACGGTCAAAAGTGTACGCATATATTTTAATGATTCTTATAAGAGCCTGTTAACCATTAACAGAGAATGTGTTATTTTAGCAGCAAGACATGTAAAAACCTGTGAGCTTACATGTTATAACAGAAAGAAAAATCAAATGAAAGCATGAAAAATACATTTATTTTCATTTTAAGAAACAGAATGGTGCAATTTAATATAAAAGTATATGGTGCTGTTATCTTTTCAGATAAACATGTTTAAATATGGCATTCATAATGATGAAACAGTTTGTTGCAACTTTACAATTACCATTGTGCAAATTATTATTTCATATCATCTCATATCACACAGTTAATGTACATTAACATAGGGCCTTATTTTGCCTGAACGATAGCAGAAATAATATTTGAATAAGGGCCACACGGCTTCATCTCTCATACCATAAATCAGAGGACTCAGGCAGCGCGGCAGCATAAGAAGAATAAGAAAATTCAGATATCTGAGATTTATGAAGAGAGAAGAGCTGTCAGACACTGTGTATATTGCTTTGTTTATTGTTGCATACAGGAAAGAGGTGAGACACAGTCCCAGCTGAATCAAGTGCAAGAGCACCGTTTTGAGAGCTTTCTTAGCAGAATCTTTATCAGAGGAAACAGACCTGGCTGTGATCATAATGCTAATATATGTGAAAACTATGATCACTGCAACAGACACAAAATAAAGAACATCAAACCCTTGAGTTTTATCCAGCTGCCATTTGAATAAAAACAATTTTTCTTGTGTGCAAAATAAAACCTCTACAAATAAACTTGGATTGATAATTAACACAAATATAATGTCCGTTATAATATTGATAGAACTAAGGAACCAGATGATTCCTATGGCGATTCCAGTCCTTTTTGGTGTGGCAATATTGCAGTGCCTCAGAGGGAAGCAGATTGCCACGTACCGCTCCAGAGACATCAGTGCTAGTGTCAGAGGAGCGTTACGGAAAGTGCAGTAGGAGATAAAGACTAACAAAGTGCAGATGGCTCTGGTTACTTGAAGGTAATACGTGCCCATAGTGTACATGACAGTTGTGAGGAGCAAAAGCACAGAGTCATTCATAAGCATGTGGCCAAAAAGAATGTAGCGCGGCGTCTCATGGAAGACACGCTTGCTTCTCAGGGCAAAGAACATCACACAGTTTACAAAAAAGAAAAACAGAGATATTAACATAAGCACTGAAATTTTAGTACTGGGCCCAGCATCCAATTCTACCTTAAAGATTTGCTGATAAATAAATGGCACATCCACAGCTGTGCCATTAGAGCCCGCCATGAGCTGAAAGACAAGAAACAGAGAAACAAGGCTGATTAGTGTAAATCTGAGTGGCATCTTTATCTTGTTGTGCACTGAAGTGAGATTTGTACGTTTGCAGTATACCTCAGACACAAACGTGTTATTCTTCAGTCAATAAGTCAGACATCAGCCATTCATCTGATCCAATGGCAGATTCCACAAACAGTTCTGCTCCTATACTTATATAGCTGGGACAGAACCACATGGGTATACCGTATGTGTCACTGGGTGCATAAGAGGTATGGGAGGAAGCAAAGCCAGATAGAAGTGTGGAAAGTAGTATGTGGGGGTCATTCTAAGAAGGGCCCTAAAGACCTGTGACCAATAGTGAAATTGCTTCTACCTATTTCTGATTTAATGCAAAACATCATACCATAATGGTATAATTCACCACACACACACACACACACACACACACATGTTGTGTTTCCATGTTTTATGGGGACATTCCATAGGCGTAATGGTTTTTATACTGTACAAACTGTATGTGCTATTGCCCTACACCAACCCTACACCTAAAAAAGGAAACTTTGTGCATTTTTACTTTCTCAAAAAAACTCATTCTGTATGATTTATAAGCTTGTTTCCTCATGGGGACCTCAAAAATGTTCCCACAAGGTCAACATTTGGTCCCCATAACGTGATCAATACCAGGCACACACACACACACACACACACACACACAATTAAAATAATATAACAATATTTATTTTTAACTTCACAGTAATAGCTTTTATTTATTACTAAGTGTATGTTGGCCTTATTTGGTTACCATGTTTCACAGATTATGTTGTTGAGGCTCATAGCTTCCACAGAAGTTTTAACCTACCGAGATGATCATTGATGGCGGGAAATAACATTAACAAATGGACAGCTGTTAAGCGAAAAGAACGATCCCAAATTCGCAATGCAATTTTTGCAAGTGATTCCAGTTCAGTCCGTTAAAGTTAATGTATTTTCTCTCGGATTATTTGCGCCCTCTGCTGGTGACATTTACAAGTGTTGATGAGACGAGGGCTTTAGCTTTCTGAATGGATAATGGCAAAAAATAAACAGAAAAAGATGAGAATTAAAATTGTTTTTAAATGAAGCCTTTTCTGAGATTAAATAATCTTTCACTGACCACTTTCACATTAATTTCGAGGCCAAAATTAATCTAATTCCAGATATAAACAAAAATACATTTAAAAAGTCTGTACAGTCTGTACAGAAAATGCATTTTTGACATTGTGAACTAAGGCCTTTATAGACAAAAATAATAATAATAATAATAATGAAGAAATTATACAGTTTTTTTGGTGAGTACTGAAACTGTTAATAGTTAAATATAGTACTTTATTACAGGGACACCTAAAACTCATGAGTTTTATTTTAATGAGTAAATACTCAACTATACATATCAATGTTGTTTGTAGCTTAAAAACAAACTAACAACAAAAGAGTCTTCTTTTACAGTCCAAAATGTGCTGAACACAGGCCTTTCATATAAATTATTTATCATTTTTTAATTTTATATAATTTTTGTTTTATTTGTTTATTTATTTTTTAGGAGTTTAAAAGATGATGTGTAATTTCAGCAGTAAGAAAAATGCCTGCCAATGACAAAAATCAAAGAAATGAAATAAATAAATAAATAAATTCACACCATGCAATTTAATTAAAAATATATATTATTCTGTTGTTGTTCTGAAGGAGAACAATGTGGCAGTAGCATTTGTAAGTCAGTTTTTTTTCTGTCACAAATATTGCATGTTAACTTATTATTTCATCTCATCCCGTACCATACAGTTATTGTACATTAACAGAGGGCCTTACTTTGCCTGAACAACAGAAAATAATAAACTTAAACAAAGGCCACACTGGTTTATCTCTCATTCCATAAATAAGGTGACGAGGTATACCTGATATTTCTGAAAAGAGAAGAGCTCTCAATTACCATATATAAGGCTTTGTTTATTATAGTATACAAGAAAGAGGTGAGACACAGTACCAGCTGAATCAAATGCAAGAGTACCATTTTGAGCACTTTCTTAGCAGAATCTTTATAAGAGGAAACAGACCTGTGATCATAATGCTAATGTATGTGGAAAATTATGATCACTGCAACAGACACAAACAAGAACATCAAACCCTTGAGTTTTATCAAGCTGCCAAACGGCTTAAAGGGGTCATATGATGCAATTTAAATTTTTCCTTTCTCTCTGGAGTGTTACAAGCTCTTGGTGCATAAAGAAGATCTGTAAAGTTGCAAAGACTAAAGTCTCAAATCCAAACAGATATAAAAGTTAAGAGTCAACCACGCCTACCTAAAACGGCTCGTTCTAACACGCCCCCACATGTCTACCTCACTATGTGGGAAGATTTGCATAATGCCGCCCAAATGTTCACGCAAAGAAAGAAGGCGTGACTTTTATTCTCGCTGTAGTATTGTTGTTGCCGCCGCCTGCCATGTCATGAAGGCGCTGTGTTTCATTGTGAAAGCTAAACTACTTTGTTCGGTCTTCCAAAAGAGGAGGATATCTGCTTCGTCATGTCTGGAGCTGATCCGTGCTGGTCGCTGAGGAAATACATCAACTTCGTGCTGTGGATCGCCGGATCGGCTTTCACCGTGGACGAAGCGGAGTCCAGCCCGGGGTCGTCACATGTGGTTGCCGCAAGCCCACCGGCCAATCCGTTCTCAAGCCCACCGGCCTCCGCTCCCTCTAACCCACCGTGTGTGACGCTGTGTGTTTCGTTGTGAAAGTGAAACTACTTTATTTGGCCGTCCAAAAGAGGACACGACTAGAAAACAGTGTTCAAGTTGTATTTACAACACTGTTCCAGAACAGTTTAACCCAAATATTCAGATGTGTGCAGTGCATTTTATGGAGGACTGTTTCCTGAACCTGGAAGAGTAGACTACAATGCCGGCTGTTCTGACTCACAGACTGTTTTTATATTAAAGAATTTGCCACTGATGATTCAAACGTGAGTTTTGAGCAGTGTAGAGTAGCACTTGTTGTTTGTCCTTTCTCTGATCACAAATGCAGACATGGTTTTATGTTTATGGTTTAGGTTTTATGCGTAACATTTCCGCCACGCGCTTGAGGTATTCGGCCAATCACAACTTTTTCAGACCGATGAGCTTTGTAAAAATCGACGCGTTTCAGAAAGGCGGGGCATATAGGAGAAACAATAATGTACAGTATGTGGAAAATAATGTTTGTTTTTGTTTTTTTTACCTCAAACCGCATAAACACATTTCATTACACCAAATACACAAAATAATGTTCTTTTTAGCAACATCATATGATTGCAAATTGCATTTCTAGTGCAATTTTTTTATTTTTTTGGTGTGGCAATGTATTGGGGTGAGATTTTAAAATGTTCAGACACAATCGTATTGCTTTTCTACAGTGAATAAGGCAGACATCAGACCTCCATCTGCTCCAGCTGCAGATTCCATAAATCACAAAGGATGTTGATTATGCTTGGCTACCACAAATTTCATTGATCATTAATTTTCAAAGATAAAATTAACAAATAAAATATTTAACACTATCATATTCACAAAAAAAACAAAAAAACAAACTAACATTGTAGATTATACTAAAGCTACTTTATTTTGCCTCGTCGTTGCGTCCCCTGCTGGTGACCTTTGCTGTCTTGATGAGGTGAATTAAAATAAGCCTGTTTTTGTTATATCAACTTTTTTAAACCACATGAACAGAAAACACAAGGTTTTGCTTTATTTGAATTTGCCTAAAAATTTGCAATTTGCACATACACGCGTTGCTGCTGTAAAGCAAGGTCCCATCCAGACATGATTAAAATAAGAGAAATGTAAAGTAAGTGTACAGTGTCTGCTTAAGCATTTCTCACTTAAACACATATAATCTGCTAGAATCACTATGACTATAGATTTTTAGAGCTGTTAAAATGTTTGCTCACAAAGATGAGTGCAGACTGTTAAAGAGGAACATAGAAAATAGTACAGTTATAGATGAACTAAATTAGTAATTTATTTTTTTTGGAAAATAAAAAAGTACTCAATCTTAACTCTAAAGGATTTGGAAGACGTTTGTTCAGCACACAAGCAGTTTCACCCACTGACAAGCAAAAGTGTCTCAACCTCATAAAAAAACAATAAAACTGAATTGTAAGTTAGTGAAATAGTTTATTTATAGGCATCATATGTGTTTAAAATTAAAATGAGGGTGGATTATTTATATTTACAGTGTATATGATAAACTATACGTATTTATATGCCAAAAGAGCCTCCTAAAAGAGTCTTCCTTCAACAGTCCAAAGTATAAAGATTCTTATTAGAAGAAATTGAAATATTGTTTATGTTCACATCCTCTTACTAGACATTTAATGTACATTAACAGTGGGCCTTACTTTGCCTGAACGATAGCAGAAGAAATATTTAAATAAAGGCCACACGGCTTCATCTCTCATACCATAGATCAGAGGACTCAGACAGCGTGGCAGAATAAGAACAGTAAGATAATTTAAATATCTCAGATTTATGAAGAGAAAAGAGTTGCTTCCAGTCATCATGTATAGTGTTCTTTCTATTATAGTATACAGGAAAGAGGTGAGACACAGTCCCAGCTGAATCAAGTGCAAGAGCACCGTTTTGAGAGCTTTCTTAGCAGAATCTTTATCAGAGGAAACAGACCTGGCTGTGATCATAATGCTAATATATGTGAAAATAATGATCACTGCAACAGACACAAAATAAAGAACATCAAAAGCTTGATATTTATCCAGCTGCCATTTGAATAAAAACAATTTTTCTAATGTGCAAAATATAATACTGGCTAAATAACTGGGGTCAACAACTAAAACAAAAATAATGTCTGTTACAAAATTGATAGAACTAAGGAACCAGATGATTCCTATGGCGATTCCAGTCCTTTTTGGTGTGGCGATGTTGCAGTGCCTCAGAGGGAAGCAGATCGCCACGTACCGCTCCAGAGACATCAGTGCTAGTGTCAGAGGAGCGTTACGGAAAGTACAGTGAGAAATAAAGACTAACAGAGTGCAGATGGACTTAGGTATTGGAAGAAAACAGAGAGCTACAGGTTTAGGGGGTGAGTGTGAAGGAGGCCAACTAGTAAGAGCTGTGGGGGTAAACCTCACTCCCCTGATCTCAAGAGACTAGAGGCTGCAGTCTTTAGTGCCCTTGTTAGTGTGCCTGCCTCCCATGCTGGAAACGCTGGTTCAAATCCAGCTTGGAGCAGGTCGCACACGCTCCACCAGTCCCTTAATGGTTCTCTACTTCACGTCACATTTTGAAGGAGTACACCATGGGGGAGCGGGTCGAGGAGTTACATTGGTGCCGTGACCCGGATGGGAGTGAGGTTTAGGGGGTGAGTGTGAAGGAGGCCAACTAGTAAGAGCTGTGGGGGTAAACCTCACTCCCCTGATCTCAAGAGACTAGAGGCTGCAGTCTTTAGTGCCCTTGTTAGTCAGTGCTAGTGTCAGAGGAGCGTTACGGAAAGTACAGTGAGAAATAAAGACTAACAGAGTGCAGATGGACTTAGGTATTGGAAGAAAACAGAGAGCTACTGTGTACATAATAGTTGTGACCAGCAAAAGCACAGAGTCATTCATAAGCATGTGGCCAAAAAGAATGTAGCGCGGCGTCTCCTGGAATATGCGCTTGCTTTTTAGAGCAAAGAGCATAACACAGTTTACAAAACAGAAGAAAAGAGATGTTAACACAGCCACTGCAGTTTTAGTACTGAGCCCAGCATCAATGTCTAGCTTAAAGATTTGTTGATAAGTGAAAGACACGTCCTCAGTTGTGCCATTAGACCCCGCCATAAGCTGAAAGACAAGAAACAGAGAAACAAGGGTTATCAGAGCAAGTTATACTAAAGATCATGTCCAAAGCAATTTGACGCAATATTTTAAAACATTTGCAAAAGGTGCAACATTAACCTTCCATCTGCTCCAGCTGCATTCTGCTCCAAAACATATATAGCTGATAGCTGTTATATGGTGGCAGACAGAGCCATGTGGGTATACTGTACGTGTCACTCAGTGGGTGGGAGCCTTTGGGGGATCTCTTACTAAAGTTTACTCGCCTGTTGTGTTCCATTGTCTTCATATATCTGTTTAATAAAACCCCACAATTGAGTTCATCCCCTGTATCTGTTAAATCCAGACCAGACATCACAAAATAGCCAAGATTTCAGCCCCATAGAGATATGCGTGGCAGAGTTTTTAGAACTTTACCATGAGGTTCCCTGAAGTAGACACATGCTTAAGGCATGTTTTTGAAATGGACTGGATGATTAACTGTACACATTCTTATCTCCAAGAACAGACAGCATTACCTTGAATGAGCTTATTAATGTCCTTTGGTTAAGAGTTTCTAAGTCTGGTGGTCCTGAGTCCACTGGTCCCGAGCCTGGTGCTCCCAAAGCTTCCAAGTTTGGTGGTCTAGTGGTCCCAAGGCCTGTGGTCCTGAGCCTGGGAATTCTGAGCCCATTGCTTTCAAGTTTGGTGGACCCAAAGTTCCCAAGTCCAGTGGGTATGGTGGTTCCAATTCTGGTGGTTCTCCCTATCATGGGCATGGGGGAGCGGGTCGAGGAGTTACATTGGTGCCGTGACCCGGATGGGAGTGAGGTTTAGGGGGTGAGTGTGAAGGAGGCCAACTAGTAAGAGCTGTGGGGGTAAACCTCACTCCCCTGATCTCAAGAGACTAGAGGCTGCAGTCTTTAGTGCCCTTGTTAGTGCGCCTGCCTCCCATGCTGGAAACGCTGGTTCAAATCCAGCTTGGAGCAGGTCGCACCCGCTCCACCAGTCCCTTAATGGTTCTCTACTTCACGTCACATTTTGAAGGAGTACAATACATATAATCTTAAATAGAATTCTTATGAGGTGTTAACTGTCTTTTTCTATGGTGCTTTTATGCTTGGTTAAGACACATTATTATTATTATTTTCTCAAAATAATTTTTATTTTGCTGTTAGTCTTACTATTAGTCTTCAACTTTTTTTGTGTGTGTGTGCGAGAGACATGAAATTTTAGCAGCCAGGCATGTAGAAACTTATCAATAACAGCTTCCATATTAGAATAAAAAAACATTAAAAAACAAATAAAATGAAAGCATGAAAAAATGATAGGCATACAAATTAAATAAAATATATAAATAAATAAATATTACATTAAATTGTGCACATATATTATATTACTCACTGAGATTACTCACCGACAGTCTTAAAAATATTTTTGGCAGAAAATAAGTTGATCTGAGAGTTTGGCAAACATATTTAATATTGCTATGAATATGATTGCATCTTACAAGCCACAATATCTTTTTTATATGACCATTTGCATGTCAAATTTCCATACATTTAATGTACATTAATAGAAGGCTTTACTTTTCCTGAACGATAGCAGAAAAAATATTTGAACAAGGGCCACACGGCTTCATCTCTCATACCATAGATTAGGGGACTCAGGCAACGTGGTAGAATAAGAATAATAAGAAAATTTAGATATCTCAGATTTATGAAGAGAGAAGAGTTGCTTCCAGTCATCATGTATAGCATTCTTTCTATTGAAGTATACAGGAAAGAGGTGAGACACAGTCCCAGCTGAATCAAGTGCAAGAGTACCGTTTTGAGAGCTTTCTTAGCAGAATCTTTATCAGAGGAAACAGACCTGGCTGTAATCATAATGCTAATGTATGTGAAAATAATGATCACTGCAACAGACACAAAATAAAGAACATCAAACGCTTGATATTTATCCAGCTGCCATTTGAATAAAAACAATTTTTCTAATGTGCAAAATATAATGCCGGCTAAATAATCAGGGTTGACAGTTAAAACAAAAATAATGTCTGTCATAATATTGATAGAACTAAGGAACCAGATGATTCCTATGGCGATTCCAGTCCTTTTTGGTGTGGCGATGTTGCAGTGCCTCAGAGGGAAGCAGATCGCCATGTACCGCTCCAGAGACATCAGTGCTAGTGTCAGAGGAGCGTTACGGAAAGTGCAGTAGGAGATAAAGACTAACAAAGTGCAGATGGACTTAGGTATTGGTAGGAAACACAGAGCCACTGCATACATTATGGTAGTGACCAGCAAAAGCACAGAGTCATTCATAAGCATGTGGCTAAAAAGAATGTAGCGTGGCGTCTCCTGGAATATGCGCTTGCTTTTTAGAGCAAAGAGCATCACACAGTTTACAAAACAGAAGAACAGGGACGTTAACACAGCCACTATAGTTTTAGTACTGAGCCCAACATCCATTTCTAGATTAAAGATTTGCTGATAAGTGAAAGACACATCCCCAATTGTGCCATTGGACCCCGCCATAACCTGAAAGACAAGAAACAGAGAAATAAAATTGATTTGAAAAAGTTATACTAATGTGATCTTTTTACATCTATTTGACTTAAAGATTAATATTGTAAAAGTTTGCATAAGATGCAACAGACCTCTTAAACAAAAATGCTACCTTTCTGCAGTAAGTCAGACATTAAACTTCCAACTGCTCCAGCTGCAGATTCCACAAACAACTGCATTCTGCTCCTGAACTTATATAGCAGTTACATCAGATATGATCTTGTTATTGGGAGATACCAGGGTCCACGCCTCTAACATTGGAGAAAGTGTAACAGCCAACTTTGGTCATGTGTACCATCATAACCAATCAAATCACAGCCTTGACGTCACTGAATTTGTGCGACAGTTAATGGCCCTGTCCCAAATTGCACCCTAAACCCTCGTGGAGTCCACACTTTCGTTACGGAATACTGCTTTGTCTGTCGGATAGAAGTCTGGCTCGGCAGAAGTGTGCATCAAGGGCGCAAAGGTGGTGCTCACGAGCACCCTTCTGAAATCTAAAATGACGAATGGGACACTCTACAGTCTATATAGACAAACATGTTGAAGATTAGCCAACAGACTGTCATTAAATGATAAGCAGTTTATCCAGCATAGTGAACTCTACTCTATTGACATTGATTCAAAAAACCAGCATCTGGTCTCTTTATCTGTGTACTATAGCATTACGCTAACCTAAGCTAGAGGCTTGCATTCAAGCGGCTTTGGTTACACTGTGGCTAGTTTCGTGTAGCCAGACCTTCAGACTGACAGCAGAAGGTCTGGGATCCTTGGCCGCTTTGAATGGCCTTGGCCATTCAAGGTATGACTGACAGGTAAAGCAACTAATCACGTTTCATTTTGTGTTGTGTCATGTTTAAGGGCGTGGAAATGTCCCCACAACAACAGACTGTAAAACTGTGTAAAAACTCTTGAACATATTTTAAAGGGATCATATGGTGCTGTTAAAAAGAACATTATTTTGTGTATTTTGTGTAATGAAATGTGTTTACGCGGTTTAAGGTTAAAAAAACACATTATTTTCCACATACTGTACATTATTGTTTCTCCTTTATGCCCAGCCTTTCTGAAACGCCTCGATTTTTACAAAGCTCATCGGTCTGAAAAAGCGAGGTGTGCTGTGATTGGCCAGCTATCCAGTGCGTTGTGATTTGCCGAATACATTAAGCGTGTGACGGAAATGTCGTCCACGGTGAAAGCCGATCCAGCGATCCACGGCAAAGTTGTAGTATTTCCTCTGCAACAAGCATGGATCAGCTCCAGGCATGACTAAGCAGATATCGTCCTCTTTTGGAAGACCAAACAAAGTAGTTTCGCTTTCACAACGAAGCACACAGCGTCTTTACGACATGGCGGCAACAACAAAACTACAGCGAGAATAAAAGTTACGCCTTCTTTCTTTGCATGAACATTTGGGCGGCGTTATGCAAATCTTCCCACATAGCGACGTAGATATGTGGGGGCATGTTAGAACGAGCCATTTAGGAGGGTGTGGCTGACCCTTAACTTTTATAAAGAATATCTCTTTGGATTTGAGACTTTAGTCTTTGCAACTTTACAGATCTTCTTTATGCACCAAGAGCTTGTAACACTCCAAAGAGAAAGGAAACATTGAAATCGCATCATATGGCCCCTTTAAAGATTCTATGGCGCAAACTTTGAATTGTTTCACATACTGTTGTTTTCCATCTGCTTCCCACGATTCAGAATGAGCTTGTGGGGATCGCAGATGGATTTGGCCAATGAGTTTGAAGAGGGGTTTTCCCTCTCGTGATCGTTGGCTGTGGACGAGAGTGAGTCGCTGGAGGATGATGTTATTTCATTAACATCGTCTAATACAGGGGTCAGTGCTCTGCTGGGTTCGGCCCAGCAAAAGCAGGAAATGTCTGAGGAGGGGAAAGAAGCTAAGGCTGAGCCTTCCCAATCCTCCTGCCCTGCGTATGATGAGTTTTTGGAAGCTATGGATCGCGCCACGCCGAGGCTTTACTTGCCGTGAAGCGGGCGAAGAAAGTGACGTCGCGAGGTCATCTCGATGAACGTTATTTTTCTGGCCATAACCCTCCAGCTCAGGTGAGCCTTCCTTTCTTCCTGTTTTCCATACAGAGATTGAGAAGAAATGGAAGAGGCCGTTTTTCTTTACGCATCCATCGATTCCAGCATACGAGTTATGCCAACATCGAGGCGATGCGCGAAAGCGGTTATGAGAAGATGTCCCTATAGAGAGACGCTGGCCAGCTATCTCTCTATGGGTGAGACATCCTCTCTTAAGACTCCCTCCTGACATCTCGCTCAAATGGCAGGGCATACGCAGCAGCAGCAGGTCGGGCTGTCGCTTCATTGCACACGATGGTGATGCACCAAGCATATCAGGCTGACCTTCGGGGGTCTTGCATCAAAGGAGGTCCAGGTCTGAGCCCGAACAACTCAGGGGTCCTGGCCCGTCTCGGTTTGAGGATCAGAGCCCGCGGGTAGGGGTAGGAAGAATCGCGGGTCAAAGGAAGGTAAGTAAAAGACCTAAGGGATGTGATCCAGACAGGGTCACAGACGCTTTTGTCCGAATCAGAGTGATACCTCAGTATCTACTCATTTCCTTCGGGGTCTTACATCTGCCCTTATCTTCCCCTTCCTAATTCCCCTGTAACCACCATCTCTCCACCTGACCGAGGTTAGGTGGGAATTTCCTGCATTACAGTCTCCTATGCTGGACCTATGATGTTTGGTTGGTTCTATGGCTTCATAGTGACCACCTTACTGATGGTCCGGACCAGAGGCTTCTTCGGACAAGGCTCCGACGCGGGAACCATGGTGTGTGAGAACGATCCATTTCTAAAAAAAAAATTTTTTTTTTTAAATATATATATATATATATATATATATATATATATATATATATATATATATACTGTATATATAAATGTATATATGTGTATTTAATGCGCTGGTGGTTGTGTGTTAATCCTTCTGCTAGTTTTCTTTGCAGTGTCTCCTGGGACCTGTGTGTTTCTGTCCTTTTTCTATGGTAGGTCCTCGGTGAGCACCCCCTCTACTGGGTTCAGAAACCGGGTGCTCGACTTGCAGTGTTTATTTCACTCGTCAATATATGTCCAGACGGTACGATAAGCCGGGTTTCGGCTTCATACTTCCTGGATCATGCGGCCAGGTCACAGGCTTCTGCGGGGGCCTTCTTGATCATTAGGCCCCCAGCACGGCACTGCAAACATTTCCTGGACGTCCGGGCTGGGCTTATGCTTCCAGGGTGCCCTGTCTGGTCTACCGTATCTAGGTCGCCCTGAGGGGCCTCCCAATCACCAGGATATCCCCTCTTGCTGAGGCATCGAGCGGGAAGTATAGGTGGCATTTGCGAGCACCTTCTTGTGTAATGCTGTTTCAGGCAGTGCTCCCCTCACCTTAGAGGGTTGCATTTGAGCTTGCCTCTCCCGTTTGGCTCAGTACTTCCGGGTATCTGTGAGCAGATGCTTGGAAAACTCTAAAATCCATACTATGGTAAGGGCACACGTTAAGCTTTGTGCACTCTCTAAAAATCCACATAAGTGGTAAGTGTGCACGTTATGCTTTGCCCACTTTTCTGAAATCCTGTATGGTAAGGGTTACGCACTATTAGCCTCGTTCCCTTTCTCTGAGTCGGTTTAGACCCTGGTACCTTGGGCTCCACTCAACTAGCATCACTCCCCTCACCATTGAGGGTTATTGTGAGCATGGTGCTTTCTTTCGAACGTTTAATTCTCTCTGAGGAGTTGGATTCCTCGCTCCATGGGCTGTTCTCGTGGTACTGTTGAGCCGTGCTCCCCCTTTATCAAAGGGTTACCTATGAGCACGCTACTCCTTCTGAATTATGAGTTCTTCTCTCACGTGAGAGTTGAGTTCTCTGTTTTTCCCAGAGCACCTGGAACCAGCAGCATCAGGCGAACTAGGCCTTTTCTCTGCCTCTCTGATGCGCTGAGTTTTTTGGCTAGCTTGCAGTACGCTTACCCTTCTGATTCTAACAATCGCGCTGTAGGTCGAGCCCCCCTCTCGCTGAGAGCTGGGTGTGTTGCTCCCTCAGCTAAGGTAAATTACTGCTAGCCGTTCCAGCATTGGAGCATGCTGTAGGTTAAGCCCCCTTCTCGACTGAGAACTGGGTGTGTTGCTCCCTCAGCTAAGTAAATTATTACTAGCTGTTCCAGCTTTGGAACATGCTGCAGGTCGAGCCTCCTCTCGTTTGAGATCTGGGGGTGTTGCTCCCTCAGCTAAGTAACTGCTAGCTGTTCGACCATTGGAACATGCTGTAGGTCGAGCTCCCTCTCGATTGAGAGCTGGATGTTTGCTCCCTCAGCTACAGATTTACTGCTAGCCACTCCAGCATTTTAAGCCTTAGATTGAGTTGATGACTTCTCAAACATAGTGTTTTGGGATGCACTATTTCCATCTATGGGCTGCTCTTTCAGAGTGCAACGAGAACCCCTTAGAACGATATATTTAAAAATCCATGTTATGGTAAGTGTGCACGTGAAGTCTTTGTACACTTTCTAAAATCCACACTGTGGTAAGTTCGCACACTAGTACTCTGTGTTCTTTTCTAAAATCCTGTATGGTAAGAGCTACGCGCAGCAGCCTCATGCTCTTTCTGAGTGGTTTAAAACCCCGGTTCCACCTTGGGCACCACTCCACCTATGTATCCTCTGGATACCTACTTTAACAGGGTGTTGCTACTAGGGGTCTGTTGAGACAGTTCCTTCAGCATATGCAGAGCGTGCGGTAGCCCCTGTGTGACAGGCCAAGACTTAGTATGAGTCTAAGCTCTTGGTCGTATTCCCTTAAAGGAATCTATTCCTGATTCCAAGCCTTGAGCTCTACCCCCGGTCCCAGGAGTTCTGGCCCTAACATGTAAGTACTTTAGGGTATATAGCCTAGGCCTTTGGCCATAGGGAATAATGTCACTGACAGCCGTCTAACGTCCCAGGGGCAACTCCCATGGCAATATGGTAGAGTTGGTACTTAGTGCTCGCCATGGTTTCTGGCATGCACTCCCCTCAGCATGGTGGTATACAGTTCCCCGTAGTGACCCCTAGAGGACGCAGTTCAAAGTTCCCATGAAAAGAAACGTCTCAGGTTAAGTATGTGACCATGGTTCCCTGAGTAGGGAACGAGACACTGCGTGCTCGAGGTTTCTTGCCATGCTTCGGATGAAGAAGTGGATGATGTGTTCTCCAGGCGCCTATTTATACTATAGTTGCACCAGTAGTGACGTCATGGCTGTCACCGGCCAATGTGTTGTTGGGGTTTTTTCAATGTATGCTTCAGACACGGGTCACGGCGAGGCGTTCCCCATAGCGACCCCTAGAGGACGCAGTGTCTCGTTCCCTACTCAGGGAACCATTTTTGGTTCCACAAAGAACCATTCTGTCAAAGGTTCTGTAAAGAACCATCTCTTTCTTACCTTTTTGTAATCGGAAGAACCTTATTTTGCCACAAAGAACCTTTTGTGAAACAGAAAGGTTCTTCAGATGTTAAAGGTTCTTTATGGAACCATTTAGATAAAAAGGTTCTTCTATGGCATCGTGAAGCACCTTTATTTTTAAGAGTGTATGCCCTGGTTTTTGCATAGCGTTTACTGGAGAATGCATTTCATGTTGTCATGCAAACACCAAAAAACAGTCTACACCGGGCACGAGTGGCGCAACGTGACTAACGACAATACAACTCATGATAATCTGCAAATCTGTTACGTTTGTAATGTTGCATGTGACAAATAACTGAAAGAGTTTTTATCAGAAATGGAGTTCTGAAAACAAGCTAATGTCGTTTAGCTTTTACATGTTTTTAAAGAGTGTGCATGTGTGTGAAAATGACTGAACAACTAAACATGCAATATTTTCGAAAGGAGCGGGTGGAAGAACAAATGTGGCTTCCTCCTGTAACGCAACTGACACTATCTTGCATCTCAGTTAATGTTTGTGTTAAAATACCTCACATGGCTTAGATATTACATTTTGGAAGCTTTATTATAGTTATTTTACTGTAGAATGAACAAGTGAAGAACATTTATTTATTTATTTGTACAAGTTATACAAGGTTACAGAGAATATAAGTAAGCTCAACTCTACAGACAAAATTTAAATATTCAACAAATCAGTGCTGAACTGTTTTAGGATCATTGTATATATAATAATACGCAATAATACACTGCTTTTCTAACATAAGCTCAGATAAGAGTGGGTTATTTAAATATGAATATGTGCAGTTTGTAGATACAAAAACCCTAAATGAGTCTCGCTTTAACAGTGTACAAGTGCACAAAATAGACTCTGTGCATATATTTTATAAAGAATATATAGAATATGGCACTCCTGCTTTTCATTATTCTTTTTTTCTAGTTTTTTTCTTGTGCAAGAGACAGTGCTGCCAGGCATGTTATAACATGTCAACAACTGTTTCTGTATGATGGAATGTAAAAAAAAGAAAGCATGAAAAATAAATAGAAAAAATTAAAAATAAATAATAAATAGTATGTTAAATTATGCACATATGTGTACATCACTGACACTTTTAAAAATCTTTAAACATTTGGCAGAGATGTTTGTATAATCTCAGAGTTTGCTAATTGCTTGAGGGCATTAACAGGTTTAATTATTATGTAATTGTAAAACTCCTGAGGACACAAAACCTGTTTATCACCATGTCATATTTTAGAGTGAGCTTTAATGCATTTGTATACAGCATTGGTACACAGTACTCCACATGTTTTACACAACATTTGAAAATCACAGTCCATATACCAAACAAACACACATGGGTACAACATTTGATCATTTCTTTTCATTTTTTTAAGATTACCAATTCTTTTTAAAATGATGTATCTATATAGCAATATTATATGAATATATATATATATATATATATATATATATATATATATATATATATATATATATATATATAATACAATAATATTATAAATAATTTTTGTATTTACATTGCATATCAAATTATTATTACATATCTTCTCATACCATACAATTAATGTATGATAACAGAGGGCCTTACTTTGCCTGAACAATAGCAGAAAAAATATTTAAATAAAGGCCACACGGCTTCATCTCTCATACCATAGATCAGAGGACTCAGACAGCGCGGTAGAATAAGAACAGTAAGATAATTTAAATATCTCAGATTTATGAAGAGAGAAGAGCCACTTCCAATCACTGTGTAAAGTGTTCTCTCTATTGTTGCATACAGGAAAGAGGTGAGACACAGTCCCAGCTGAATCAAGAGCAAGAGCACCGTTTTGAGAGCTTTCTTAGCAGAATCTTTATCAGCGGAAACAGACCTGGCTGTGATCATAATGCTAATATATATGAAAATAATTATCACTGCAACAGACACAAAATAAAGAACATCAAACCCTTGAGATTTATCTATCTGCCATTTGGCTATAAACAATTTCTCTAGTGTGCAGAATGCAATATCTGCTAAATAATTGGGGTTGACACTTAAAGCAAGAATAATGTCAGCTATAATATTGATAGAACTAAGGAAGCAGATGATTCTTATGGCGATTCCAGTTCTTTTTGGTGTGGCGATGTTGCAGTACCTCAGAGGGAAGCAGATCGCCACGTACCGCTCCAGAGACATCAGTGCTAGTGTGATATATTGAATAGTGAATACAAGTTATGGTTAGGTGGTATATTGTCATTGAATCCATTTTATAAAATTGTTATTTTTCTAATATTGTTAAATAGTGTTTAATTTCCCATGTGCATTTATTGAATTAATTATTTTCACTTGGCATACCTGCGTATGACGTCATCGCACGCTTCAGTAGGTGATGTGCTTCATTCAGAGTAAACATGCCATGAAGGAAGCCATCACTGCAGCGCTCTCTTTCGGTTTTCTTTATTCATCTTTATTATACTTCTTTTTAGGAGTACTACACTAGTGTCAGAGGAGCGTTAAAGAACGTACAGTATGATATAAAGACTAACAGAGTGCAAACTGATTTAGGTATTTGAAGAAAAGAGAGAGCCAATGTGTACATAATAGTTGTGACCAGCAAAAGCACAGAGTCATTCATAAGCATGTGGCCAAAAAGAATGTAGCGCGGCGTCTCCTGGAATATGCGCTTGCTTTTTAGAGCAAAGAGCATGACACAGTTTACAAAACAGAAAAACAGAGATGTTAACACAGCCACTGCCGTTTTAGTGCTGGTGGCAGCATCCATATCCAGCTTAAAGACTTGCTGATGAGTGAAAGATGCATCCCCAATTGTGCCTTTAGACCCTGCCATAAGCTGAAAGACAAGAAACAGAGAAACAATACTGATGAGACCAGTATACAGTATAAATTATGCAGTTAGACTCATGATCCTGCCCAATGAATGTTTTCTATCTTTCAGTTTCATGAATTAGAGAGGAATTAAAAGTTTGCAAGACATAACAGACCTCAGACACAAACGTGTTGCCCTTCTGCCGTGAATAAGTTAGACATCAGCCTTCTGTCTGCTTCAGATTCTGAACTTAGATAGCTGTAAAAGTATGAGAGGGATTGAACGAAAGAGAGAGATGGGGAAAAAGTGTTTGTGGGTGGGGGCTAATAGTCACATAGAGTGGGATTTTAAAGTGAAAATGTATGTCATGTAATTCAAAATTATAATAATACATTGTAATACGTTGTTATCAAATCAATTAGAGTGAACTGAAAATGTACATTTGTACATACAATATCTATCTATCTATCCATATAAGAATGGTCTAAGTATGTTGTCCATCACAATAGGGCAACAGACAATAAATGCTGCCACATCAATGTCAGAAGACTGATTTTGAGGAATAAATATATATAAATAAATGTTATGTGGTTGTTGTGTTAATGGCATGATTGAGAACAGTGACTGGGCTTTTGGTATATGGGGCGAAACATTATTTTGCTATACACTACCAGTCAAAAGTTTTTGAACAGTAAGATTTTTTATATTTTAAATGTAAAGTCTCTTCTGCTCACCAAGCCTGCATTTATTTGATCCAAAATACAGCAAAAGCAGTAATATTGTGAAATTTTTTACTATTTAAAATAACTGTTTTCTATTTGAATATATTATAAAATGTCATTTATTCCTATGATTTAGAAGTTTTAGAATCATTACTCCATTCACATGATCCTTCAGAAACCATTCTAATATTCTGATTTGCTGCTAAAAAATCATTTACAGTTTTTTTCAATTGCTAACAAGCGTTTACCAATACTTAAAGTACTTTTTCTAAACTCTTAACACAGCAACACACCTACATCACACAATTAGCCAAATAGTAAATTTTCTGGCCAAAACCACATTTTGTTAAATAAATACAAACTCTACGTTTCAAAATGCCAAATACCTTTTTCTACATTTACTAACTCTATCAAAACACAGCAAACCCAAATCAAAATCGAGTCATTCAGTCAAAACATTGGCACAGGCTTTCTAGCAGGGGTGCCCAAACTCGGTCCTGGAGGGCCGGTGTCCTGCAGAGTTTAGCTCCAACCCCAATTAAACACACCTGAACCAGCTAATCAAGCTCTTATAGGCATACTAGAAACTTACTAGCAGGTGTGTTGAGGCAAGTTGGAGCTAAACTCTGCAGGACCTCCAGGACCGAGTTTGGACAGCCCTGTTCTATCCAATAGGAACATATGGTCGATCATAGTGCATAGACTGTCAAAATGATAACAATTAATGGCATTACAAAAACTGCATTACTTGTCATGTCTCAGTTCGACCTGTATAGAACATACAATATGAGATCCATTAAAAAGAAAAATAATAATAATAATAATTCAGTCAGCTGAACTCTAAATTTTTGTGTGTGTGTGTAAATGTGTGGATTCATTTTAGATCGTATGTGTACAGCATAGTGAAGGAGTCATCAGTATTTTATGGAACAAAATCCAAATTCTATGTATTTGAAACCAACTGACGAAAAGGAGATTATTGAAATTGTTAGCAAATGGAAGAATAAAAAGTCCACAGACTGGAACGACATTGATATGGCTTTAATCAAAGAAATCATTGGGGCAATTGTTAAACCGTTAACTTATATTTGTAATTTGTCTTTTAAAACAGGTGTATTTCCAAGTAAAATGAAAATTGCCAAAGTCATTCCATTATACAAAGCTGGAGAAATAAATCAATTTACTAATTATAGGCCATTGTCTCTACTCTCTCAGTTCTCTAAAATATTGGAAAAATTGTACGTTAATAGACTGGAAAATTTTATGGAAAAGCATGAATTGTTAGTTGATAGTCAGTATGGATTTAGGTCGAACAGATCCACATCCATGGCATTAATGGAGTTCATTGAAAATATTACTAGTACTATAGATAATAAGAACTTTGCAGTGGGAGTATTTATAGATTTGAAAAAAGCTTTTGATACAATTGATCACCGTTTATTAATCAATAAATTGGAAAATTATGGTATCAGAGGGGTTGTACTTGATTGGATGAAAAGTTACATAAGTAACAGACTTCAATTCGTACAAATTGGGGAACATAGATCAGAGTGTTTAGATATCACATGTGGCATCCCACAGGGGTCGATTTTGGGTCCAAATTTATTTATATTGTATATAAATGACATATGTAGGGTGACAAATCTCTTAAAATTTGTGATTTTTGCTGATGATACTAATATTTTCTGTGCTGGGGAAAATCTGCAGCAGCTTTTGGAGGTGGTCACGGCAGAAATTAATAAGATAAAAATGTGGTTTGACTTGAATAAATTATAGATAAATTTAAATAAAACTAAATGTATGCTGTTTGGAAACCGCAAAACTGATACACAAGTAAAAGTAATGATTAATAATGTTGAAATAGAACGATTATATGAAAATAAATTTCTAGGGGTGATTCTTGATTATAAAATCTGTTGGAACCCCCACATTAAACATGTGAGAGCAAAAGTAGCACGGAGTATTGGAGTAATTGCGAAAGCAAGGCATGTATTGAATGAGAAAGCACTTTATATTCTGTATAGTTCACTTGTATTGTCATATTTAAATTATTGTGTTGAAGTATGGGGCAACACCTACAAAACCACCCTACAAACGCTAAGTACAATACAAAAAAGAGCAATTAGGATAGTAAATAAAGTAGGATATTATGAGCATACCAATTTATTGTTTTTAAAATCTCATACTTTAAAGTTTAATGATCTGGTAGAATTTAAAACTGCACAAATAGTTTATAAAGCAAAAAATAAACAGCTGCCTAGAAATATACAACAATTATTCACAGATAGACAGGGGTGTTATAATTTGAGAGGGGCTTTAAATATGAGACAACAAAATGCACGGACAAAACTCAAAAGTATGTATATTTCGATTTGTGGGGTGATATTGTGGAATAGATTAAACGGATATATCAAAGAAAGTGTTATGTTGCAATTTAAAAGTAGCTATAAAAGATTTATTTTTGATAAATACAGAAGTGGGGGGTGAGTGAGAATTTCATCATTGTTGTCAATGCTGCTTGATTTTGTTTCTGTTTGTCTTCTTTATCTTAAAGTAGGATGTAATTTGGGCTAGTATTTTTGTATTATTCAAAATGGTATGGTTTATTATGGCTGAATAGTGATTTGGTATTGGTAATTACTGAGGGTAGGATTTAATAAGCCTAGGGCTTCTACCTACCCTTTTTTTATTTCGAACAGGTTGAATATATGTAAAAAAAAATAATAATAATAATATGTATTTGTTGATTTTTTTTGTTTGTTTATTGGTATTTATTTGCATATTTATGAGTTTTTTTCCTTTTCTATTTTTAATAGTTCGAAATAAAAATACATTGAAAAAAAAAATAGAATGTAAAAGAAAAGTGACAGAATTGCTGCAGTACAGGCTTTATTGGCAAAATGAAAAATGAAAATTTCTGTGTCTGTAAACATACTGTAATGATCAATCCACTGGAGGCGAGTGTAGTGAGAACCCAAGTGCAGTTTATTTACAAGGTGATCCAAACAATAATCCAAACTTGACATGAACAGACTAGACACACCAACAGCAGAGTTACAACTTCAATACACAACGAAGGCACAATGGGAACATGAAGCTACTTATAGGAAACAAGAGGGTCACATGACAAGAACAAACCAATGGGAAACAAGACACATGACTAAGACAACCACCATGGCGGTGCAGAGACATGGACAGACCACTTGCCTGTGACCGAACAAGCAGAGAGTTCTTGAATGGCCTCCTTGGCCGTGGAAGGACAGACAGTGAGTTTATGAATGGCCTCCATGGCCATGACAGGGCAGGCAGTGAGTTCATGAACGGTCTCCGTGGCAAGACAGTCTGTGAGTTTGTGACCGGCCTCCGTGGCCGTAACCGGGCAGGCAGTGAATTCATGGACGGCCTCCATGGCCGTGGCAGGACAGACAGTGAGTTCGTGAGCGGACGCCACTACCTCAGGAGGTTCTGCAGCGGATGCCGCCACCTCTGGAGGTTCTGCAGCGGAAGCTACCACTTCTGGAGGCACAGGAAAGGCCCTTGGAGCGGACTCGTGGACAGGAGAGGACTCAGGTGTGCAGTGTGCAGCCCACACACTAAAAATGGCGACCGCCATTACAGGAAGGGCCGCAGAGTGTGGCATGACCTCTAAGATGGTGGGGCTTGAGAGTGCTGACGTCGCCGGGATGCCTGCAGCTCGCACCGACATCAGAGGTGGGTCCATCACACTAGCAATCAGTCCTTTGAGTCTTGGCCCAAGCTCCACATTCGCAGGAGCTTGGCTACTATAGCCCCCCCCCAAAAAAAAATCCTTAGGGGAAAACTTGGGGAGAGTCGCGACATGGAGAGGCTCAACCGTGGCGGCCATCTTGGCCGGGGACTCAGCCGTGGCGGCCATCTTGGCCGGGGACTCAGCCGGGGCGGCCATCTTGGCCGGGGACTCAGCCGTGGCGGCCATCTTGGCCGGGGACTCAGCCGTGGCGGCCATCTTGGCC
>NW_015505523.1:2306264-2306884 GCF_001515645.1 Sinocyclocheilus grahami | reverse complement strand
GGAGCGATTACCTTGACGGAGGCGAACTAGGCGATCTGCTGGGTTCATTGTGGTGGTCGTGTATTGTGTAACGATCAATCCACTGGAGGCGAGCGTAGTGAGAACCCAAGTGCAGTTTATTTACAAGGTGATCCAAACTTGACTTGACTCACCAACAGCAGAGTTACAATTTCAATACACGACGAGGGCACAATGGGAACATGAAGCTACTTATAGGAAACAAGAGGGTCACATGACAAGAACAAACCAATGGGAAACAAGACACATGACTAAGACAACCAATCAGAACATGACACAATGAACAGGGGAACCAATGGCATGAATACATGAGGGCAAGGGAAGCATGACACAAACAGGGACCATGAAACAATTACAAAATAGAAGACATGGAAAACACGAACATGAAACAAAACACCACATTACACATACATGGTAATAAAGCTCTTTCTGATTTTCTGACAAGGGAGAAGGAGAGGTAGGGGGCAAAAGGCAAAGGGCTGTATGACAATATGAAGTATTTAAAAAAAAAAAGCATACAGCTGTTTGCCTTTTGCCCCCTACCTCTCCTTCTCCCTTGTCAGAAAGTCAGAAACCGGCAAGTGAAAAGGTCACCCAGCTAT
>NW_015505523.1:2267676-2306240 GCF_001515645.1 Sinocyclocheilus grahami | reverse complement strand
TCCTGCTGTTTGCCTTTTCCCCCCTACCTCTCCTTCTCCCTTGTCAGAAAGTCAGAAAGAGCTTTATTACCAAGTATGTATACAGACACAATGAATTTGACTTGACGACAGGAGCTTCCATAGCAGAAGAAAGTATGGACATAGTACAAACATACATGACAGTGCAGACATACACAGGAATTTTAACAGTAATATAAGAAAAACAGAAAATTATGGTCTGTAGCACAGACCAGAAGGCAACAGTACGAAGAGAGAGTGGGCTGGGTGTGTGGGGTCCAAAGTGATTTTCTTAGCCATTTTCCTTACTCTGGAGTCTGGAGGTGTACAGATCTCGGAGGTTGGTCCAATAATCGTCTCAGCAGTCTTGGCTGTCTGTTGTAGTTCTTGATTTCTGATATGGTAACTGAACCAAACCAGACAGTCCTGGTCCAACTACTCCTCTCCCTCGTCCAGACGTTTTCTTTCTTTTTCTGCTTCTCCGTCTTGTTCTGTATTGTTTTGAACAAAACCAATCCAGAGAGTGCCTTTTTATTGTGCATGGCCTGGCCATGTAATGGAAAGACTTGAAATTATTACAGTTTTTCTCAGTCGCTTTGGTGCATTTCTCAGATCAGAAATTAAATTCTCAAAACTACTTGTTCAACCTCCACATCATCTAACGAATTGTTTACATCAAAAAAGCAGTTTCTCATTCTTTTGACCAAGTAGCGATTGCTTTGGTATATTCAGGCAATTGATTATGTACATTTGTCTGTGGTTTCCTACATTATCAGTTGCTAACGTCATGTTTCTCCAAATGTATTATATAGTTCTCTGTGCAATAGTCTTACCCCCCAAAACATCTAGGCATTAGTTCATCGTATAAGTCATTAAATGCAAAATGGTTGATCTAGTTGTCATAAACTCTCAAGCATATTTTCTACACATTTCTATTAGACTTTTTGTAAATTTGCCATGATTTGTACAGGTGAATCTTGACTTTCACTAATGAAGAGAATGTAGATCATCTAATGATAAACCAGTTCTCTGAAATAGCTCAAAGGTGCATCTCATGAAACTTCAATTGGAAAGAATATATAGACAGAGGACAACACAAGAGTTACAAATTCTGACAATGGATATTTCATCGCCGTTGGCCTGGCAGATCAACAGCAGCTCTCTGGCCGATGCCATTTCGACCACGCCTTCTGCTTTTGGTCAGGTTGAAGCCAGCCTCATCCACATATATGAAGTTGTGAGATGGTTCACTTGACTCCAATTCCATGTTGCATTGCAAGGGAAGATATTCGTTGTGATGTAGATGAGAATCTGTGGTGCCTGCAAAAGCAAATTTCTGCCTAAGGGGTGTTTCCTGTGTTTGCCTTTCTAATTTCGGATTTTCACCTTTGTATATCTTCCCATACATCTTTTGTACATCACAATGACGTTGTAAAATTTTTTTTTTTTTTTTTTTGTCAGATCACTATAAAGTGTAACTGTGAATCCTATCCAGTCTCTTTCAATCAATATCCCAAATACGGTAATGTGTAAATTTGTACTTTTTAAATGGATAAGAAGTGCAGCCTTCTGCATTTCAATACAGTAATGGTCATCCAAACTGTTGCCAATACGCCTTCTGCATTTCAATACAGTAATGGTCATCCAAACTGTTGCCATAGTTTACATCAGGTAATACTAACAGAGTGCACTGTAATATTAACAACATGACTAAGTATTGTGACTATCTTGTTTGTGAAAAATGACACAAGGACTTTTCATTCTGATGGCACTGATATGTTCATTGACATTAATACTTACTTCTGTCAGGACCACTATCGTCAAAGATGATTGACAATTAGCATACAGTTTGGATTGGCGGTATGGTTCCGTTCTGGGTAAGAACTCCCTGCACATCCATGCAGCCTAGCATGGATGAGAGCAGGGAGAGCAGCGATAACCCCCCACCCCAGGGTAAACAGAACAGAACCAACATAAATGCATTGCAGATATTGTTAAAGTTCAATAATGTTATGTACACATTTTAGAATTAGTCTGATTCAAAGGAGAATCAAAAGGCTGAATCCTGACTGACAGAGGAGGAGTTGGGGATGGAGGAGGGTAATTAGCTATTGAGCAATGCGAAACCTGCTGATACTACTGTGGGACCTTATATATGAATGCTTAGATAGGTGTCGTATTCCCATTGGTTGATGGGGATCAGCTGAGAGTCAGCTGATGCGAGCTTGACTAACGTGACTTGCCAGAACTAACGCTACGCTTGATTTTTGAGAGATGAACTAAAGATTTTGAGTAAGTTACAGGCTTTTGCAGGTAATTCATTGTGTGGTGCTGGTTGTATGAATTGTTTTGAGAAATGCACATACTTCTTTGCAAATATTAAGGATGATTCGAGAAATGCGCCAAAGCGACTGAGAAAAACTGTATTATGTTGAAAACAGCTGAGTAGATTTTTTTCAGGTTTCTTTGATAAATAGAAAGTACAGAAGAATAGCATTTATCTGAAATATAAATATTTTGTAACATTATAAATGTCTTTATCATCACCTTTTATCATCATCAATTTAAAGCATCCTTGGTAAATAAAAGTATTAATTTCTATAATCCTATATTCAAATAAATGAATACATAAATTATACTGACTCCAAGAATGGTATAGTGTATAACGGTATACAGTGTATAATGGTACAAAATATTTTATTTCAGGTAAATGCTGATATTTGGATCTTTCATCAGATAATCCTGAAATTGTTTTCACTTTAAAATGTGTTTTAAATATTCATAATAATACTAATCAATATTTGAATGATTTCTAAGGGATCATGTAACACTGAAGACTGGAGTAATGATGCTGAATATTTAGCTTTGGTCACAGGAATAAATTACATTTTAAAATAGATTCAAAATGAAAACAGTTATTTTAAATATAAAAATATTTAACAATATTACTGCTTTTGCTGTATTTTGGATCAAATAAATGCAGGCTTGGTGAGCAGAAGAGACTTCTTTAAAAAACATAAAAAATCTCAAAATCTGTTCAAACAATTTTGTATGTTGAAAAAGATAGAAACACAAAAAACAACCTAAGCAGAGCTGAATCAACTCTGTCCTAAACTGCTCCCTGATCTCCTCATTATGACATGTATGAATAATTTATGATCAGTCTGTCTATCAAGTGTGTTGTATTTGTGAAAACATGGCGTCCATGGGGATATAAGCCCCTGTGTATGTAGAGCAGTCTTCCCTGTGAGCGCACCCAAACAAAGACACATAAAATAAAGATTAAACATTAATAAACAACCAGTGGTTTGTATATTATATCCATAATCTGTAGCTCAGGGGTCCTTTTTCAGGCCTAGAACCCCTGTATAGAGAGATGGAGCAGGTTACTCTGATGCTTTCCTTGAAAATACATTAAAAAAATTATTATTGACAAATAGACCATTGTATTTTTCATATACTCTTTATGCTTCCAGTTTTACTTAATATTTGGTAACCTTTGGTGCATTAGCTAACATAACATTGAGCAATACATTGTTACATTGTTACAATACAACATTAGTTAATAAACAACTATTAGAATAAAGAGAATACAAGAGAAAGAGAAAGAATAAATGACTCATAAATAAAAATGTACTCCAAAGTGTAGATTAGTTTTTTTTCATCTGAACAGATTACATCAATTGCTCATCAATAAATGATTAATCAATTGCAGTGAATGGGTGCCATCAGAATGAGACTCCAAACAGCTCATAAAACATCACAACAGTCTACAAGTAAGTCCAGTCCATCAATTAATGTCTTTTGAAGTGGAAAAACTGTGAATTTGTAATTAACTCCTTATATGTAACTGTATTAACTGTATTTAAGCTCTCTATCCATAATAGTGCTTTCTCCAGTGAAAAAGTGAAAAGAGAGGCAAGCACAGATTAAGCATTTAAAAGTGAAAACTGCTGTAAACAAATATGTTGGTGGATTTTGATGTGAGAGGATGACTAGAGGAAGCGTTAATATGGATTGTGGATTTATATTTTGTCCAGAAGCAACAGTTTAAAGTTAAAATGCCCTAATTGATTTGATTATGATAAACACACAGCTTTTCACTTCACAAGACATTAATTGATGGACAGGATTTGTGTTTATTCATTGTGGATTATTGTGATGTATTTATCAGCTGTTTGGACTCTCATTCTGATGGCACCCATTCACTGCAGAGGATCCATTGGTGAACAAGTGATGCAATGCTAAATTTCTTAAAATCTGTTCCAACGAAGAAACAAACTCATCTACATATTGGATGGCCTGATGGTAAAAACATATTCAGCAAAATTTCATTAGCTGATGTTAGCTCAGGTCAATTTACCAATTTTGATTTTAATAATGTAGTAAATGTTGAAATTAGCATTAAATAAGCATTAAATAAGATTAATAAATGCTTTAGAAGTATTTTTCATTCTTAGTTCATCTTAACAAAATGACCGTTTTTCACTTTAAAAATTAAAAAAATAATAATAATAAATTAACAGCCACCTCATTGAAGGCCCTTGCTTTAACTAGTTAGGAAAGTTCTTCCACAATTTAGGCCTATACTTAACACTGATGTATCAAGGGAATTACCTGTACTTTTTCTTGACAGCACTAGCCCTCAGTGAAAAGACTCTCTCTAAAGAGAAGCCTTGTTTTTCCACTACATGATGACATGTGTCATGGGCTTCCTCGGGTCTGAAAGGGCAGAAAGATTTGAATAATTAATGAGTTTTAATGAAATGGTTTTAATGTTGATCTTAGGGGTGTTCTTGCTGCTCTCTTGTGTCTCTTTACTTTAATGTTTACTTAAAATTAGTCTGTCTATCGTCATCATCATCATCATTATTATTATGAGACTGTGGAAATTAACTTTTCAAACTTAGTGTTATTAACTTTTGGCACATTTCAAGTATACAGTACACGTCTAACAATTTAAATAATGTAACAGTTTGCAACATAATTCTGACTGATTATTAAGGCTAAGTCTGAATTCCTTTTCAAACTCATTATTGAAAATGCAAACCGACCGAGGATGCTGTTTAAGACAATTGATTTGGTGATAAATCCTTTACCTTTCTCTTGATCCATCTCGGAAAACCTGTGAGAACTTTTTAAAAAATTTTTGAGAAAGTATTGAATATTAAGGCTTCTATTAAGCCATCAACATATGATCGCTGATTGAGCGTTCACCAACAGATTTGTTAACTTGTTTTCATCCAATTTCCTCTGTACAGTTAGCTGATATTGTTAAGACCAAATCCTCCAGCTGTGAGTCTGATGTCATCTCAGCTCGTCTTTTTAAGAAAGTGTTTGCAACCCTGAGTCCGGCCGTAACAGCCATCATTAATAGTTCTTTAGCAAATGGAGTTGTACCAGTTTCAAACATGCTGTGGTTCACCCTCTGCTTAAGAAACCTCACCTTGATCCATCTATCCTCAGTAATTTTCAACCTATTTCTAAGTTGACTTTTATCTCAAAGCTATTAGAGAGAGTTGTTTATCGTCAGTTGAATTCCTATATCAGTATGTCCAATGTTTTAGATACTTTTCAGTCGGGTTTTAAATCACTGCACAGCGCAGAAACTGCACTGTTGAAGGTTAGCAATGACCTTTTGCAAGATCTCTATACTGGTTTATATGTGGTGCTTGTTTTGTTGGATTTAAGTGCGGCATTCGATACAGTTGATCATAGTATTCTGTTACATCGGTTGGAAAAGTTGGTGGGTATTCAGGGTGTCGCTCTGCAGTGGTTGGCCTCTTATCTCAAAGACAGTACCTTCTCAGTGAGCATTGGGAAGTTTTCTTCTTTGCCGACTCCTTTGTTATGCGGTGTGCCCCAAGGGTCCATTTTAGGCCCTCTTTGTTCACTTTACATGTTTCCCTTGGGTGCCATTTTTAAGAAATATAAGATTTCCTACCCCTGCTATGCTGACGATACACAGTTCTATCTTCTAGCAAAAACTGACAGCAGTGATTCTTTGGATGTGCTCTACGACTGTTTTGAGGAGATAAAAAGTCAGATGGCTAATAATTTCTGGCTATTAAACAAAAGCGAAATTCTGATTTTAGGCCACTCTAGGACTTCATCTGTTTTTAATTTAGGATCTCAGTGTTAAACCCTATGTAAGAAATCTTGGGGTTACATTTGATTCATTACTCAACTTTGATAAACAAATTAGCACAGTGGTAAAGGGCAGCTTCTTCCATCTGAGATCAATTGCTAAACAAAAACCGTTTTTGCCCCACAAAGATTTGGAGACTGCAATCCATGCTTTCATAACATCACGCCTGGATTACTGTAATTCCCTTTACTGTGGCCTGCCTCAAACAGCGATTTCTCATCTGCAAATTGTCAAAGTCTTTTCATTGACTTCCTGTAAAGTTTAGAATTTATTTTAAAATAGCGGTCTTTTTGTACAAGGCTTTATCTGGTCTTGCACCAAAATACATCAGTGACCTTCTGATTCCTTACTCTCCTCAAAGAGCACTTAGGTCTAGTAATCAGCTTCTCTTAAATGTCCCACGTTGTCGCTGTAAAACCAAGGGTGGTCGGGCTTTTTAAGCTGCAACTCCTAAACTTTTTAATAGTTTGCCTGTAAATGTGAGACTTGCTACTTCACTAGCCAGTTTTAAGTCTGTTCTCAAATCTTATTCGTTTTCTCTGGCTTTTGATTAATTTCAGTTTAAGGTTTTGGTGACAGTTTGCTCTGATTCTATTTTAATGTGTTTATTTTTCATATGATGCAGGTTTCCTATTATGCTTTTTATATATCGTTTTGTTGTACAGCACTTTGGCGCAACTCTGTTGCTTTTAAAAGTGCTATAGAAATACATTTTGACTTGAATCTACTGAACTGATAATTGAAACACTTTCTACAAAATGACAGAAAAAGTTGAAACACTAAGGAAAATATATAAAATTTTTAGATATAATTTTATTGGACCAATAATTTTCTCCTATTAAAATCAGATGAGTCCTTGCCAGGTCAAGAAAATATGATCATATTACCCCAATTTTACAGTCTCTGCACTGGCTACCTGTTAAGTTCCGTATCAGTTACAAAATATTATTACTTACCTATAAGGCACTTAATGGGTTAGCTCCTGCATACCTAACTAGTCTTCCACCACGCTACAATCCATCATGCTCCTTAAAGTCACAAAACTCTGAACTTTTGGTAGTACCTAGGATAGCAAAGTCCACTAAAGGAGGTAGAGCTTTTTCGCATTTGGCTCCCAAACTCTGGAATAGCCTTCCTGATAACGTTCAGGATTCAGATACACTCTCTCCGTTTAAATCTAGATTAAATGGGGGACAGACAGGCAGGCAAGGAACTGCACTACATGCAGACAATAACACACACAATGAAAAAAACAACGGATCAGCACAGGACTACAGACACTAGGAGAATAAATAGGAAGCCAAATGAGGAGGCTAGCGAAGGAGACACAGGTGGAGCAACTTAAATAATGAGGTAACAAGATGGGCGGGGCAAGACAATAGACAGGAGAGAGCACATGGCACCAAACAAACACAACACAAGCCATGTGCTCACAGAAATCTGGTGGCCATCCTGGGCACACCAGCTGAAGACTGTGACACTCAGATGATGCCAACCCTGAAACAACATAAACTACCACATTTTGCTATAAGTTTGATTGCATCATATAATAATTGCTGTTAATAGTGTTCATCGTCTGTTTGATTTCATCTTTAATTGATTTTTCCGTACATTTCTGCTAGGGCTGCACGATAAATCGCATGCGATATTTAATCAGAGGTAAATCTCCATTTCGTGCTTGCTTTCACATTGAGCAGCATTAACTACACAGAGCCGTTGTTCACTGACCAGCTGCGCAAAAAATCGCGCGAATATGAACGTGGTTTAGCGCAGCTGGTCAGTGAACAACGGCTCTGTGTAGTTAATGCTGCTCAATGTGAAAGCGCGCAGGTGATGGAGATTTACCTCTGATTACAGAACGGGCTTTACTGATAAGATGCGCGTTAAAGATCCATGCGATTTATCGTGCAGCCCTAATTTCTGCCATATGTTTACTAACTGACAGTCACCACTGATAAGCTACCACTAAATATTGTAGAAACTTAATTTGCTGTAAAGTTGCTTTGCAACAATTTATATCGTAAAAAGCGCTATACAAATAAACTTAAACTCAATTTGCAACCCTAAAATCAACTTTTATTTTATTTTCAACATTGTCAGAGAAAACACCTTCAGTGACATTTTGTTTAAAAAAAAAAGTCTGACAGTAAACATCAGACACTTGATCATTTCTATCTCGTTTATTGATTTATTTACAGATGTCCTGGTTTTGTCACGTCACACCTGTGTTCACGTCTCTACAGGAAGTACTGCACAGGATGCTTGAGACGGACTCACCTGCAGCTCGAAACTGGGTGGGAAGCGAAACTTTACGATTTGCAATAAACATGTTTATTTTTCAGCTACAAAACCCACATTAAAATCAACTCAACAGGGATATACCCTCTCGGTGCTAAAGGATCATGTAAAACAGGATGGAAGGCTAGTTTCTTGCGGTTTCTCCTGCAGACACCTGCGCGCGCGTGTCAGTGAGTTTCGCTATAGGTGAGGACAAAAGGCCGCCTGCATGACACATGAACGGCAACACAGAGGACTGACAGCCGCCAATTTGACAAATACGTCGTATGACATGGAGCCACTCAAATCTGGGGGGAAAATTCCGGTATGTTTTAAACTGAATATCATAATTTTTTTTCGTTTCCGTCGTTGTCAGCTACTAAATTTTCCGATATTAATCTTATGGGACGTCCTGTACAGTGCTGTTTGTGTTTGGTAATTAACACAATTGTGCCTAAATTGTTCAGTATTTATAGTTTATATACATGTTAGTTGTATAATATATTCTAAAAGTTATTTTTAATCATAGTCGTATATGTATACAGTACATACTACATAAATACACACACATATATAGCCTATGCCTTTATGCTTTGATTTGTCTCACTGCGTTTTATATTGTTTAAATTATGGTTATATTGCTGTTTCACTTTAATGCTTATGCTTTAACTTTTTGAAAAATATTATAAGATGTGACTTTAAGATTGCCATGTAAAAAACCTGTTTTTCTTATACTAAGAAAAGCTGGCACTTGAGTCACATGACCCACGCACGCTTTTGCTAATGCATACTTGATGTGGGTGGGTTGTTGACGCTGATGAGCAAGGTGTTGGTTCAGGATTTAGAAAACAGTTGCAGCCGCATTATGCCATATAGTCATACCAGGGAGTTTGGAGTGCTTAAGAGGAAAAGCCTGTTTTGACATGGGTGGTTCAAAATTGTGTCTTAGTCATGTACAGTCCTTAGGGTAGTTACAGAGCGTAACTCATTCTATTTGTAACAGTCACATGTAAAAACAAGTGTATTTGACTTGTATTTTACATTTCTCTGTAGGCCCATGGCTTGGACCAGACAGAGCAGTTTCTTCCAGCATCAGATGCAAAAAAGTTGCAGAAGAAGAGGGTATCGTTCAGGGCCATCGTGGCAATTGGTCTACCCACAGCACTGGCGATCATTGCATTAGTAACTGGACTGTTAGTGTGGCATTTCCATTGTGAGTTATTTAACTCATAAACAAATGAACACACTAGTATTATCGCCAGTAAACAGTACATTTGAATGATTATGATAAAACAATAACTCCAGCGCGTCCGTTGTTACAGACAGGTATAATGGGAGGGTGAGGAAGATGTTCAGTGGTTATTTGACCATCTCCAGTCAAACGTTCTCAGATGCTTATGAAAATAGTAACACCATTGAATATAAAGAACTGGCTTCAAGGGTCTCAAGGCAGGTGAGGTGGTCATGTTTCTTTGTAATGTTTTCAGTTATTTTTTATTTTCTTTATGTTAAAACTTTGCTTCATTGTACGTTGTCTTTCAGCTCAAAGGTATATATGGTCAAGTGCGTTTGCTGTCAAAGAACCATGTGGCGTCCAGTGTGCAAGGTTTCAGGTAATTTAAATAATTTATATAATTCTACCATTCATGGGAGAAAATTATGGGTAGTTGACATGAAAGGTCAATCAGAAAGGCCTTTATTTCAAATTTTTGTGTTGTTATTAAAGATGCATTTGACCTTGTATGACCTCATATTAACTGACAGACTGCATGAAGTATTTAGGCTTTAGAAAACGCATTGCAGGTCTATGTAAGTGGTGATTTACATAAAAGTCAAGCCATACGTTGTCTTTCAGCTCAAAGGTATATATGGTCAAGTGCGTTTGCTGTCAAAGAACCATGTGGCGTCCAGTGTGCAAGGTTTCAGGTAATTTAAATAATTTATATAATTCTACCATTCATGGGAGAAAATTATGGGTAGTTGACATGAAAGGTCAATCAGAAAGGCCTTTATTTCAAATTTTTGTGTTGTTATTAAAGATGCATTTGACCTTGTATGACCTCATATTAACTGACAGACTGCATGAAGTATTTGGGCTTTAGAAAACGCATTGCAGGTCTATTTAAGTGGTGATTTACATAAGTCAAGCCGAGCTCTTAATTGTCATTACATAAGTAACCAAATTATTTTTCTTTTCACTGGTTGATGCAGAATATTAAAATTAAAAATGTAAATAGATAAATAAAAATAAGATTGAAAAGTCTCCTATAAGACATAAGAATCAGACTTACAAGTAGAAGTGTATGTGTAAAGATTCCTTTTTAAATTTGAATTTCATTGTTGAAAATAAAATTTAGACAAGTTTTTGTCAGCCAACCTTGAATAGTTCACCCCAATCTATTAGAGCATCACAGAATATGCCAGACTCATTTTACACTGTGAATCTCATTGATGTTATTTTTTCCCTTTAGTGAGGGCAGTAATAACGGTATCATCGCTTATTACCTGTCTGAGTTTAATGTGCGGGAGTCCCAAGTATCTGCTGTGGACGAGGCCATGGCATCCATGGATGGGGGGGAAAATGCAAGGAAAAGCCGGAGGGGGTTTGGTCTCAGGACTGACAATAGCCTCATCATTGACGGCATGACGTCAGGAGGTAGATCTACTGGAAGAGAGTTTTATATTACTTGCATAGTCACCTCTTGTAATCTAACCAGAAACATCAAATTTCATTTTAGTCTAGCACTATTCAGTCTGATGGTTAACAGTTGAAATACAGATATATTTTGGTGTACATTACAGCTGTAGATGCTCGGTTAGCTGGCAGAAACCTCAAACGTGAGTTAACAGTACTTTCTTTACAATTAGCTGTTTATTCGTGTTTATATCGTACTCATATTCAACTTGTTCTTTCTTTCAGGGTCCAGTAAGAGGTCTCATCATGCTCATGGGAACCAGACAGACATTATCCGGTCTCCAGGTTTTCCCGATTCCGCCTACCTTCCCAACCTTTACACCGAGTGGCAGATTCGGGCCGACCCAGAGCACAGGATCAGACTGGAGTTTGACGTCCTAGACTTGGAGAAAGATTGCCGTAATGATTTCATCAAAGTGTACGACTCATTAGCACCATCAGAGAAGCAAGTCATAGCGGAGTAAGTGTTTATATACTCTCAGTCATCCTCTTCATGAAACGGTACCGCATGTGTGAGCTGTATCACGTGACACATGTCTGTTTTCATTGTCTTTTTCGATATGTGGAATCTTAACAAATGTGTTCATGCAGGAAATGTGGATATCGTTTACCTGATGAGAAGCTCATTTTCATCTCCTCTGGGAATGTCATGCTGGTTACACTGGTTACAAATGAGGAGAAAAACTTCCCAGGCTTCAGGGCATTTTATTCTCAGATTCCAGCCAAAATTCAAGGTAGAGTTTAACATTGAGATATAATAAACTCATTAGGGTCCAAAGTTCACTTTTTGACAGACTTTGCCAATCATACACGGATATGTCTTACTTGTCACGAAACTGCATTTTTTTTTATTTAAAAAAAAAAAAAAGGCTTATGAAAATGGTATAAAAAATTTTACTGGATATCGTTTACCTGATGAGAAGCTCATTTTCATCTCCTCTGGGAATGTCATGCTGGTTACACTGGTTACAAATGAGGAGAAAAACTTCCCAGGCTTCAGGGCATTTTATTCTCAGATTCCAGCCAAAATTCAAGGTAGAGTTTAATATTGAGATATAATAAACTCATTAGGGTCCAAAGTTCACTTTTTGACAGACTTTGCCAATCATACACGGATATGTCTTACTTGTCACGAAACTGCATTTTTTTTTATTAAAAAATAAATAAATAAAAGGCTTATGAAAATGGTATAAAATTTTTTTAAATGTTTTTAAAGAAATCTTATACTAACCAAAGCTGCATTTATTTGTAATATTATGAATTATTATTACAATTTAAAATTACTTATTATAATATCATAAATACTATTATTTTCTGTTTTAATATTTTTTCAAATGCAGTTTATTCCTGTGATGGGAAAGCTGAATTATCAGCAGCCATTATTCCAGACTTCAATGTCACATGATGTCACAAGAGACATTAATTATTCTCATCAATGTTTAAAACAGATGTGCTGCTTAATTTTTTTTTGTAACTGTGATGCTTTTTTATCAGAATTCTTTGATGAATAGAAAGTTCAAATGAACAGCATTTATTTATTTGAAATAGAAATCTTAATAGAAACATTTGAAATGTTTTTACTGCCATTTTAGATCAATTTAGTGCATCCTTGCTGAATAAAAGAATACATTTCCTTGTAAGAAGTGTGGTATTGCAGTTCTTTATAAAATTACCAGCCACTTAGCGAGTAACTTGCCAAAGCTTGTTCTCTAGTGAGCATTAATTCTGGATCCTGTTCTTCCTGTGTGTTTAAGCAGTCTAAGCCCAATATGTGTGTTAACAATGTCTTGTCCCATTCTTTAGACTGTGGAGGGAGACTGATGGGGCTTCGTGGTACCTTCACATCACCTGGCTATCCCTCCCATTACCCACCTCAGACTGACTGTGTCTGGAACATTGAGGTAAAAATGATTTACCCTCAGTGTCATTTAACAACTCCTTCATCATTAATCTGTTCCTAACATTCAATAATGTAAGTTCTTAAATGTTCTGTCTGACAGGTTCCATCAGGAAAGCATATCAAGGTGAAGTTTGACAAGTTGTCTATACATAGCCCTGAACAAAACCCCATCAGCTGTCCAGCAGACTACTTGGAGATAAACTACAGGTCAGATAAAGGTGTCAAAAGAGTAATCATCATACTTATACTTGAGTAGATATTATAAACTATGAAATATAAAGAAATATATAATTTATACACCACTATTGAAGAGCATTAAATTAATCAAAGTGACAGTAAAAACATATTATGTTACAAAGGTTTTCTATTTCAAAGAAATTATGTGCTTTTGAACTTTCTATTCATCAAAGAATCCTAAAAAAAAGTGTATCACGGTTTCACAAAAATATTAAGCTGCACAACTGTATATATTGTTTTATTATTAACACAAATAATAATAAAAAATATTACTTAAGCATCAAATGAGCATATTAGAATGATTTCTGAAGGATTATGGGGATTAAGGATTATTAAAATTCAGGAATAAATTAAGTTTTATAATATATTCAAATTCTGTAATATTTCACAATAATACAGTTTTTACTGTATCAAATGCAGCCTTGGAGAGTATAAGAGACTTCTTTCAAAAACATTAAAAAAAATCTTACTGACCCCAAACTTTTGAATAGTAGTGGATATTCTCTAAATATAGATTATAACTGTCATTTGTTCTTTTATAAATTGATTTAGGATATGTGGGGAGAAGCCACCCAAAACTGTGTACACAATCAAATCAAATCAAACAACAGTCAGATTTCATTCTGACCTGTCTTACGTGAGCGAGGGCTTTTCTGCCGAATTTGAGGCCTTTGAACCCACTAATCGTGAGTAGAATCATATTATTTTTCCTGCTGATATTAAAACGCAATGTTCAAAGCCAGTACACCGTGACAAACATATCTAAAATCACTTTTCCACAGCCTGCCCTGGGAGATTCCAGTGTGACAATGATCTGTGTGTGTCTCCTAACCTGCAATGTGATGGCTACAATGACTGTGGAGATATGAGCGATGAGAGGGGCTGCAGTAAGTTCATACCATATTACTTGTGCTTAGTCTTTGGACAGTTGTTTTCTTGAGTGTCATTTGGTGCTGCATTACTTTCTTTACCCATGCATGCAGCATGTAATGAGACTCAAATAAAATGCAAGAACGGCTTCTGCAAGCCCAGTTTCTGGCGCTGTGATGGGGTGAACGATTGCGGAGATAACACTGATGAGGAAAACTGTGGTGAGGATGAAACCAGCACTCAAAATCATGAACAATGGAGCAAAAGTGATGGAAACGATTTCAGGTTGTTTGTCCGATTTTGTCTGTAGGGAACTGCAAAGCTCAAGAGTTTAGATGTCGAAACAACCGCTGCATCCCAGCACATAAGCAGTGTAATGGCTACAACGACTGTGGTGATGGCTCAGATGAATCTCAGTGTGAGAAATGTGAGAACTTTCAGTCAATAAATACAAAGTTTGACAGTTTTTTCAATATTTGGCCTTATTTTAAGTTTATATAGTAAATTATATAATTATTATTAATGTTATACCTCTGTTGTTTATTGTGACCCTGGACCACAAAACCAGTCTTAAGTCGCTTGGGTATATTTTTAGCAATAGCCAAAAAAACATTGTATGGGACAACATTATCGATTTTTCTTTTATGCCAAAAATCATTAGGATATAAAGTAAAGATCATGTTCCATGAAGATATTTTGTAAATTTCCTTCCGTAAATATATCAAAACCTAATTTTTAATTAGTAATATGCATTGCTAAGAACTTCATTTGGACAACTTTTTTTGCACCGTCAGATTCCAGATTTTCAAATAGTTGTATCTCGGCCAAATATTGTCCTGTAAGACCATACATCAATGGAAAGCTTATTTATTCAGCTTTCAGATGATGTATAAAACTCAATTTCAAAAAATTGACCCTTATGGCTGGTTTTGTGGTCCAGGGTCACATATATACTTTCACAGTTACTGTAGTTACTTACCAGCACTAAAATTTAACTTGGAGGTTGATAAATATCCCTGCTGCCAACATAAGCACTCACTATATTAAGTGACTCAGTTGTCTCTTTTATATCCAGCCATAGCTGTTCACTGCTCTGATCTCACCTATAAGTGCAAGAATAACCAGTGCATTAGCAAGCTGAACCCGATGTGTGATGGAGAGATTGACTGTGCGGATGGTTCGGATGAAGCTGAATGTAGTAAGTCCAGAATTTCTCTGTCTTTCCTCATATATGTTTTTCAGTGATGTTTCAAACTGTGTTTCATGTTCGATTTACTGTAGAATGCGGGACGAAGCCCTACAAGTCCAGTCGTATTGTCGGTGGAAAGGACTCGAGTGAGGGAGAATGGCCCTGGCAGGTCAGCCTCCACATGAATACACAAGGTCATGTGTGCGGGGCGTCTGTTATCAGTAACCGCTGGCTGGTCACTGCTGCTCACTGCGTGCAGGACAGTGAAAAGTTCAAGTGAGTTCTTATGTTGTTTGGCCCTCTCCTTTCCTCCTGCTCTGATCCTGACTGAATGTTTGTTCTTTTGCTAGATATTCCCAACCTGACCAGTGGGAAGTCTATCTAGGTCTACTTAACCAGGGTGAGACTAGTAAGTCCACCCTAAAACGCGTGAAGCGCATCATTTCTCACCCTCAGTATGATCACTTGAGCGAAGACAATGACATGGCGCTGATGGAGTTGGACAGCCCTGTAACTCTCAGCCAGAACATCTGGCCCGTCTGCTTACCTGAAGCCACACATGACTTCCCAGCAGGCAAATCTGTCTGGATCACTGGCTGGGGCAAACAAAGAGAGGAAGTTGGTAAGTCATGTAACAACCTACGCTACCATTCGAAAGTTTCAAATGTTAATGTTTTCATGTTTTTGAAAGTCTTCATTTATTTGATCAAAAATACAGTAAAAACAATAATATTGTAAAATGTTATTACAATTTAAAATAACTCTTTTCTATTTTAATATATTTCAAAATGACTTCTTCCTGTGCTGAAAGCTGAATTTTCAGCAGTCATTACTCCAGTCTTCAGTGTCACATGATCCTTCAGAAATCATTCTAATAGTTTAACAGTGTAATGTTTTGCTTAAAGTTTTTGTTGAAACCGTGATGCATTTTTACAGGATTCTTTGATTAATAGAAAGCTCAAAAGTACAGCATTTATTTAAAATATAAATATTTTGTAACATTATAAATTACTTTAGAAGAAGAAGACACTCTCCAGCCCTAAATCCATTAAAAAAAATAATATTTGGTCCCAGTTTATATTAGGTGGCCTTAACTACTATCTACTTACATCAAAATAAGTACAATGTACATATTGTGTTCATACTGTATTGCAAAACACTTTTGCTGCTATTGAGGTGGAATACGGGTACGTTTAGGGACAGGTTTGGTGGTATGGGTAGGTTAAAGGTGGGTTAAGGTGTAAGGGATGGGTCAACAGTGTAATTATAAATGTAATTACAGAAATTAATTACAGATGTAATTGCATGCAGGTATTTTTACAAATATATAATTACAATTTAAAAACTTGTGTGTGCACAAAAAGTGCATTGTATCATGATTAATTTAAATGTAAGTACATGGTAGTTAAGGCCACATAATATAAAGTTGGACCTAATATAAAAAAAAATCATGTACACTCATTATGAAATGAAAATCCAGCCATATCAGTTGTCTGATAAAAATAAAAGTGAGTAACCAAAACATGAGTTCAACACAATTGCTAGACTGGCCAGTGCAATTTGTTTTGCACCTTTATGCATAAACCCTCTAGAGAAACTCAAATTTAATCAAGTGTGTCTAAACTCTTGGCTGGTATTGTGTAAGTAAATGCACAATAAGACATGAGCTGCTTTGTCCAAACCAGATAATGAGAGACAGTACTTAAAACCTCAGGTTTGCAGTGAATATCTCGGAGTACAAATTCTGATATAATAACCTAAAATTGTTAGTAAGCTAATTAAATGTCTTCCCTCTGCTTTAGATGCCGTTGCATCAGTGTTGCAGAAGGCCGAGGTGCGCATTATTAACAACACTGTGTGCAACAAGCTGATGGATGATGGGATAACACCACGCATGATCTGTGCAGGTGTATTGAGCGGAGGCGTAGACGCTTGTCAGGTGAAATGAAAGATCTTCTGTTTTTTTTCACATTCAGATACATGTCATAGCCTTACATTTGTCAGTAATGCACATATATTCCTCATTCCTCTGCCAGGGTGACTCAGGTGGTCCAATGATTTCCACTGAGAGCAGTGGCCGCATGTTTCTTGCTGGTGTGGTGAGTTGGGGAGATGGCTGCGGCCGCAGGAACAGGCCCGGCGTTTACACACGCGTCACAGAATACCGCAGCTGGATCAGGCAGATGACAGGGGTATAATGTCACAACAGTGACACCAAATGGACTAAAGCAAACAGTATCAACCTGTATTGAGAGTTATTGAAAATAATTAAGGCATTCATGTTCATTGAGTTTTATTTCAGAAGCCATAAAGATTCCTATAATCAGGCCAAATGTCCACTAAAATGTTCTTTGACTTATTTTCCATGAATATAATAATGAGCTTACATAGTTTCTTTATCTATTCTTTGTGTTTCTCTGTGTAATTACGCTCTTAAAAGAGTTTCGACTATGTGGACTGCTGTTTTTGAGCTCAAATGTTGCTCTTGCTGTGGAGGAAAAGTATTCGTGCTGCCTTGCTTAAGTCATTACAATTTAAGTGGTTCTCAGGGATTTTTTAAATGTAATTGTTGGCATAATGTGATTTGATTACTTTATAGTTTAATTACCTTTCATACCAAACAGACTTCATGATCAGATCTGTGCACAAATGTATTTTATGACTAAGTAATAGGAAACAATTTTAGAGTTTTCATTTATTCTGGGCAGTTGATGCCTTGCTTGAATGGCATCATTTTAAATGTATGCTGATAAAAATATAGAATATCTGCAATGTGTGTGTGTGTGTGTGTGTATAGAAAAAAAAAGTGTTCTTACTCCTTACATTACTCCTTACCATTGGATTTTGGAACTTGAAATATGAAAATGTCAGCATTTTTTTTGTTGAAACAATTGGTAATTTTTTTTAAATGTATTTTTTTCAGTTTTGTTTACACAGTGGTCTTTATTTTAGTGTTATGTGTATCTGTGATCTTCTGTTATAATATTTTTTAAATTTTTGTTTTTGTTAATGCCCTCCTTGGGGGATTGGCGTTCCCGTAATGTGCCTTGAAGCTTCAGTGGATTCTTTGTTGAACATTAAAAGGGAAATTCGAGTCTGTTTTGTATTTGCTTATTTTTTTTATGTTGTGAACATAAGTCCATAATTGGCTGTGAAAATTTTCACAGAAATTTGGATGAAAATATTCCTTTTCGAAATGGTCATTCATATTGTGTAAACATGCTTATAGTAAACCCCTGTTTGCTCTGAATACTATAGCCTGATTTGTTAACATTCGTGTAGCTGCACCAACTAATGGGATTTCAGCCCACCAAAACGGGCAGAGCTGACAGCCTATATAAGTTGGCGTAGAATGCTGATTTCATCCAAATTTTCTTCTTCAATGCGAAGATCATCTCATTGGACTCTAAAGAAAAAGAAGAATGAAGAAGCCTGCTTACTTGCCATAGAAGAGCCTCTGCAGCAAATTACCGCTGTGATAGTGGTCCCACCTACTCATAAGAGCATTTCTCCTCTGCCGCCTGGCTCCAGGCTTGGGAAACTTTTACAGCCACTACATCCTTGTTCCAAAGAAAGATGGTGGGTTCAGGCCCATCCTTGATCCCAGACACATGATGAGATGCCCTAATGAGATGTCCGTCCAGGCTCTTGGAGTTTATGTAGAGCGCTCTAGCCCCTTTTGGCAATTAGAGTAGCTCTTTGTATGCTTCGTAGGCCGCGCTAAAGGGCTGCCAATTACGAAGCAGAGACTATCCCGCTGGCTTACGTCTCAGTGGACTTAGTGTCCTATTGGAGGGCCCACTCCACCAGAGGAATGGCCTCCTCCTTGGTCCAGCGGAGTCTCGATTGGAGATCTGTGAGGCAGCCAGCTGGTCTTCACTGCTTACCTTCACTAGGTTTTATAACCTGGACGTCCCTGCTCTTCAGGCACAGATCTTGTGTACCTAATCACCTTAATCCCCTATGTGAGTGTAAAGGGTCTTCGTTGACATTGACCCCGGCCTTGTGACCATGGTCTCGTTATTTCCAGGCCTATTGTGCCCTTATTGGCTCATGCTTTTTAGGGGCCCTTTAATATGGGTTCCCCAGGGCTGAATGGAAGTTATTCCTACATATTCATATTCATAACATATTCATTCCTAATTTCCACCAACGCTAGTTATGTTTTTTTTTTATCTGATACCAGATCAGTTTTATACATTTGTGTGATTAAAAGGAAGAGTAGTATTTATTAGTCTCTTACTGACCTGTTTAGACAAGCCCTCTATAAAACAAACAAAACAATAAAATAACAAATTTCCATGCTATAGCCTAATGTATACATTTCATGTTATACATTTTAATATTTAATGGTATTTGATTATTTATTAATTGCATTTAATATGTACTTACTATACAATAAAATTACAGTAAAATTTTACAGTACTGTACTTACAATAAAATATTAGCAATTTTGTAAATATATTTGCAAAAAAAATGTATGCACGTTTTGGTAAAACAAAAAAAATCGTCTTTTTGTTGTAATAACCCAGTTTTGACCAGCATGCGTCACCAGCGTGTGGCGTACAGATGGATGTAACTCACATTTATTAATATTAAGCAGGAGGCCAGAAGCATTTGAAAAGGACTGTAGAATGTTTAAAGCAATTGGGATCTGAAAAGCATCTTTTGGAACAATGCTGTATCATCTAACACAGGGGTGCCCAACCCTGCTCCTGGCGATCGACTGCCCTGCAAAGTTTAGCTCCAACTCTTATCAAAGACACCTGCATTTGATTTTTAAGTGATCTTGAAGACCCTAATTAGTTGCTTCAGGTGTGTTTGATTAGGGTTGGAGCTGAACTTTGCAGGACAGTCAATCGCCAGGAGCAGGGTTGGGCACCCCTGATCTAGCAGTTGTTCATCTAATTATCAATTCTGTCCTGGTAATACCCTTAACAAAATATAAAATTTAAAATATAAATTAAAAAATTGTTTAGCTGTTAGAAAAGGGTGGTGAGATGGGGCAAGCTTGTCTGACATCACGCTTTAAAGGGGTCATATGATGCTGCTAAAAATAACATTTTGTGTATTTGGCGTAATGAAATGTGTTTATGCGGTCTAAAGTAAAAAAAAAAACATTATTTTCCACATACTGTACATTATTGTTTCTCCTCTATGCCCCGCCTTTTTGAAACGCGTCGATTTTTACAAAGCTCATCGGTCTGAAAAAGCGAGGTGTGCTGTGATTGGCCAGCTATCCAGTGTGTTGTGATTGGCCGAATAACTCAAGCGTGAGACGGAAATGTTACGCCCCTCACATACTGTTGATGGCGGGTCCCGGCCGGAGGGACAAGACAAAAACATTAAAACCCATTACAAACGAGTCATTTGTTGCATCCAGTGGGGACATAATTACTGATTATAATGACTTATACCGTCTTTTTACGCGTTGCGTTGCATTGCATCGCGCCGCGTAAACATAAAACTCTGTCTGCATTTGTGATCAGAGAAATGACAAACAACAAGTGCTACTCTACTGGCCGAAACTCGCGTTTGAATCATCAGTGGCAAATTCTTTAAATATAAACGTACTTACAGACTGTGAGTCAGAACAGCCGGCATTTTAGCCTAAGGTTACTCTCCCAGGATCAGTAAACAGTCCTCCATAAAATGCGCTGCACACATCTGGATATCTGGATTAAACTGTTCTGAAACAGTGTTGTAAATACAACTTGACCACTGATTTGTAGTCGTGTCCTCTTTTGTTTCGCTTTCACAATGAAAAACACAGCGGCCTGCGTGAGGGGACGCCCCGGCTTTGCGTGCGCTGAGGCCGGGATAGAGTGAGCTGAGGCGGCGGGGTTGAGAACTGCGCGCCCGGCGGAGCCGACGAATGAGTGGCAACCACATGTGATGACCCCGGGCTGGACTCCGCTTCGTCCACGGTGAAAGTTGATGTATTCCCTCAGCGACCAGCACAGATCAGCTCTAGGCATGATGAAGCGGATATCCCCCTCTTTTGGAAGACCAAACAAAGTAGTTTCGCTTTCACAATGAAGCAGACAGCGTCTTCACAACATGGCTGCAGCGTCAACAAAACTACAGTGAGAATAAAAGTTACGCCTTCTTTGTTTGTGTGAACATTTGGGCCGTGTTATGCAAATCTTCCCACATAGTGAGGTAGATATGTGGGGGCGTGTTAGAACGAGCCGTTTTAGGTAGGTGTGGCTGACTCTGAACTTTTATAAAGAATATCTCTTTGGATTTGAGACTTTAGTCTTTGCAACTTTACAGATCTTCTTTATGCACCAAGAGCTTGTAACACTCCAAAGAGAAAGGAAAAATTGAAATCGCATCATATGACCCCTTTAAAGCAAATATAGGAGAAATGCCATTACTGAGCTGGACAGAGCTATTCCCATTTACAATAAAGCATTTGAACACATCTGCAAAAGAAATCAACAAAACCCTGTCAAGGGCCTGTAAAATAAATTAATGTTCTAAGCATTAAAAAAATCCAGCATCTTTGCTAAGACTAAGGCAATGGTTTTAGAGTCAGTGTTCAATGACTAAATTGGGTGCTAGTTATCTATTAAAAGGGGATATATATTGAGTGTTATTAGTCATTTACAAAGAAGGAGAAACACTCTCTTTTCCCAACACTTTATAAACAGTTTATGCAAGAAAGTTCCCAATCTTTCGTTTAAAGCTTTGTAGAGCTCAGCAGGAATTTGTTACTTTTTAGATTATTTATAGAATAAATGATTTCCGAAAGACTAATAGGTGCACCGCATAGGCTACAATTTCTTTACTAATTTGTTTTATGTACAATAAAGAATATTAAAAAAATTGTACCGGATTGCTATTAGAATTTAGAGGAAAACAGATCATTATATAAAACTTAGCACAAAAATTAGCAAAATGACAGTTACATTCCCATCAATATAGCTGTTGAATAGAGTTTCTAACTTGCTGTCTCTCCAGCCTGAAGAAATAGGCAGAGTCCTGTTCGCCCTCCTCTAGCCATTTCCTACGAGATCTAAAGCATATTCAGCCTTTCATTTATATATATCCTCTAAATGATATTACTGATCAATAAGCTTAATTCTGTCTGTTAATTCTTAATTCTGAGTCTGAAAGATCCTCCATATTTTTGTGTGACAACATAGTGATTCTAGCCATAATCTTTCTTCATAATTTTTTCTTATTTTCACTAAGTTACTACAAAATTTTCAACAATGCTTCCCAATTTCATATTTAAGAAGTTCCCAATTATTACTATCCTTCTGTAACAGGGCGAACGAGACGAGAGACGTGCGGATCCATTTTCAAGGCTTTATTTAAAGACATGGTCAACACAGGCAAGAGTCGGACAATGGCAGACAGGTATATAGAGGGCAAGACTTAAAATGTAATCCGAAACACAGGCGATGGTCCAGGCGAGGGGTAAACAGTATCCGAACAGGGCGAGACGAGAGGGGTAATCCAAGACAGGCGATATACTTCAGGGCAGGCAGAGATCCGACAAAACAAGATACACAGGCTAGGATCAAGACACGAATGACTAAGGCAATAAACAGGATTAAACTACTACAAACTAATGTAGCTATCACTTGGAGAGCAATAAACGCTAGACAATACTTTGATTTGATACTTGGATTTGAGTGGTTGTTGTATAGTGTGTGTGTGATTGGCTGCAGGTGAATCCAATCAGTGCAATGGAGCATGGGAAATGTAGTCCAGGGTGACGTGCAACAGTTTGTGTGGTGTGAGAGTCAATGTAATCAGAAGCCCCCCCCCAAGAAGCGGCTTCCAGATGACCAGAAGACCACCACGGCAGAGCATACGGAGCAGAAGACCACCAGAGCCAGACGGAAGACCATGACGGTGGAGCAGACGGCCACGGCAGAGCAGAAGGCCACCATGGCTGAGCAGACAGAGCAGAGACCCCTGGTAGAAAGAGGGATCCAATAAAAACTGAGACACAAGAAACAGACAGAGCATATATGCTCTCAAGGACCGAGGCAGGGAGCACAACAAGTTCATCAATATTTTCCCTGGTGACAACTGAACGGGCAGACAGTTCAAAAACTGTCTCGCAGACTGAAACTGAACAGTCAGATAGTTCATAATTAGACTCACTAACTAGGACTGGCAAAACAGACAGTTCAGACTCATTTGGGGAAACAGAACAAGCAGACAGTTCCTGAATGGTCTCTAAGGCAGTGACAGGGTTAACGGGACAGACATGGAGTGCATTTATTTTTTCTGGGCTCATAACTGGACTAATGGGGCAGATAACAGGTTCCTTGTTTGGAACTGGACAGACAGATCATTGGCTAAAACAGGACAGACAGAAAGTTCAGAATCTGGTTCGTTAATTGAAACAAAATGGACTGACAGTTCAAAACTAGATCTATTGGCTGAGATAGGATGAACAGAATGTTCAAAACCAAGAGCATTGGCTGGAACTGAACTGACAAACAACTTATGGACTGATACTGGGCAGGCAGATAATACAGATAATAGTGACACCTCTTTATTTGTTTTATCACAGTAAAAAGAGATTAAGTTGTCAATTTCAGCATCTATCTAAGGTATTATTCAAAACTACATTAAAAATGAAGAATTTGGAAATTTAGACAGCATATAAAGTATATGTGTTTCAGGTTGATCAATAAATGATCTTTTTGTGAATTAAACCCATAAACATTGGCAATAATACATGTTGAATTTACAAACTATGATGTAATGAACATGAATATACATTTTGTTAAAGCATTTAAGATACAACAAATCAGCTTTGTGTTTAAGAATGTTTTGTAACCCCCTACAGTTTAAGGTTTAACCCTCTAGTTTAACAGACAGAGAGACATAAATATAAAAAGAAATTGTTTATAAGAGTCTATAACATTAGTAACATATAATCTATAACATATAATATTTAATATTACCAGCAAAGTCCAAGTCCAAGTATTTTTGGGTTCCAAAGATGAGTCTACTATGTAGCCTTATACAAAATTATTTTAATTATGTGAAATGAAAATGAAAATTAGATTAGATTATGAAAATGAAATTGGATTAGATTTAAATGAAAATTAGTATTTTCCATCAGGGTGTCTTTCAGTATTTTTCCTCCAAACAATGTCCTGTCCTACCTGCAGTTCCTTGATAATATACTATGAATGTATGAATAAATATTCATACAATAATCTGGTGTTAATGATTGGGTCAAGCAGTTTTAAAAAGTAGGGTGAATGTTTTGATGTTGTAATAAAACGGTTCTCAAATGACCCCTTGAGTTTGAGTTGCTCTCTGGACCCAATAGCAAATTATTGTGGTGTTTAACCCTAAAAGTATTTCCCTAACAATTCTGCTGTTTTCTACAACTATATTTTGATGAAAAATAGCAGTTGGATATTTGAAGATGCTGATAATTTTGATGTTTAAGGTTTTGTAACATAAAATGCTGGTATTTTAGATCCTCCCAAGAATGAACTTGACTTTTAACCTCCACACCCTTGTTGAAAGCATTAGCATGTTTCAAGAGGGGACTTGAACTATCACTGTTTTTTATAAACACACTGAATGTGTTCATACCCTCATACTCAACATTAACTGAATTGAAATCCAGCATTTTGATTGGATAACAGTCAGATTTCCAATTCTAAATGCGTAATGCTCTTTCCCAAAAGATTAGCTATTACAAGGTTTCCCCAAACTATGAGATCCTGATGTTTGATACGGACGTTACACGGATAATCTCTTTGAGGGACTTCAAAAGTAATGAATTTTCAAGAAACCTAACAAAGGTTTTTGAAGATCTGGACAATTTTAATTATGATGGTAAGCATTCTGTTTGTGTGGCTCTGAGTCTTATTATTGATCCAATCAAATTTAGAGATTATTATAAAATATAATATGCAAAAATTACATACATAAATACATTTAAGGGTACAGCAGATTGTCACAGACGCAGTACTCTCATAGGCATCCTTTTTGTGCTGATATACTCCCTTTAGGTACGATTAGACACACTAAGAAATAAGCTACAAAAGTGTTCCTTTTGGTAGTTCTTCCCAAGTGACAAGTTGTTGTACCCCATATAGAGTATCTATACATATATAATTGTATTTGTCTAATTTTTTGTATAATTTTATTTTGTTAGACTAACTCAGGGGTAGGCAAGTTCAGTCCTAGAGAGCCACGCTGTCCTGCAGAGTTTAGCTCCAACCCTGAAAAAAAACGAAGCCTGCCTATAGCCTTAGTAATCCTGAAGACATTGATTAGCTTGTTCGGGTATGTTTGATTATGGTTGGAGCTAAACTCTGCAGGACAGCGGCTCTCTAGGACTGAACTTGCCTACCCCTGGACTTACTTGAGGGAAGTACATTGCTTTCATTGTAAGTACATTAAGTACATTAACATTTTTCATGGCAGTCCAATAGAGAAAAAATGAAACAAATTGTATATTTTTCTTATTATTATTCTTTTAATTTCTTAATGTTCTAAATTCTATTCCTTTTCATTTGGAATCTGCTGATTAATTATTTTTTTTGTGTGTGTGTTTTTGTAAATAACAGATCAAACAGATACTAATATCGCCAAACTCTACTGGAACATTTTACTCAGCATGCAAATAGATGAGCTCTACAATCCAACAGCCTTCCTTGAGACCCAACATATCGTCATCGTATTCACTGATGGTATTGACTCCTATGTATGTGTGTGTGTGTGTACCTGGTATTCCCTATAGTCATGGCCAAAAGTTTTGACAGCGACATAAATTTTGTGTTTTGCAAAGTTTGCTGCTTAAGCTGTTGTGGTGTTCGTTCACATTGTTTCTAGATTATTGTGTAGAGTGATCAGATGCATTTTAAATAATTGCTAAAAGCTTAACTGGCCAAAAAATGAACTTATAAAAGGAGGGAAGAAGTGCTTCCAGTCATTGTGTTCTTGTTAGCAATGGTTACCTCCAAAGAAACACGTGCAGCCATCATCTCTTTGTATCAAAATGGCCTCACATACAAGGAAATTGCTACAAAGAATATTGTACCTGAAAGAACCATTTACCGGATCATCAAGAACTTCAAGGAGAGAGGTTCGTCTGCAGTGAAGAAGTCTTCAGGATGTCCCAGAGTGTCCAGCAAGTGCCAGGACGTCTCCTCCTGAGGAGTCAGCTATGGAATCGTGTCACCACCAGTGCAGAGCTTGCTCAGGAATGGCAGCAGGTTGGTGTGAGAGCATCTGCACGCACAGTGAGGCCAAGACTTATGGACAATGGCCTGGTGTCAAGAAGAGCAGCAAAGAAACCACTTCTCCAAGAAAAACGTCAAGGACAGACTGAAATTCTGCAGGAAATACAAGGATTGGACAGCAGAAGACTGGTGCAAACTTATTTTCTCTGATGAAGCTCCCTTCCGACTGTTTGGGACATCTGGAAAATCGATTGTTCGGAGAAGAAAAGGTGAACACTACCATGAGTCCTGTGTCGTGCCAACAGTGAAGCATCCTGAAACCATCCATGTGTGGGGTTGCTTTTCGACCAAGGGAGTGGGCTCTCTCATAATTCTCCCCAAAAACACTGCCATGAATAAAGAATGGTTTCAAACCATCCTGCAAGAGCAACTTCTTCCAACGATCCATGAGCAATTTGGTGATGATCCGTGCATTTTCCAGCATGATGGAGCACCATGTCACAAAGCAAGAGTGATAAAGAAGTGGCTCGAAGATCATTACATTGAAACTTTGGATCCGTGGCCAGGCAACTCCCCGGATCTCAATCCAATAGAGAACCTGTGGTCAGTCCTCAAAAGGCGAGTGGACAAGCAGAAGCCCACAAACTGTGATCAACTCAAGGCAAGAATGGTTCGCCATCAGTCAGGATTTGACCCAGAAGCTAATATCCAGCATGCCAGAGCAAGTTGCAGAGATTATGAAGAACAAGGGTCAACACTGTAAATATTGACTCATTCTATTTTTTGCCAATAAAAGCCTTTAAAACTTATGATATGCTTATCACTGTTTTTCAGTATACCATAGAAACATTTGGAAAAATAATCTACAAATACTGAAGCAGCAAACTTTGCAAAACACAAAATTTGTCACTGCCAAAACTTTTGGCCATGACTGTACATTATGAGGAAACAAGCTTATAAATCATACAGAATTAAGTTTTTTAAAAATCGAAAAATGCAGAAAATTTTGTGTGAAGGGTAGGTTTAGGGATAGGGTTAGAGTAAGGAGATACAGTTTGTACAGTATGTAGTATGAAAGTATGAAGTATGAAAGGTCTCCATAAAACATGGAAACCAGCGTGTGTGTGTGTGTGTGTGTGTGTGTGTGTGTGTGTGTGTGTGTGTGTGTGTGTGTGTCTGTACTTAGGTATTTTGCCATTAAGTAGTTTAAGTTCTTTGTCAGAATTAATAAATGAATACATGAAATGCCCAATGTATTACAAGTATTATAGTATTATAAATAAGAACAGAGCAAATAGCCTTTTTGAATAGACTTTTGAAGCAAATAATTTCTGTATATTGATCTCTTTTTACTTGATAGGCAAGACAAACATGGGGGGAATCCCGCACCTAAAGTGGACCAAATTAAACAGCTTGTCACCAAACATGATCCAAAGTGAGAGGAGAAACTCGGTGAACAATAAATTGTATTAATCATAATTGTATTTGAAATCAAATTGTTTGGACTTTGTTACTTTCATTCACAAGCAGCATTATCATCACTGTACATATTGATTTTGCCTTTATTATAAGTCTTTATAATTGATTTTATATTGATATGAATGTGTCCTCGACTCTCTTTTCAGCACTTTATGTATTTGGAGTTGGAGTTGACATAAAAATAGAAAATATAAATCGCTTAGCATCACACAGGGACAAAGAAAAACATGTATTTAAGCTTCCAGACTTGGACGAGGTGCAGAAGATATTTGACAGAATGATTGGTACTGTATCTATAATTCACTCATATGTGAAATTTGAATATCTATTCAGCATATTACAGTATGCCAAAACGTGAAATATTATTATTTAAATAATTGTTTTCTGTTCTAATATATTTTAGAATATTTTAGTCTTCAGTGTCACATGATCCTTCAGAAATCATTCACATATACTGATTTGGCGCTCAAGAAGTATTTCTGATTATTATCAATGTTGAAAACAGCTGTGATGCTTAATATGTTTTTGGAAATTCTACAGGATTTGTACACTCATTATGAAATGAAAATCAATTGTATCAGTTGCCTGATGAAAATTAAAAGCAGTTTTATTTGACATGGTGCATGCATGGTGCGAATAAATCAATCATGACTGATTCCTAAAAGTGCATTTCAACGAAAAACATAAGTCCAGCATGACTGCCAGACTGGCTAAAGCAGTTTTTTGCACATTTATTCATAAACCCTAGAGAAACTAGAGTCTAGAGAAACATAAATTTAGTCAAGTTGACTGGTGAGTGCATGATAAGACATGATGAGCTGCTCTGTTTGCCCAAACCAGATAATGAAAGAAAAATCACTTCAAAACTCAGGTTTGCAGTGAATGTATTTCAGTACAAATTAGGACATAATAAGAGCCTAAAAGTGTTAGTAAGCTAAGAAAATATCTTCGCTCTGCTTTAGACGCCGTTGCATCAGTGTTGCAGAAGGCCGAGGTGTGCATTATTAACAACACTGTGTGAAATAAGCTGATGGATGATGGGATAACACCACGCATGATCTGTGCAGGTGTATTGAGCGGAGGCGTAGACGCTTGTCAGGTGAAATGAAAGATCTTCTGTTTTTTTCACATTCAGATACATGTCATAGCCTTACATTTGTCAGTAATGCACATATATTCCTCATTCCTCTGCCAGGGTGACTCAGGTGGTCCAATGATTTCCACTGAGAGCAGTGGCCGCATGTTTCTTGCTGGTGTGGTGAGTTGGGGAGATGGCTGCAGCCGCAGGAACAGGCCCGGCGTTTACACACGCGTCACAGAATACCGCAGCTGGATCAGGCAGATGACAGGGGTATAATGTCACAACAGTGACACGAAATGGACTAAAGCAAACAGTATCAACCTGTATTGAGAGAGTTATTGAAAATAATTAAGGCATTCATGTTCATTGAGTTTTATTTCAGAAGCCACAAAGATTCCTATAATCAGGCCAAATGTCCATTCAATTTTTTGACTTTCATTTTACATGAATATAATAATGAGCTTTCATAGTTTCTTCATTTATTTCTCTATGTATTTACTCTCTTAAAAGAGTTTTGTCTATGTGCTAAGTAATAGGAAATCATTTTATTGTTTTCATTTATTCTGGGCAGTTAAGGTCCAGCTTGAATATTTTTTTAATTTTAAATGTATGCTGATAAAATTATATAATTTCTAAACTTTGTATGTTAGTTGCAGACTAAGTATATTTACTGTGTGTGTGTGTGTGTGACAGTTTGTGTTCTTACTCCTTAGATTTATTATAACATCCATTGAAATGTTTTAATATGAAAATGTCAGCATTTTTATGTTTTGTTCAAACAATTGGCAATTTGTTCGATTTTATTTTTGCAATTTTGTTTACATAATTTTTGTTTTACTGTTATGTGTATCTGTGATTTAGTTAAAATGTTATATTTTTATTTTTGTTAATGCCCTCCTTGGGGGATTGGCGTTCCCATAATGTGCCTTGATATGGTAAATTCTTTGATAAACATTAAAAGGGAAATCCTAATCTGCTTTGTATTTGCTTATTTTTCATGTTGAGAGTTCAGGGCTTGATGCTACATTTTAACAAAGTTATGACAAATATTACAGTTGCATCAAATACATTTTAAATATAACAAATTTAACATGTTAATAGGTTAACACAAAAATGAAAATGTCTAAAGATCAGTGAATAATTTTAATTATCTAAAGTATCTTATTCTTGTTTGTATATTGTACAATGATATCGATGTAATGCCTTATTTCTGTCCATTTCTATTAACTGTAATGTAAGGCTTGCAATTATCATATTTGCATTTGTGAATTTAAAATTGGAAAATAAATAACTAAACTTGCATTTTCGTATGGAGGATGAAACCATATTATAAAATAAAAAAGCTATTATAAAATATGATGATTTTGAATTTTTAAAGGCGAAAAAATTGGGATGAAAACGTGTGATGTGTGAAGCTGCATCTTTGCCGCTAAGTGTAGTGCAACAAATGAAAAATAGAAATATTTGAATTTCTTTAACGTTTTCGTATTTCCTCAACTATTCATTCATTCACTTAATTATATATTTATTTATGCACGAATATATGGATTTGTCTTTATTCGTTCATTTGTGTGTTTTTATTTAATTGTTCAATCTGTACACAGTAGTAGTAGCAATATTTTTGAGAAATCATTCTTTTACAGAATGAACGAAAGTTCAGATGACAGACCGGAAATGTGCACCAATGTTATTATTCCCAGCGCCGTTGTGAGGAGCTAGCTAGCATATTCATTCCTAATTTCCACCAACATCCATGGTAAAAGTCTTTAAATATTTTCTTGATATACATAAAACAGATAAACGAAAACGATACATTTGGTTAATTTCATCAGAATAGATGTAAAGGCTGAACGGGACTGTTAGCTCGTTGTATTAGCTAGTAGCAGAATTAGCAACACATCAAAGATAGTTATTACATGTGTCTTTTGTCATAAAAAACATACGTACAAGTTGTCAATACAGTTGTCGCGGGAAATAATACGCTGTTTCATAGTTTTTTTTCTATTTTATATTCATCTGGTGTGTTGTTCTTAAAATGTAGTACGCAAGCGAATATGCTCAAGTATCTTGACAGTTTGCATGTTGATTTTGTTGTCATTTATTTCATTATCACAAATGGTATATTAAATACAATTGTGTGAAAGGCAGCAATTGAATAATGATATATTTTAAAAGGCGAGTTAATTACTAAAATAATCCTAAAGTCATACAAAATACTGCTTTTCATATGTCTTTAGACCTGTTTCCTTCTCAGTTGATAATATGTAATTTTGTAAACGCACAGATACCGTTTTTGCTGCTGTGAAGGGTTAGGTAAAGATGGATGCATTGGATCACATGTTAACAGACCCACTGGAGTCTGGAATGGACCAGGATGGACGTGTGATGGAAGAGTGCATGTTGGGAAACCGTAGAGTTCGGGTTCCTGAAGATTTGCTGGAGGACGTGAGTTATTAGCCTTCTTATTTATTATTTTATGAAAACATGAGCATAAAAACTAAACCATCAATTTATCTTGTGTACAATTTGTGTCTTTGCGTAAGAGCAGCCAGAGATATTCTTCTCAGTGATGAGTGAGAGCACATGGACAGATGTGCTCACAGATGCTCAACGGACACATCTACGTCAACTCCTGCCTCAGTTCTCTGATAATAACGTCTCAGAACAGAACAGCATGATCAGCGACCTTTTTAACAACCAGAATTTCTTCTTCGGAAACCCCTTGCACATTGCCCAGAAGCTGTTCAGAGGTTACTCTCTTTTCCTTTTATTTTCAACCCTTGTATTTTAAAATACAACTTTAACTTCACTAAAATACAATCCAGAATACAATTTCATGCATATTAGTTTGTTCATCTTTCCTTAGATGGTTACTTTAACCCAGAGGTGGTCAAGTACAGACTACTTTGTGCTAAATCGCAGAAAAAAAGGCACATCTACTCCCTTCAACAGTACTACCACAAATTACTCAAGCAGATCCTGGTTTCTAGAAAGGTACAAAGAAATCACAGACTTCACAGAAAAGCTCATTCAGTTTCTGTAACATGGTCAGTGTTTATCTTTCCATATACACTGCTGTTTAAAAGTTTGAAGTCAGTAAGATTTTTTCTGTTTTGAAAAAATGTAATACGTCTGTTCAGCAAGGATGCATTAAATTGATCAAAAATGATTAATGAACGTTTCAAAACATTTCTATGAAAGTTAAATACTAGTTAAATACTGTTCTTTTAAATCTATTCATCAAAGAATCCTGAAACAATGTATCATGATATCCTCAAAAATATTAAGCATCACAACTGTTTTCAACATTGAAAATATTAAGAAATGCACATTAGAATGATTTCTGAAGGATCATGTGACACTGAAGACTGGAGTAATGGCTGCTGGAAATTCAGCTTTGTCATGAATTGCATTTTACAATATATTAAATAGAAAACAGTTATTTTAGATTACAATAAATATTTAGATTTAGATTACAATATTTCACAATATTACTTTTTTACCATGTTTTGATCAAATTAATGCAGTCTGGTTTTCAAAAACTTCAAAAATCGTACCTACCACAGACATTGGAAATATAATCGAGTAGCTGGTGTAACTCTATGTAATCTACTATTGAATGCATGTGGTTTCTCTTGTAATGCAGGAGTTGCTGGATTTGGCGGTCCGCAGTGGACCTGAGCTTGCGGTAAAACGGCGGTACCCTGCACCCTCTCATAAAGAGATGCTGGAGCAGAGGGTGAGATGTCGAGTGGGTCACATACTGAAGGATGTGAAAACAGAGTGTGGGGACAGTAATGTGTCATCTGATGAAGATGGTGAGTGTGATGCAGTGTGAAAACATCTTTTTCAGCACAATTATTCTTTATTGTAATGATGATTGATATGATGATCATGTGTTCATGCAGATCAAGCAGATACAGCCTCTTGGTTGCCTGTTCCTCAGTCACCTTCCTCCCCAACTCCAACTGTCTCTCTCAGGGTGCTACCCAGCCTTTCTACTCAGGACATGAAAACCAGAGGTGAGTTAAAGCTATAGCTTTAACGCTATATGAAGTTATAAGAAGCTAAATATGATTTTCCATGTAGACAAGCCTGAGCTGGGTGAGAAGGAGCTAAGAGCCATGCTGCACAGACACAGAGAGAAAAGAAAACGACAGCCAGTAAGTTGCCTAAAGGGGTCACTGTTTTATTACTGTATTCTTTATATTCATTTTTCCACTTGATGTCAGTTATAAAGTTTTGTCATTTTTAGTTAGTTTTATTCCTGCTGCACCTTTAAGAAACTCTGTGATGTCACCAATTTTCAAAAGTGCAGAACAAGCCATTTTTGCATCTCATTTACAATAAATGGTCGTTTTTAACTGGGAAAATTTAAGTTCTTAAAGATACAGCATGTTTTAATCGGACATCAAGCCCAAAATTAAATTGTGCACTAGGACAGTGTTTTTTTTTTTTTAACTGGGCTCCGGGGACCTCCTGGTGCTCACAAGGGAGTACAAGGGGATCCGTGAAAGATTTTATAGAAAAATAGTGTAAACAAATTAAAATTAAATAATAAAAAAATAATAAAATAACTAAATACATGAATAATAATTTGAACAAATAATATTTCTTACAGTACTGTAGTGAGTAGAAAATGTGATGTAACATAATTTGAACTAAATATTTACAAATCACACACACACACACACACACAGGTTTCCATTTTTTGTGGGAACATTCCATAGGCGTAATGTTTTTTTTAAACTTTTTTATTACAAACTGTATTTTATATCCCCTAACCCTACACTTAAACCTACCCCTCACAAAAACCGCAGGCATTTTTTTTTTTTAGATTTTCAAAACACTTCATTCTGTGTGATTTATAAGCCTGTTTCCTCATGGGGACCAAAAAAATGTCCCCACAAGGTCAAAATTTACTGCTATTAATTACTGTACTTGTGGGGACATTTGGTTGTCGTAACCTAGTAAATACCAGTACACACACACACACACACATACAGTATATTAACAGTATACACACACACATATGTTCACAGTATAAAATTATTACTAGGTACATGAAAATATATAGCTGCCTTTTAAATTTTAGGATGGGGGGGGGTTCCCTCCCATGAGGGTGATTATGTTTGGGGGTCTGTGGCATCTAAAAGATTGAAAAACATAGCACTATAAGACAAGATATAAATAATTAATGATGTCATTTTTAGGATCACCCTGACCTGATGACCTCTGACCTCCATCTTGGTGATATCATGACCCGAGTCAACATCGGCAAAAAAGGATCTGTTACAAGTGAGAATGATGCGTTAATTTGCTTCTCTTAAATATGAGATGCATGAATTATCGCAGCAGGTGGAAATCTATGTGCTCAGTGTCTGTGCTTTTGACCCATAGATGTATTTGACCTGGCTTTACCTAAGAAGAAGATAAAGGAAGAGAGAAGGAAGAAAAAGATGCGGCCTATAAAAATGGAATCGGAGGAGGTCTGCGATGTTCAGATGTCTGCCTCTTCCGTGAACTCAGGTCTTGCTGATGTCCCCACTGCTCCTCCACAAAGTGTTAAAGAAGAGTAGGTCTTTCTACTGTACATAAGATACTTTGTTCACAACTCTCAGTATTTAAATATCTCACAGTTAACCGTTTTACTTTTGTACAAAAGGCCTATAGATGAGTCCCAGACGAGCCCTGAAACAGTGGAAGAGATAGCTATGAGCTTTTTTCATTTGCTTGAGGACATCCTCAGACTTGAAAGTCTAGCAACATCCTCAACGGTACATGTAGCACCTTTGTATATATATATATACAGTATTGGTCAAAGGTTTAGACACATTTACCTATTCCATCACGCTTTAGTTTGGGGACCAATTCTCACTATTAACTAACTATTAACTGCAACTTTTGCCTTAATAAACTCCTAATTTGCTGCTTATTAATAGTTATTAAGGTAGTTGTTAAGTTTAGGTATGGGGTAAGATTAAGGGATCTAAAATATGGTCATGCAGATTAAAGTGTTAATATGTGCTTTATAAGTACTAATAAACAGTCAATAGGCTAATAATATGCATGCTAGTTAATAGTAAGAATCGGATCTTAAAATAAAGTGTTAACATTTATTCTTTATCATTACAATTTTCCCCATTTTGTTGAATATTTAAGTCTGAATAATTAAATAACACATGCAAGAATAGGTCATATGCAATATAAAAAATATACAGATACATTACTGTTTAAGTTTAATACAAAGTAAGATTTCAGAGTTTTTTGGGGGGGGTGTTGGGAGGGGTAAATCAATATTCTTTCTATTCTGCAAAGGATGCATTAAGTTGCATTAAGTGAAACAATTAAAAATTGCTATACATTACATTCATCATGCTTTTGCTCTGCACAGTCTTCTTCATGGGATGCATCCTGGGATGCTTAAACAATTTTGAAGGACTTACCATGTATTTTGGCCAGTTTTTGCCCTCTTTTCCTTTATTACCAATGTCCAACTTATTTAAAAATAATTTTAAAGTTGTAAATAAATTAATACATAGGCATAATTTAAATTTCTAAACTAATTTCAGCATTTCCTTTAGACCAAAAGTTCTTGTAATCATGAGAAATGTACATTCAGTGTCCAAACTTAAAATCTGAAATATCATGTTTTCAGAAATAGCTGAAGGGAGTTTAATAGTATTTCACTGACCTTGCTGCTCATCCTAAACATGAAACAATTATTGTGATTGTCCCTTTTATTGTTGCTCTCAGGTGGAGGAGAAGGTCCAACAGTGGCAGTCATCTCCAGCCAGCACACTCAACCCCTGGTTCTCTATGGCCCCCTGCTGGTCAGAGTTGGTCGTTTCTGCTCTACAGTTTCTCGCTGGAGAAAGCAAAGGTATACCTGAATTATTACATATTTTTTTTAATGAAAAATTCCTGAAGCTGTCATTTTTTAATTTATATTTTGAATGATGCATGTTGATATTTAGGCTTATGCTTGATGTCTCTGTTTCCTGTCAGCTGGTGTAATGGCTCTGCCTACTGGCTTCGTACCTTTTGTGGAGTTCAAGGAACTTTCCCAGCAATGGAAATGGATAGGTACGATGTTATTAAATGGAAACATAGGCTGTTTAAATGTATAAGGTTGCATAATACACTACCATTCAAAAGTTTGAGCTTGGAAAGTTAATTTATTTGATTAAAAAATTCAATAAAATCAGTAATATTGTGAAATATTATGAGAATTTCAAATAACGGTTTTCCATTTGAATATATTTTAAAATCATTCAGAATTAAAATCATTCTGATATACTGATTTGGTGCTCAAGAAACCTTTTTGACTATCAATGATGTTGAAAACAATCGTGCTGCTTAATATCTTTGTGGAAACATTTTTTTTTCTTTTCAGAATAATTTTGTGGACAAATATAAATTGAATGCTTTTACAAAAGTAATATTCTAATAATTTTTCAGTGAGAACTGCAGAGTGCACAGCTATTCTGTAAGACTTTTTAAATTACTTTTAATAATCAAGAATTCATCAAATTAATCAGAAGTGACTAATGAATTCTTGCAGAATAAAAGTAATTAAAAAAAGTCTTAGTGAACAATACACTCCAGTTGTCTTTGAAAAAATGGTTTGAATATTACTTTTGTAAAAGCATTCAATTTATGTTTGACTTCAAAACTAATTTTTAAACGGGTATCTTTCAGATGAAGGGGTTTTTAGATCATGTATATCAAAACCATCTGTAGTGTGCATTTCTTTACACTGATATTTACAGGTCCAAGTCAGGAAGCAGACAAAGATCTAAGTGCCCTGTGCCAGTTATGGCTGGAGTCAAAGGATCATGTGATTGTCAAGGTAGTAAACATCTAATATGCTTTTTCACAAAGATGTAATGGCAAACTCGCCAATTTCTGATTCTGTGTTTGTTTTACAGCAAGAGGGAGAGGAGACCGCAGAACTCACTCCTCCAACACCCAGAGTGTGAGTTTGACAGTGGATTACAGTGTGTTTACTTAACCATAAGTGTCATAATCGAACAACAACTCCTTTGTATTTTTAGTTGCGACTGGTGCACACAGGCATGGCATTTCATGCTGTTTTTTTCCTATTCTTTATTAGGTGGACTGATTATGTGGTGAGGCCTAGTACGGGAGAGGAAAGGCATGTTTTTCAAGAGCAGGTTAGTGCTTGGGTCTCACCTACCCTAAACCTACCCTAACCTACCCTGTCAAACGCATATGTTTTACATTGTTGCACCGCTTGTGGAATGTAGTCTGTTATTATTCTTTCAGTCACTGAAGTGTTTGTGTTTTTTAGGAGCAGCAGCGTTATGATCAGCCGCATAAAGCCTTCACTTACCGAATGCACGGCTTTGAGTCTGTGGTGGGACCAGTCAAGGGAGTTTTTGACAAGGAGACATCGCTCAATAAAGCACGAGAGCATTCTTTACTGCGCTCTGACAGACCAGCTTATGTCACCATACTATCTCTTGGTAACCACTGGGTCCTCTTTTTTTTCTTTTTGCAGTTCTGTTAGGGATGTGTTGTACTGACATGGTTTATTATTCTCAGAAGGGAAAATCAGATTTGAATGGTCTTGAATTGAGGTTCAGTAAAAAAAAAAAAAAAAGGCATATTCATGTGTTTTCTTTTTGCAAAAACAGTGCGAGATGCTGCTGCCAGGCTTCCTAATGGAGAAGGTACTAGAGCTGAGATTTGTGAATTACTCAAGGACTCCCAGTTCTTAGCCCCCGATGTCACCAGCGCTCAGGTCAGACATGTTTTATGCTGACGTATTTACTATTATAACACATTAGTCGTGGTAACACTTACGCATTTTGTCCATTTTTAGGTAAACACGGTGGTGAGCGGTGCCCTCGATCGCCTGCACTACGAAAAAGACCCTTGTGTGAAATACGACATCGGCCGCAAGCTGTGGATCTACCTCCACAGGGACCGGAGCCAGGAGGAGTTTGGTGAGCAACCCTGGCTGGACAATAATTCAATATCAATATGTATCACGATATAAATTTTTTCAATAACGGTGATATGATTTTTAAACACATTTTCGATATTTCGATACACATTACCAGTGTTTCCCATACATTGATTTATTTGTGCCATTTGACTTCATTGAATAAACATGAGCACTGCACATTTCAAAATCAAAACACGTCGCGGGTGTTTTATATGAATGTATCTCTGAAAGGAAAGGACTGTCTTCAGAAAAGTTTCGATGGGATTTTCATTTTATCTGATAAAGAAGCGTTCATGAGCGGAGCTGATTTGATTACAGCCGTTATTGGAGAAAGCACTAGTTCTACTGCTCTCAAAGCGCCTCCTGCTGGCAGACAATCAGTTTGCATTTTCAATAAGCCCATCTCCAGGAACATGTTTTTGTTGTTTTTTTCTGCAGCAACTCCGAGCACTTTTCATACTCTTTATACTGGCTAAAGCCTATTTGTTTCAATCTATAAGAATAATCAGCCTACACTACCAGTCAGAGGTTTGTTAA